>NC_092709.1:329962250-330298297 GCF_047496885.1 Scyliorhinus torazame
TTGCGCGTCCGGCCCCAGAACCCCCGCGCCACGTTGCGTCGGGGCCGGAGCGTTTCGTGAGTCTACCGCGCATGCGTCGGTTGGCGCTTCGCCACTGCGCATGCGCGGGTTGGCACCGCCCCCAGTCCATGCCAGGGTGTAAGGCTGGAGCGGCGTGTATCGCTCCAGCACCGTGCTGGCCCCCTATGGGGGCCAGAATCCCTACTGCCCGTGCCCATTTCGCGCCGTCGTGAAACGCGACGGCATTCACGACGGCGCGGACACTTAGTCCCGCGATCAGTGAATCGCGCTCTACGGCCGGATTTCTCCGGGCGTCAAGATTCACTTTTCCTGCTGGTAACGCCTCCCTGCCAGTGAGCTTTGCAGCAGTGCGAGGTGGTTCCAATGGGAAATCCCATTGACATGCGGCGGGAGGAAACAATCCCCCCGCCAGCGATTGGCGCTGCCAAGAAACATGCAGCTGGGGGATCAGCGAGTGTAGGGATCTCAGGACCTTGGGTGATTGTCTGTGTGGAGTTTTCACATTCTCCCCGTGTCTGCCTGGGTTTCCGCTGGGTGCTCCTATTTCCTCCCACAATCCAAAGATGCGTAGGTTAGGTGAGTTGGCCATGATTAATGCATGGGCTTATGGGGATAGGGTGGGGAAGTGGGCCTAGGTACAGTGTTTTTTACGGAGGGTCGGTGCAGAATTGATGGGCAAAGTCCTCCTTCTGCACTATAGGGATTCAATGGATTCTGTGGCAGGGAGGCCAGGTGGTTGGGCTGACGGGATGGTGCCAATATTGGTGGAGTGCCTACTGGCGCTAGGAAGGAGCACCTGTGGGTGGCAGACCTTCTGGGGAAGGGGCACCCAATATTGAAAGGAGGCTTTTGATGTAGGTGCCTCTCCCTTACCGACCAAGGCCTGGGCAGGATCACTTTCTGGGCATTCCCCTGCTGCAGAATTCCTTCCAGCTGTGGCATTATCGTAACTATCAGCATTACAAGGTTAATGTACTGTCGAGAAACACTCAGGAAAAAGATAATGTTGTGGAGGAGAATGCTGAGCTCCAGGTAAATAGATTAGATGGCATTGAGGTACGTAGGGAAGAGGTGTTGGCAATTCTGGACAGGCTGAAAATAGATAAGTCCCCGGGACCTGATGGGATTTATCCTAGGATTCTCTGGGAGGCCAGGGAAGAGATTGCTGGACCATTGGCTTTGATTTTTATGTCATCATTGGATACAGGAATAGTGCCAGAGGACTGGAGGATAGCAAATGTGGTCCCTTTGTTCAAAAAGAGGAGCAGAGACAACCCCGGCAACTATAGACCGGTGAGCCTCACGTCTGTAGTGGGTAAAGTCTTGGAGGGGATTATAAGAGACAAGATTTATAATCATCTAGATAGGAATAATATGATCAGGGATAGTCAGCATGGCTTTGTGAAGGGTAGGTCATGCCTCACAAACTTTATCGAGTTCTTTGAGAAGGTGACTGAACAGGTAGATGAGGGTAGAGCAGTTGATGTGGTGTATATGGATTTCAGCAAAGCGTTTGATAAGGTTCCCCACGGTAGGCTATTGCAGAAAATATGGAGGCTGGGGATTGAGGGTGATTTAGAGATGTGGATCAGAAATTGGCTAGCTGAAAGAAGACAGAGGGTGGTGGTTGATGGGAAATGTTCAGAATGGAGTTCTGTCACAAGTGGAGTACCACAAGGATCTGTTCTGGGGCCGTTGCTGTTTGTCATTTTTATCAATGACCTAGAGGAAGGCGCAGAAGGGTGGGTGAGTAAATTTGCAGACGATACTAAAGTTGGTGGTGTTGTCGATAGTGTGGAAGGAAGTAGCAGGTTACAGAGGGATATAGATAAGCTGCAGTGCTGGGCTGAGAGGTGGCAAATGGAGTTTAATGTAGAGAAGTGTGAGGTGATTCACTTTGGAAGGAAAAACAGGAATGTGGAATATTTGGCTAATGGAAAAGTTCTTGAAAGTGTGGATGAGCAGAGGGATCTAGGTGTCCATGTACATAGATCCCTGAAAGTTGCCACCCAGGTTGATAGGGTGGTGAAGAAGGCCTATGGAGTGTTGGCCTTTATTGGTAGAGGGATTGAGTTCCGGAGTCAGGAGGTCATGTTGCAGCTGTACAGAACTCTGGTACGGCCGCATTTGGAGCATTGTGTACAGTTCTGGTCACCGCATTATAGGAAGGACGTGGAGGCTTTGGAACGGGTGCAGAGGAGATTTACCAGGATGTTGCCTGGTATGGAGGGAAAATCTTATGAGGAAAGGCTGATGGACTAGAGGTTGTTTTCGTTAGAGAGAAGAAGGTTAAGAGGAGACTTAATAGAGGCATACAAAATGATCAGGGGGTTGGATAGGGTGGACAGTGAGAGCCTTCTCCCACGGATGGATATGGCTGGCACGAGGGGACATAATTTTAAACTGAGGGGTAATAGATATAGGACAGAGGTCAGGGGTAGCTTCTTTACGCAAAGAGTAGTGAGGCCGTGGAATGCCCAACCTGCTACAGTAGTGAACTCGCCAACATTGAGGGCATTTAAAAGTTTACTGGATAAACATATGGATGATAATGGCATAGTGTAGGTTAGATGGCTTTTGTTTCGGTGCAACATCGTGGGCCGAAGGGCCTGTACTGCGCTGTATTGTTCTATGTTCTATGTTCTATGAGAGTAACCACCAGAGGGAGCTGCAAATACAACTATATAGGGCAGTGATGCTAGTCCTCGGGGGGAGGAGTGTGTGCAGGAGACAGCTAGTGAAGATCATAAGAGCTGGTAGTGTGAGTAAGGTTAGATTACAGTTTATACCAGGAGTGAGATTAGCGGTAGATGTCATTGATCGGTTCTGTATTCTTAAGGACTAAGTGTTGACTCCCAGTTTAGTAATGTAAATAGCTTTGTTTAAGTTCAAGCTATTCTGTGGTCTTTGTGAACACTACGCCAACCATCCTGAAATAAGCAACACAAAGAACACCATACCAGCTGGCTGGCAAACAGTCCTTAAGGAGTCATTAATTGACCACTTGCGTCAAATAATTTCTACAATTTCAAGCTGTTTGTTTTTTGCAAGAACAGAAATAGTCTTTAAGGTATGAAGGTTCTCTTTGATCTGCGTTTCGATCTATGAATTTGATGTTTTGGTTCTATGCGATCAATTCATTGAGGTCGACGATCAACATCACATTGATCATAGGAAAAGGAAATGTATCCTCATTATCTTTGTCCTCATAAATTCATCTAGACCTATTGCCTGACTAAAGCCTTGTTGCAGTTATATGAAAAGGCTATAATTGTTTTAGAAACAGTTCAGAGACGCTTTTCTTGACTCCTTCCTGGGATGAAGGGGTTATTTTATGAAGAAAGGTTGCGTCTATATCCAGTGGAGTTTAGAAGAATGAGAGGTAATCTTATTGAAACGTACAAGATACAGAGGGGAGTTGATAGGGTGGATACTGCACAGATGTTTCCTCTTGTGGGGGCAACTATTGGACACAGTTCAGGAATAAGAGTTCTCCATTTTAAGCCAGAAATTAGGAGAATTCTTTTCCCTCAGAGGGTCGTTAATCTTGAATTCTCTTCGCCAGAATACTCAAGAAGCTCGACACCATTCAGGACGAAGCAGTCCACTTGATTGCTCCCCCTTACACAAACATTCACTCTCTCCACCACCGACGAACAGTAGCAGCCTTGTGTACCATCTGCAAGATGCACTGCAGGAACTCACCAAGGTTGCTTAGTTAGCAGTTGCTTAGGTAACACCTTCCAAACCCACAACTATCACCATCTATAAGGACAGGAGTAACAGGTACCGGGGAACACCATCAGCTGGAGGTTCCTCTCTAAGTCATTCACCACCCTGACTTGGAAACATATCGCCGTTCCTTCACTGTTGCGGAGTCAAAATCCTGGAACTCCCTCCCTAACAGCACTGTGGGTGTACCTACACCTCAGGGACTGCAGCGGTCCAACAAGGCAGCTCACCACCACCTTCTCAAGGGAATGTAGGCTTGGGTAATAAATGCTGGCCCAGCCGGAGACACCCACATCCCGTAAAATTAATTTAGAAAATCAAAGAACACCAACATGCTGTTATTTTTGCCTGTATATCTCAGTAAGTCACACATAAATTAACACTAGTACAGCAATGAAGCAATTATGCCATGTGACCAGTAATTCAGAGAACAACAGCTCAAATCCCGTCGGGACAGGTTGCAAATTGAATTCAGCGTTTTTGAAACAAACAATCTGGAAGCAAGAAATGATCACAAAGCTGTTGAATTCACATAATGAGATCGATTCATAGACAGCCTCCAGTGCCGAAGGGGGCCATCCGGCCCGTCGAGTCTGCACCGGCCCTTGGAAAGAGCCCTACCTTAGTCCAATCCTCCACCCTATCCCCGTAACTCAGTAACCCCATCTAACCTTTTGGACAGTAAGGAGCAATTTAACATGGCCAAGCCACCTAACCTGCACACCTTTGGACTGTGGGAGGAAACCGGAGCACCCGGGGAAAACCCACGCGCACACGGGGAGAAAGTGAAATCTCCACACAGTCACCCGAGGCTAGAATTGAACCCGAGTCCCTGGAGCTGTGAGGCAGCGGTGCTAACCACTGTGCCACTGTGTCGCATGAATTTAGGAAGCTCAGAATATTGTATTACAATATTTGGTGAAGTAAGGGTTAAAAGCCTGGGTTGAAGTGTGTTTGACTGCTGAAATCGGGGGCTGGAGTCTCCATTCTGGAGACTAAGTCGCCACACCGGCGTGAAAACGGTGGCGTTTTAGGCCAAGAAAACTGGTGCAAAACAGCCACCGATTCCTTGTTCTGGGGGGGCTAGCAGCCAGGCAGTATAGAGTTCCCAGCTCTAACTGCCGATACGGCCTGGAGAATTACCTGCAGCGGCCACGCCGTGCTTCATGGCGGACGCCGCTCACGGTCCCGGCCCGCAAAAATAGTGTCCCCCTTCTGCCGGCTTGCATGCCCCAGACCGCCCCACCACAATGTCCCCAACCCTGAATATGTCCCCCTTTGCCTGTGGATCAGCCCTCCCCTGACTGTGACGGTGCTGGACTGAGTCCGCAGCCTCCACGCTGAGTTCCCGACGGGTGAGACCACACGCGACCCCCGCCGTCGGGGACGGAGCATCGCGAGGCGGGCCTCAGACAACATAAGGAGGGCGTGGATAAGGCGTGTGGCGTACTCTCTGACTACATCGCTTTACAGTGGGCTGAGCATCGCGAAAGCAGCGCCGCCCCGATTTCGTTGTCATCGGGAATTCTCCGCCCCATCGCCAATCGCGATTTCGGCGCCAGGGATCGGAGAATCCAGCCCATGTTTTAAAATATCCTTAGGTTGAAAGACAACAAAGCTTTAGGGTGCTAGAGGTGCATTTAACCATCGTAATGAGCTTGGGCTAATGCAATTTTGTTTTGATTAAAGGGATTTCCTGGGGAGTTATCCCGTTTCCAGCTTGGTGAGATGGTGCCCTTGTTGGGTGGAGCTCAGGCTTTTTGAGAAAGCATTTTCAGATCAGTTCTGTTCCGGATGAACCTGGGACCTCAAATCAGGTTTTGCTCTCTGCAGTTTAGTTAAAACGAGATTAACAGTCTTTAAAGCAGTGAAGACTTGTCTTAGGACAAGGGGGAGCTGAAACAAGCTAAGAAGCATCTTCTGATGACATACAGCCAGAGTTTCTGTATGGTTCTGACAGGAGTCAAAGGGCCTGTTCCTGTGCTGTACTTTTCTTTGTTCTTTGAGTCAGATCTTTTCCGTAAACAAAGAACAAAGACAAAGAACAAAGAAATGTACAGCACAGGAACAGGCCCTTCGGCCCTCCAAGCCCGTGCCGACCATACTGCCCGACTAAACTACAATCTTCTACACTTCCTGGGTCCGTATCCTTCTATTCCTATCCTATTCATATATTTGTCAAGATGCCCCTTAAATGTCCCTATCGTCCCTGCCTCCACTACCTCCTCCGGTAGTGAGTTCCAGGCACCCACTACCCTCTGCGTAAAAAACTTGCCTCGTACATCTACTCTAAACTTTGCCCCTCTCACCTTAAACCTATGCCCCCTAGTAATTGACCCCTCTACCCTGGGGAAAAGCCTCTGACTATCCACTCTGTCTATGCCCCTCATAATTTTGTATACCTCTATCAGGTCGCCCCTCAACCTCCTTCGTTCCAGTGAGAACAAACCGAGTTTATTCAATCGCTCCTCATAGCTTATGCCCTCCATACCAGGCAACATTCTGGTAAATCTCTTCTGCACCCTCTCTAAAGCCTCCACATCCTTCTGGTAGTGTGGCGACCAGAATTGAACACTATACTCCAAGTGTGGCCTAACTAAGGTTCTATACAGCTGCAACATGACTTGCCAATTCTTATACTCAATGCCCCGGCCAATGAAGGCAAGCATGCCGTATGCCTTCTTGACTACCTTCTCCACCTGTGTAGCCCCTTTCAGTGATCTGTGGACCTGTACTCCTAGATCTCTTTGACTTTCAATACTCTTGAGGGTTCTACCATTCACTGTATATTCCCTACCTGCATTAGCCCTTCCAAAATGCATTACCTCACATTTGTCCAGGTTAAACTCCATCTGCCATCTCTCCGCCCAAGTCTCCAGACAATCTAAATCCTGCTGTATCCTCAGACAGTCCTCATCGCTATCCGCAATTCCACCAACCTTTGTGTCGTCTGCAAACTTACTAATCAGACCAGTTACATTTTCCTCCAAATCATTTATATATACTACAAAGAGCAAAGGTCCCAGCACTGATCCCTGTGGAACACCACTGGTCACAGCCCTCCAATTAGAAAAGCATCCCTCCATTGCTACCCTCTGCCTTCTATGGCCTAGCCAGTTCTGTATCCACCTTGCCAGTTCACCCCTGATCCCGTGTGACTTCACCTTTTGTACTAGTCTACCATGAGGGACCTTGTCAAAGGCCTTACTGAAGTCCATATAGACAACATCTACTGCCCTACCTGCATCAATCATCTTAGTGACCTCCTCGAAAAACTCTATCAAGTTAGTGAGACACGACCTCCCCTTCACAAAACCGTGCTGCCTCTCACTAATACGTCCATTTGCTTCCAAATGGGAGTAGATCCTGTCTCGAAGAATTCTCTCCAGTAATTTCCCTACCACTGAAGTAAGGCTCACCGGCCTGTAGTTCCCGGGATTATCCCTGCCACCCTTCTTAAACAGAGGAACAACATTGGCTATTCTCCAGTCCTCCGGGACATCCCCTGAAGACAGCGAGGATCCAAAGATTTCTGTCAAGGCCTCAGCAATTTCCTCTCCAGCCTCCTTCAGTATTCTGGGGTAGATCCCATCCGGCCCTGGGGACTTATCTACCTTAATATTTTTTAAGACACCCAACACCTCGTCTTTTTGGATCACAATGTGACCCAGGCTATCTACACCCCCTTCTCCAGACTCAACATCTACCAATTCCCTCTCTTTGGTGAATACTGATGCAAAGTATTCATTTAGTACCTCGCCCATTTCCTCTGGCTCCACACATAGATTCCCTTGCCTATCCTTCAGTGGGCCAACCCTTTCCCTGGCTACCCTCTTGCTTTTTATGTAAGTGTAAAAAGCCTTGGGATTTTCCTTAACCCTATTTGCCAATGACTTTTCATGACCCCTTCTAGCCCTCCTGACTCCTTGCTTAAGTTCCTTCCTACTTTCCTTATATGCCACACAGGCTTCGTCTGTTCCCAGCCTTTTAGCCCTGACAAATGCCTCCTTTTTCTTTTTGACGAGGCCTACAATATCACTCGTCATCCAAGGTTCCCGAAAATTGCCGTATTTATCTTTCTTCCTCACAGGAACATGCCTGTCCTGTATTCCTTTCAACTGACACTTGAAAGCCTCCCACATGTCAGATGTTGATTTGCCCTCAAACATCCGCCCCCAATCTATGTTCTTCAGTTCCCGCCTAATATTGTTATAATTAGCCTTCCCCCAATTTAGCACATTCATCCTCGGACCACTCTTATCCTTGTCCTGAGATCATGTCTCTTTATCATGAGATCTTAGTCATGAGATCTCTTTATCAAAGAATACTCTGTAAAGCAAGTGTTCCTCTGTACCATTGGTACTTAAGGTGGATTGAGGGTGGAAATAGTTTATTTTCTTGTTGTTTATGTGGGAATAAAGATGGCAATTAGGGTATTAGGGGGCTGGTTTAGCACACTGGGCTAAATCGCTGGCTTTGAAAGCAGACCAAGGCAGACCAGCAGCACGGTTCATTTCCCGTACCAGCCTCCCCGAACAGGCGCCGGAATGTGGCGACTAGGGGCTTTTCACAGTAACTTCATTTGAAGCCTACTTGTGACAATAAGCAATTTACAGGCTGGTTTAGCACTAGGGGCTGGTTTAGCACAGGGCTAAATCGCTGGCTTTTAAAGCAGACCGAGGCAGGCCAGAAGCACGGTTCAATTCCCGTACCAGCCTCCCCAAACAGGCGGCGGAATGTGGCGACTAGGGGCTTTTCACAGTAACTTCATTTGAAGCCGACTTGTGACAATAAGCAATTTTCATTTTCGTGTTGTATTCACTGTATTGAGTAGTTTGGTTTAAGGAGTAATTGTAAGCTATATTCTGGTGTGATGCTAAAGATTTTAATACTGTGTTAGTAATAAAGTTTGTTTTAATACACCATATTCCTATATCTTGGTGCAATCACTCCTGGGGTGACACTCACAGTCTTACAGAGTGAAAATAAAATATTGAGGTTTCTGTCCAGTATCCTAGCCACTGTTGGGGCCTGGTTTAGGAATATAATAAAATAAGACCATAAGACACAGAAGCAGAATTAGGCCACAGCGCATCGAGTCTGTTCCGCAATTCAATCACGGCTGATATTTTTCTCATCCTCATTCTCCTGCCTTCTCCCCATAACCCCAATCCCTTATTAATCAAGAACCTATCTATCTCTGTTTTAAAGACACTCCGTAATTTGGCCTCCATAGCGGCAAAGAGTTCCACAGATTCACCACCCTCTGGCTGAAGAAATTCCTCCTCATCTCTGTTTTAAAGGATCGTCCCTTTAGTCTGAGATGGTGTCCTCTGGTTCTAGTTTTTCCGACAAGTGGAAACATCCTCTCCACGTCCACTCTATCCAGGCCTCGCAGCATCCTGTACGTTTCAACAAGATCTCCCCTCATCCTTCTAAACTGCAACGAGTATAAACCCAGATTTCCTTCCTTAAATCTGGTCTTATTCATAACTACAGATCCAGAGCCACTTGCCCTTGAACAACTTTCAGTTATATCAAAAGAAATATCGGCAAAGAAGAAAAAATAACACAGAACAAAGAAAAGTACAGCACAGGAACAAGCCCTTCGGCCCTCCAAGCCTGCACCCGCCATGCTGTCTAAACTAAAACCTTTTACACTTCCGGGGTCCGTATCCCTCTATTCCCAACCTATTTATGTATTTGTCAAGATGCCCCTTAAACGTCACTATTGTACCTACTTCCAGCACCTCCTAAGGCAGCAAGTTTCAGTCACCCACTACCCTCTGTGTAAAAATCTTCCCTTGCACACCTCTTCTAAACTTTGCCCCTCGTACATTAAACCTATGTCCCCTAGTAATTGACTCTTCTCCCCTTGGAAAAAGCTTCTGACTATCCACTCTGTCCATGCCCCATATTTTGTATCAGGTCGCCCCTCAACCTCCATCGTTCCAAACCGAGTTTATCCAACCTCTCTTCACAGCTAATGCCCATCACACCTGGCAACATCCTGGTAAACCTCTTCTGTCCCCTCTCCAAAGCCTCCACATCCTTCTGATAGTCTGGTGACCAGAATTGAACACTATATTCTAAGTGTGGCCTAACTAAGGTTCTATATGTTTTGTTCTGCTCTTGTCGTAGCATAAGCTGCTTCCTTGATGTGCACTCTGACAAAGGAAGGTTCAGACTTGGAGATAGCTTTAACACGTTTATTAAACTATTAGCAATTCTCCTACTTGGATTCGACTCTCCTGTTAATCCTGCTATAGCTACTCAGACTAACCAGCCTGCTACAATCCACATGGTGGGTGTGATGTGTTTCAATCAACCCTGTGTACTCACTAAGTGTCTCCACTGGAAAGAGACTGAGCATGTGTGCTGTGTCCTTTTATATGGGTTGGTGTAATGCCCGCCTGTGGTAGTGTCACCTCTGTATGTGTCTTGAATGCCCAATGGTCGTGTCCTATCTTACTGGCCTATTGGTTGAATGTCTGGGTGTCATGTCTCTGGTGCTCCCTCTAGAGTCTATCTAGTCTACACCCCTTGTGTATTTACAGTGATGCATATCACCACACTATACAACTGCAGCATGACTTGCCAAGTTTTATACTCAGTGCCCCGGCCGATGAAGGCAAGGCTGCCATATACCTTCTTGACTACCTTTTCCACCTGCATTGCTACTTTCAGTGACCTATGGAGCTGTACACCCAGATCCCTCTGCCTGTCAACACTCTTACGGGTTCTGCCATTTACTGCATATTTCCCACCTGTATTAGACCTGAAAATGTGATCACCCTGCAGCTTAAGGGTATGCACAGAGAGGGAGAGTGAATGGGTGAGCATCAGGCAGTCAGGAAGAAATAGGCAGCTAGTGCAGGAGTCACTTGAGTGCTCCAACCAGTGTTCAGTTCTAAATACTGAGAAAAGCGATGGTTCATCTCGGGAGGGCAACCAGTGCCAGGTTCACGGCACCACAGCTGGCTCAGCTGTACAGAGGGACGTGAAGTGACTGTAAGAGCGACAGTACTAGATAATTCGATAATTAGGGGAACAGACAGATATATCTGTGGCTACAGATGTGAATACAGGATGGGGTGCTGCCTTCCTGGTGCCAGGTTCATGGATGTTACTGAATGGCTGCAAAGCACCCTGAGATGAGTGGGTGAGCAGCCAGCAGTCATGGGTCACATCAGTACCAAGGACATAGAAATATTGATGTGGTCCTGCAGTCAGAATTTAGGGAGCTAGGTATGGAATTAGCAAACAGGTGCTCAAAAGTAACAATCTACTGACGACAAAAACAAAACAATACTGGACAATCTCAGTAGGTCTGACCAATATTTTTTGTTTTTGTTTCAGATTCCAGCATCCGAAGTAATTTGCTTTTCGCTGATCATCCCTGAAACCAGGTGCAAGTGAGTGTACAAACAGGAGGAGGGAATAGGTGAATGTGTGTCCAGAGGAATGGCACAGGAGGCAATGCTTCCGATTCTTGAGACATTGGGATCATTTCTGGGGGTGACGGGACCTGTACAAGCTGGATGGGTTGCACCTAAACAGAGCAGGGACCAATATCATTGTGGGGCGATTTGCTGGGGCTGTTGGTACAGGTTTAACCTAACTTGGTAGAGCTGTGGGAACCAGGAGGTAATGTTAGAAAGGGAAGCCAAAGTGCAAAGAATATTGGGAGCAATGGGTAATGTTATAGTAGGAGATAATAGTATTGTAGGTAGATTCAGCTTTAGAGGGAAAAGAATAAATTGAGGACTCTGGGCCTGTATTTGCCAGAGTTTCAAAGAATGAGAGATGATCTCATTGAAGGGCCTTCTGGCCAACTCTCTCTCCTGTGTTCCTAAACGCTGGCAAGCTTTGTCCAGCGTGCCTGTTGTTTTATATATCTTTAATTATCATTCTTGTGGAAAGCTTTGTCACAGTAAGGATGTTGGTTGGAGTGCCCACCTATGTATCTTCAAATGTCCGGCCACAATATGGACAAGTCTCCCCCTCTCCAGTATTTTTATGATCCTCAAGAACGGAAGGAGTCACAAAGGCTTTATCGTATAGATTACATTTGGAAGTTTGTTCACTGTTGTGTATCAGTGGATAACTCTGTCCTGTATTTGTCATGTAGGGAACGATCTTCCTGGACTACGCAGAACAATATTTCTCATTGTACCTCGGTGCACCTGATAATAAATCTAAATCTTAATCTAAATCTAAAATCTAAATCTCTGCAGGGTAAAGGGAGTCCAAAGCAAAACCTTACACTCCTCACACAGCATGGTCTCTTTTCCAAGTGTATGTTTTTGTGGTTCTTGTACACGTTGCCGTGAGCAAATGCTTTTCCACACAGTTTTCATTTGCAGTAGTTGTCCTCACTATGGATGATTTTATGTGCAGTCACCCGATCTCTCCAACTGAAAGATTGACTGCAGACCTCACAGGTCTAAGGGCATTTCTCTGTGCCTTCTTTGATCGTAGATAAATGCTGTGCCTCAATCTCATGAAGGGACTCTTCCATGTGTCGAACCTATGAAATCTTCTTTGGTCACCTTTATATCTTTTCAAATTGTTCCACTTAAAGCATGAGGTGCAATTTTTCCCTGGAACTGGACATGGTGTTGTGACTCGCTGGCATTTCCACAGTTTGGGTAGGGTTTTGAAGCTATCTGATCATGATGGGGCATGTGTTGATGAGAATTTGTTTTTTAAAATAAATTTAGAGTACCAAATTCACTTTTTCCAATTATGGGGCAATTTAGCGTGGCCAATCCACCGAGCCTGCACATCTTTGGGTTGTGGGAGCGAAACCCACGCAAACAAACACAGAGAGAATGTGCAAACTCCACACGGACAATGACCCAGAGCCGGGATCGAACCTGGGACCTCGGCGCCATGAGGCAGAAGTGCTAACCACTGCGCCACTGTGCTGCCCGTTAATGAGATTTCTGAGATCTTCTTGTCTGTAACCCTTGCACTTGAACACGTTAGGCAAGCTGAATCTGCAACCCTGAAGCTCTGGTTGAATTTCTGTGTGACCTCTTTGAATCTAACTTGACAAGTTTAATTTTGGACAACCAAGGTCATGGCTTTTCCCAAAGTTTTGGGGAACTTCCCTAATTTGTGGAATTGAAGTCTTTTCAATTAATTGGCCACAAATTAGTCCATTGGTTAGTGAACCAAATTTACATATAGAAGTCAATCGCTGAAATGCTGCCACATACTGGGCGAGATTCTCCACTCCCGCGCCGGTTGGGAGAATCGCCTGGGCCGCCAAAATTTCCTGGGACGCCGGTCCAACGCCCTCCCGCGATTCTCCCAAGCAGCGGGAACGGCCCCGTCGAGTTCCGCGGGCCGCAGGCCGGAGAATCGCCGGAGACACCCAAAATGGCGATTCTTCGGCACCCCCGCTATTCTCAGGCCCGGATGGGCCGAGCGGCCAGGCCAAAACGGCGGGTTCCCCCCGGCGCCGTCCACACCTGGTCACTGCCGTCGGGAACAGCGCGGGAACGCTGAGGGGGGGGCAGCCTGCAGGGGGGGGGGGGGGAGGGGGATCCTGCACCGGGGGGTACCTCAAATGTGGCATGGCCCATGATCGGTGCCCACCGATCGTCGGGCCATCCTCTCTGAAGGAGGACCTTCCTTCCGCGGCCCCGCAAGATCCGTCCCCCATCTTCAGAGAGGACGGCAACCACGCATGCGCGGGTTGGCGCTGGCCAGTCCGTGCATGCGCGGGTGATGCCAGTTATGCGGCGCCGGCCGCGTCATCTATGCGGCACCGCCTTTACGCGGCGACAAGGCCTGTCGCATGGAGATGACACGGCCCCGATCCTAGCCCATTGTCAGGGCCTGAATCGGTCGGGATCGGGGCCGTTTCACACCGTCGTGAACCTCAACGGCGTTCACGGCGGCGTGGGCACTTCGGCGCGGGGGTGGAGAATCCCGCCCATTGTTTGATGGGCTCTTCATTTCCCTTGCGTCTCTGATGGAATGCATATCATTCAATAATTAAATTTTTATTTGGCCCAATTTATTTTTCAAGAGCACTTACTGCCATTCCAAATCTTCTGTGAGCCACGGAGATATTCACTGGCCTCCTGTTCTGAGAAAATGGGGATTAACTCCAGAGGTGAGGTGAGAGTGACACCCTTGACATCAAGGCAGCATTTGACCGAGTATGGCATCAAGGAGCCCTATCTAAACTGGAGACAATGGGAATCAGGGGAAAACTCTCCATTGGTTGGCGTCATATCTGGCACAAAAAAAGATGGTTGTGGTGGTTAGAGGTCAGTCATCTCAGTTCCAGGACATCACTGCAGAAGTTCCTCAGCACATCCACCTTCTGCTGTTTCATCGATGATCGTCCCTCCATCATAAAGTCAGAAGTGGGGATGTTTGCAGATGACTGCACAATGGTCAGCATCATTCGTGACTCCTCAGATACTGAAGCAGTCCATCTGCAAGTGCAGCATATATATTTCTGGAACAGTCTAACGCCGGCATCTCCACATCAAGTGCAGCAAGACCTGGACAAAAAGCAGATTTGGGCTGACAAGTAGCCAGTTACATTCATACCACACAAGTGCCAGGCAATGACCATCTCCAACAAGAGAGGATCTAACTATCGCCTCTTGACTTTCAATGGCATCACACTGAATCCTCCCTCAATCAATATCCTGGGGTTCCCATTGATCAGAAACTGAACTGGACTAGCCATACTAACAACATTACTAACTCACCTCCTGACCTCCCCAAAGCCTGTCCACCATCTACAAGGCACATTTCAGGAGTGTAATGGAATACTCACTGCCTCGATGAGTGCAACTCCAACAACACTGAAAAAACTTGACACCATCCAGGACCAAAGCAACCTGCTTCATTTGCACAATTTCCACAAACATTCAATCTCTTGACCACCAACAGTGGCAGCCATGTGTACCATCCCCAAGATGCACTGCAGTAACTCACCATGATTCCTTACACAGCACCTTGCAAACCCACAAACACTACCATATAGAAGGCCAAGGGCAGCAGATAAATGGGAACACCATCACATGGGCGTTTCCCTGCAAGTCACTCACCACCCTGTCTTGGAAATATATTGTTGTTCCTTCAATGTCACTGGGTCAAAATCCTGGGACCCCCTCCCTTATAGTACTGGAGGTGCACCTACACATCAGGAACTAAAGCAGCTCAAGAAGGCAGCTCGCCACCACCTTCTCAAGGGCAACTATGTATGAGCAATAAATGCCGGCCTAGCCAGCGACACCCAAATCCTTCAAAGTAATTTTTTTAAGTGTTGCATTTTTTACAGATCGCTGCTTATTCCAGATCGTCCTTCCCTGCAGCGAGCAAATAGGTCTGGAGCCCCAAAATACATTGCTCCCAGGACATGGGAGGATCTCCCAGTGATGAAAGAAATGGTTCTGGAGCTGGTAATAGTAAACTATTCTCAATCATCCTTTTCACCAATTTTGTTGTTTCTTCACTGGTTTTCTGTATGTCGTAGATGTCTGATTTATCTCAGAGCAATAGAGTGTTAGCTCCAATTCTAAATCAAAACAGGGTTATTTATATTACTTTTAAATATCTCAGCACTTGTAGGATTTTGCACTGACACAAATGGTTTCAGCCCAGAGCACATTTTCCTTTTTGGGAAATTCTCTGTGTGGTATTAGTGCTTAACTTTATAGCTCCACCCACATGCTTAAACAATCAAGTATTTTTACCATAAATCAAGTAGCAGAATAACATAATGAAGCAGAGATCAGTCAAACCATTGAACACTATAGTGCCTTTCCTGACATCAGGACAACCAAAAGCACTTGCTAGCTGATGAAGGGTATTTGAAATGTTCCCCTTCAAGTCACACCCTGTACTAAATTGTAAATATGTCAGATGTTCCTTCATGAATATCCTGAATTCCGTCTTCAAATTTACAGTGGGTGTAGCTGTAGAGACAACCATAGCGATTCAAAAATAGGAGCCACCACCACCCACTCAAGGAAAATTAGGGATGGGGAATAAATGTTGACCTTGTCGGTGACACCAACATCCCACAACTGTGCAAAGAAATTGTGGCAGCCAGATTGTGCAGAGTAAGGTCACATAAATAGTTTTGGGGTGATGATAATCTGTTTCATTGATAAGTATTGGCCAGTGCACTGGGATATATCCTCAACGTTTCTTCAGGAAGGACTAGAGGATCTTTTATGCTCACCTGAAAAAGCAGACGGGGCCAAAGTTTAACAACTTATCCAAAAGAACTGTACCTCTGATAATCCAGCCCGCTCTTGGTTCTACACTGAAATGTCAACCTAATTTATGAACTCAAGTCTCTGGAGCGAGGTTTATGCCAACAACCTTCAGATTTAAAATAATGTTATTATTAACATTAAGATTAATGCATGGGTGCCTTTGCTCGCAATGGTGAAACAGTACGTGAAGGTTAGGAGTAAAATGTAGAGCTGCAGCGCTGATTCATGAGATGAATAACAGCACCAAGAATCTAAACAGCCCAACAGGTTTCTTTTGCTCTCTTCTATTTCCTCAACTCACCTCAATACCATACTGTTCTTTAGGTAACCCTCCCAGCCAACAACTGACTCAGGAGAAGGTCAAGATGATTCGGTGAGGCCTTGCAACTTTAAAAAAACTCTTTCCTGGGATGTGGGCATCGCGGGCTGGGCCAGCATTTATTGCCCATCTCTAATTGCCCTTGAACTGTGCGTCTCGCTCGGGCCATTTCAGAGGGAATTTAAGAGACAACCACAATGCTGTAGATCTGGAGTAACGTGTCAGCCAGACCAGGTAAGGGCAGCAGATTTCCTTCCCTAAAGGACATTAATAGAACATAGAACATATAGTGCAGAAGGAGGCCATTCAGCCCATCGAGTCTGCACCGACCCACTTAAGCCCTCACTTCCACCATACCCCATAACCCAATAACCCCTCCTAACAGGTTAGGTGGATTGGCCATGCTAAATTGCCCTTAGTGTCCAAAATTGCCCTTAGTGTTGGGTGGGGTTGCTGGGTTATGGGGACAGTATGGAGGTGTGGGCCTTGGGTAGGGTGCTCTTTCCAAGAGCCGGTGCAGACTTGATGGGCCGAATGGCCTCCTTCTGCACTGTAAATTCTATGAAAAAAACAAAACCCAAGAATACCTTTTTGGTCACTAAGGGCAATTTATCATGGCCAATCCACCTAACCTGCACGTCTTTGGACTGTGGGAGGAAACCGGAGCACCCGGAGGAAACCCACGCAGACGCGGGGGACTCCGCACAGACAGTGACCCAGCGGGAAATTGAACCTGGGACCCTGCCGCTGTGAAACCACAATGCTAGCCACTTGGGCAACCGTGCTGCCCAATGAACCAGATGGGCTTTTATGACAATCTACAATGGTTTCCATAGAATTCCTACAGTGCAGAAGAAGGCGATTTGGCCTATTGAGTCTGCACAGACCTTCCAAAAGAGCACCCCACCTAGACCCACTCTCCCACCCCCATAACCCCATCTAACCTTTGGACACCAATTTAGCATGGCCATTCCACCGAACCTGCACATCTTTGGACTGTGGGAGGAAACCGGAGCACCCGGAGGAAACTCCACACACAGTCATCCAAGGTCAGAATCGAACACGGGTCCCTGGCATTGTGAGGCAGCAGTGCTAACCAGTATGCCACTCCGTAATTAAATCCGGAGACTCCTTGAGGAAAGAAATCTGAGCAGCAGAGTCATCAGGATTTGAACCCTTGCGGAGGAGACGCCAATGGATTTCAATTCCATCACCTTAACCATTCGGCTATGGCTCCAGCTGACATGGTTTCATGGTCATCATTGGACTTTTTAATTCCAGATTTTTATTGAATTCAAATTCCACCATCTGCCGTGGTGGGATTCGAACCTGAGTCTTCAGGACATCCAGGTCTCTGGATTACTAGTCCAGTGAGAATCGCACTGTGCCAACCGCCTTCCCAAAAGACAGCAGGCTTGCAGATGGAAGAACTTGGGCTGCCAGTACAGGGATTGAACCCGCGACTTGCAGTTATTAGCACCACACTCTAAACATCCCAGCTTATAAACTCGCTTTGTTCTGCTGAGCGGCCCAGCAGCGAAGTCTCTTTCTTACCTTCATAAGTAAATTCACAAATCAAATCAGAGATTCCATAGAATGGTTTTAATATGGAAGGACGTCATTCAGTCCATTGTTTCCATTCCAGCTCCTCTGTGGGAGCAACTCTCCTAATCCCGCTCCTCCACCCTTACCCCATGGCCCTGCGAATCATTTCTCTTCAGCTATTTACCCAATTCCCCTTTGAAAGTCAGGATTGAATCTGCCTCCACCGCACTCGTAGGTAGTGCATCCTGGAGTCTTAACCACTTGCTGTGACAAAAACATTTTCCTCATATCGCCACTGGTTCTTTTAATGACCTTAAACTGGGGTCAACTGGTCATCGACCCTTCCACCTGTGCAGCTGATTTTCCTTATCTACTCTGTCAAAACCCCTCATGATTTTGAACAGCTCTTTCAAATCTCCCCTTAACTTTCACGATAGCGCGGTGGTTAGCACCGCTGCCTCGTGGCACCGAGGACCCGGGTTCGATCCCTGCCCCGGGTCACTGCCCGTGTGGAGTTTGCACACTCTCTCCCTGTCTGCGTGGGTCTCACCCCCACAACCCAAAAAGATGAGCAATGTAGGTGAATTGGCCACGTTAAATTGCTCCTTAATTGGAAAAAATAGAATAGGATACTCTAAATATTTTTTAAAAGAAAAAAAGCGTTCTCTTTTCATTCCGGTAGGTAAATCCCCGGGGCTGGATGGAATCTATCCCAGGTTACTGCGGGAGGCAAGGGGAGAAATAGCCGGGGCCTTAACAGATATCTTCACGCCCTCTTTGACCACAGGCGAAGTTCCAGAGAATTGGAGAATAACCAATATTGTTCCCTCTTTAAGAAAGGAAGCAGGGACAATCCAGCAAATTATAGACCGGTGGATCTGACATCAGCGGTAGGAGGATTTTGGAAAAGATACCGAGGGATAGGATATGCACATTTGGAGGAAAATGGATTAGTTAGTGACAGTCAGTATGGTTTTGTACGGAGAAGGTCGTGTCTCACCAACTTGATTGAGTTTTTTGAAGAGATGATAAAGAAAATTGATGAGGAAGTGGCTGTGGATGTAGATTATATGGACTTTAGAAGGGCGTTAGACGAGATTCCACATGGCAGACTGGCACAAAAGCTAAAATCACATGGAATTCAAAGTGGACTGGATAGATGGATACAGAACTGGCTTGGTTCTGGAGTCGCGGTGGAAGTGTGTTTTTCAAAATGGAGATCTGTAGCTAGTGGTGTTCCGCAGGGGTCAGTGCTGGGACCTCTGTTGTTTGTGGCATATATATATGACCTGGAGGAAAATGTGGGTGGTCTGATTAATAAGTTTGTGGATGACACAGAGATTGGCTGAGTTGCTGATCGTGCCGAGGAGTATGAGAGGCATAGACAGGTGGATAGTCAGAGGCTTTTTCCAAGGGTGAAAGTGTCACTTACAAGAGGTCACAGGTTCAAGGTGAGAGAGGGAAAGTATACGGGAGATGTGTGGGGTACTTTTTCACGCAGAGAGTGGTGCACTGCCTGAGGATGTGGTAGAAGCAGGCACATTAGCAACATTTTTTAAAAATATTAATTTTGAGTACCCAATTATTTTTTCTCCAACTAAGGGATAATTTAGTGTGGCCAATCCACCAAATCTGCACATCTTTGGGTTGTGGGGGTGAAACCCATGCAGACATGGGGAGAATGTGCAAACTCCACACGGACAGTGACCCAGGGCCGGGCTCGAAGCTGGGTCCTCAGAGCCGCAGTCCCAGTGCTAACCACTGCACCACATGCCGGCCCCATTAGCAACATTTAAAAGGCATCTGGATGGGTACTTGAATAGGGAGGACCGAGTAAGGGGAGAAGGTTTTATATTTAGTTAGGTCATCATGATTGGCACAGGCTTGGAGGACCGAACGGCCTGTTCCTGTGATATACTTTTCTTCGTTGTTTGTTCTTAAGGGGAACAACCAGAGCTTCCCCAATCTATCCACGTAACTGAAGTCCCCCCTTTCTGGAACCATTCTTGTAAACCTCTTCTGCAGCTTCCCGGGGGCCTTCACATCCTTCCGAAAGTACAATGACCAGAACCAGCACACAACATCGCAATTAAGACTGAAACTCGGAGGCTGAGCTGCTCCAGTTGATAACACCTCCTGCCCGTCTAATTGCCCGGGGAATGAGAAGCAACCTGGAATCCCCACAGAGAATGTGGTGTGTTCATTCCAAGTAAATGAGGTGGATGCCAGACCTCCATTTATCAGCTGGATTACTAAAGGAGGAGAAACAAGCTTAAAACCTAATCAAATACTCAGCCGCTACAAAGTATTCCGACCTTGTAAGCATTTTCCTCCTCGATTGTAGAGCAGAATTCAGATTCCAGGCTGACAGCTTGAGGAAAGCGAACGGTACCAGGGGCACGGTTAAAATGTCGCAGCGTGGGGCAGATGGTTCGGGAGCGTGATGGACAAGTCCAGTGTGACACACCTTGCGGTGCAGTTTCTGCTTGGATAAACATTTTGATCATTTAAATGCCCCCCCTTGAGAACTACGACGGTGAAATCTTGAAGGCAGCGCAGGTTTGGCAGCTGTGTTGACAGCCCACGTATCCAGTGCATGCACTCGAGCAGCCGCTGTGGTGACGTTCTCTCATGTTATTACTGGGATAATTTAAAGGAATTGGCCAATCATGGAGAAAGGCCTACTCTGGTCTGTGCCTATTACGATTTCTCCAGGTCCATCGGGGTTTTTTTCAAGGTGTTTGCAATTGCCTAAGAATGTAGGGGGCGATTCTCCAATATTGGGCCCAAGTGTTCGCGCCGTCGTGAACGCCGTCGCGTTTCACGACGGCGCGAACCGAGCCCGGGCACGACGGATTCTGGCCCCTACAGGGGGCCAGCGCGGTACTGGAGCGATTCACGCCGCTCCAGCCTCCTTACGCGGCGCCAAATGGGCCGGAAGTTGGCCCGGGGGGGAGAAGCCGGCCCACCGATCTTGCAGGCCAGTCCCCATCGGAGGTGCCCCCCCGGTGAAGGAGCCCCCCTCCCCCCCCCCCCCCCCACAGGCCGCCCCCCCCCGACCGTTCACACAGAGTCCCCGCCGGCAGTGACCAGGGGTGAACGGCGCCGGCGGGATTCTGTCGTATCGGCGCGGCCGCTCGGCCCATCCGGGCTGGAGAATCAGCGGCCCCGCCGATTCCAGCGGTCCGCAGCCGGCGCCGTGCCAAACGCGGCGGGGCAAATGGCGCCGATTCTCCGCACCTCGGAGAATCGCGTGCCGGCATCGGGGTGTCATGGCGCGGCTGCGGTGATTCTCCGGCCCAGCGTGGGGCTCGGAGAATCACCCCCGTGGACTGAAAGGCACCTTGACCAACACATCTACCACGTGTCTGCTTCAAACAGTCGGAAAAATCCACCTCCAGTATTGCTGACCCATTTCTGTTCTTCACGGGCAGACACCTCGGTAACGTGGTACAACTGATGCTCGATCGAAAGAACCCTAATAGGCTGAAAGTTGTTCTTCATCCAACCTGAACCTGTAACGTGACATTGACTGCCAAATATTGCTTAATATATCCAACCTATCCTCTAGTCTCCCACTAACCTTTGCCACTTTGTATGCTTTTTCCTTCAATTTGATACTCTCCCTTATTTCCTTAGATATCCACAGTCGATCTTCCCTCTTTCTACCGTCCTTCCTTTTTTTTGGTATAAACCTTTGCTGAGCACTGAGAAAAATCGCTTGGAAGGTTCTCCACTGTTCCTCAACTGTTTCACCATAAAGTCTTTGCTCCCAGTCTACCTTAGCTAGCTCTTCTCTCAGCCCATTGTAATCTCCTTTGTTTAAGCACAAAACACTAGTGTTTGATTTTACCTTCTCACCCTCCATCTGTATTTTAAATTACACCATATTGTGATCACTCCTTTCGAGAGGATCCCAAACTATGAGATCATTAATCAATCCTGTCTCATTACAGAGGACCAGATCTAGGACCGCTTGTCCCCTCGTAGGTTCCATTACATACTATTCTAGGAAATTATCATGGATACATTCTATAAACTCCTCAAGGCTGCCTTGACCGACCTGGTTAAACCAATTGACATGTAGATTAAAATCTGCCATGATGACTGCTGTACCATTTCTACATGCATCTATAGACTACTCCTATCAGTGACTTTTTCACCTTACTATTACTGATTTCCACCCAACTCGATTCAACCTTATCCTCCAGAGCACCAATGTCATCCCTTACTATTGCCCGGATGTCATCCTTAAATAACAGAGCTACACCACCTCCCTTACCATCTACTCTGGCCTTCCGTGTAGTTTGATACCCTTGGATATTTACTCCCAGTCGTGACCATCCTTTAACCATGTTTCAGTAATGGCCACTAAATCATAGTTATTCATGAAGATTTGCGCCATCAACTCATTTACCTTATTCCGAATACTATGAGCATTCAGGTAAAGTACACTTATGTTGGCTTTTATACCTCTGTTTTGAATCTTAACACCTTGATCAGTAACCTCTCATAAGTTATTTTTCATCTTAACCTTTCTCCTAATTTTCCTTGTCGTTGAACCCATATCTCCATGTAACAACCTGCCGCGTCGCTTTCCATTTATGTTTTTACTTCCCGTTTTATTCTTTTTAGTATTACTGGGCCTATTCACTGAGCTCCCCTCAGTCACTGTGCCTTGTACTGTTGCCCTTTTTGAGTTTTGACTATAGTTTCTCTGCCTTACACTTTCCCCCTTACTGCCTTTTGTTTCTGTCCCTGTTTTACTACCTTCTGACTTCCTGCATCGATTCCCATCCCCCTGCCACATTAGTTTAAACACTCCCCAACCACTCTAGCAAATAGCCCCCCTGGGACATCAGTTCCAGTCCTGCCCAGGTGTAACCGGTCCAGTTTGTACAGGTCCCACCTCCCCCAGAACCGGTCCCAATGCCCCAGGAATCTGAAACCCTCCCCCTGACACAGTCCCTTCCGCCACGTATTCATCCTATATATCCTGTCATTTCTACTCTGACTAGCATGTGGCATCGGTAGTAATCCTGAGATCACTACCTTCGTGGGCCGATTTCTTAACTTCCTTCCTAGCTCCCTGTATTCTACTTTTAGGACATCATCTCTTTTTTTACCTATGTCGTTTGTACCGATGTGTACCACGACCACTGGCTGTTCACCCTCCCCCTCCAGAATGTCCTGTACCAGCTCCGAGACATCCTTGACTCTAGCACCAGGGAGGCAACATATCATCCTGGAGTTTTGTTTGCGGTCACAGAAACGCCTGTCCATTCCCCTTACAATTGAATTCCCTAAAACTATTGCACTCACACTTATCACCCCTCTTCTCTGTAGCAGAACCAACCGTGGTGCCACGAGTTTGGCTGCTGCTGTTTTCCCCTGAGAGGCCATTCCCCTCAACAGTATCCAAAACGGTATATCTGTTCTGCAGGGGAACGGCCACAGGAGATTCCTTCACTACCTGCCTCGCTCTCATGCTCTGTCTGGTGGTCACCCATTCCCTTCCTGCCTGCGGAGTCTGAGCCTGCGATGTGACCACCTCTCTATACGTGCTATCCACGATACTCTCCGACTCGCGGATCTGTGCTGGGTCCCCTATTATTCGTCATTTTTCCAAGTGACTTAGATTACTATGTGGGGGCTAGTTTCAGTAAGTTTGCGGATGACGCAAAGATAGGCTTGATGGTTAACAGTGAGGCTGAGAGCCTTGGGTTACAGGAAGATATAGAGGGGATGGTCAAAGGATAGATGTGAGGTGTTACATTTTGGAAGGAGCAATTTGACAAGGAGGTATTCAATGAA
Source organism: Scyliorhinus torazame (assembly GCF_047496885.1). Classification (NCBI taxonomy): domain Eukaryota; kingdom Metazoa; phylum Chordata; class Chondrichthyes; order Carcharhiniformes; family Scyliorhinidae; genus Scyliorhinus; species Scyliorhinus torazame. The sequence goes on from NC_092709.1 coordinate 329,985,939, forward strand.
TGGCACCACACTGGGAAGTCCTGAGGAACAAAGAGACCTTGGTGTGTTTGTAAATAGATCTTTGAAGGCAGAAGGGCAGGTTAATAGGGTGGTGAAAAAGGCATATGTTACATTTGCCTTTATTAATCGTGGCAAAGATTACAAAAGCAAGGAAGTCATGTTGGAGTTATATAGAACATTGTTGGGGCCTCAGCTGGAGTACTGTGTGCCGTTTTGGTCGCCATTTATAGAAAGGATGTGATTGCACTGGAGCGGGTGCAGAGAAGATTCACGAGGATGTTGCCTGGGATGGAACATTTTAGTTACGAAGGGAGGTTGGATAGGCTTGGGTTGTTTTCGTTCGAGCAGAGAAGACTGAGGGCGACCTGATCGAGGTGTATAGGATTATGAGAGGCATGGACAGGGTGGATAGGGAACAGCTGTTCCCCTTAGTTGAAGGGTCGGTTACAAGGGGACATAAGTTCAAGGTGAGGGGCAGGAGGTTCAGGGAGGAGTTGAGGAAAAACCTTTTTACCCTGAGGGTGGTGACGGTCTGGAACTCACTGCCTGTGAGGGTGGTAGAGGCGGGTTGCCTCACATCCTTCAAAAAATACCTGGATGAGTATTTGACACTTCTTAACATTCGAGGCGATGGGCCAAATTCTGGCAAATGAGATTAGGATTGGCAGATCAGGTCCCTTTCGTGCGGCGGTGCTCATTCGATGGGCCGAAGGGCCTTTTCAGCACTGTATTTTTCTGCGATTTCTGTGATTCTGAGAAAGGTTTGTCTTATGAGGGGAGACTGAGTAAAATGGGTCTGGAGTCCAGAAAGATAAGTGATCACATTGAAAAGTATAAAATTCTGACAGGACTTATAGAGGATGTTTCTCTTGGCTGGAGGGCCTACTGAGACAAGGAGAAATTTCTTCTCTCAGAGGTCTGAGAGTTATTGGAATTCTCTACCGCAGAGAGGTGTGGGTGCTCAGTCACTGAGGAGGCTCAAGACGGAGATCATTGGATATTTGAGCAAAACTGTGTTCGAGCTCGGCCGAAGAAGAAAAGGATTGGTGTGGGGCCTGTGAAAGGATTGTGAGGCAGCTTATCACAGCATGCCCGATGAGAGGAACAAACAAGAGCTGTGAGCTCCACAACAGCTTCCTACTAGCCCCTTGCAAGGCTGTGAATCTGACCTTTTGACGCCACTGTTTCTGGTGTAAAAGGCCACAGTTTTCACAACGGCCTGGGGACATAGGCCCTGAAACGGCGAATCCAACCCAATTTCTGCTGCAAGTTATTTTCTCCCATCACCGCCCCAATACACAGCAAATAAAGGCATGGTGGTGAGAGAGAAAGCAGTGCCTAAGTTTTTCCAGGTTCTTTCTCTACCTTTTTCCCACAGATCCATTTTAGTTTTAAGTTCCTAATTTAGTTTATACAGCAGAGTGGGCCATTTAACAATGTCTCTCTTGCCCTAATCATTGGGGAGCTGTTGGATATGCTTAGTATGTCACAGTCAGAAGCATTTGAAGGTCATTCATTTTGTTTCATCCATTGTTCCTCCCAGTGAATAATGAAGGACATAAGTAGATCCCATGGGTACTCCTGTGATGATTACTTAAGCAGTCTGCCCCTCTCTGTGCAACATATTCATTCATGGGAGCGTCTCCGATTCTCCTCAGTAATACACAACAGTTAATACTCAGATCGGGCGGCATACATTTCCCAGTTACGGAATTCCTCTATTTAGAGGAATCCGGAATGGAGACACAAGTGAATGGTTTATTACCAAATGTGAAGTATTTACAAGTAACAGTCCCAGCCGGGACTACTCTGAAGCTCAGTTCGTTACTGGGCCGATTCTTTAGGTCCTGAGTTAACTATTCCGCTGATGGGCCTCCACCCCTCAGTGGGCGAGTAATATCTGATAAATGGCAACAGTACTTGGGACTTTAACCGTAGGCCAACATCATCTCATTTTTAAAATGTATTCGAGGGATCTGGGTGTCGCTGGCTAGGCCAGCATTTATGGTCATCACTAGTTGACCTTGAGAAGGTGGTGTAATAATAATAAGAATAATCTTTATTGCCTCAAGTAGGCTGACATTAACACTGCAATGAAGTTACTGTGAAAATCCTCTAGTCGCCACACTATGGCACCTGTTCGGGTACACAGAGGGAGAATTCAGACTGTCCAATTCTTTTTTTAAATAAATTTCGAGTACCCAATTATCTTTTTCCAATTAAGGGGCAATTTAGCGTGGCCAATCCACCTAGCCTGCACATCTTTGGGTTGTGGGGGTTAAACCCACGCAGACACTTGGAGAACGTGGAGACTCCACACAGACAGTGACCCAAGCTAAGAATCAAACCTGGGACCCTGGCACTGTGAAGCAACAGTGCTAACCACTATGCTATCGTACCATCTGTGTTGAGCTGTCTTCTTGAATTGCTGCAGTCCCTACAGTGTAGGTAAACCCACAGTGCTGTTCGGAAGGGAGTCCAGGATTTTGACTCAGGGACAGAGGAGTAATGGTGATGTTTTTCCAAGACAGGATGGTGAGTGACTTGGGAGGGGGATCTTCCAGGTAATGGTGCTCCCTATTCCTGTCTTTCTAAATGATAGAATTTGTGGGTTCCGCCGGGTCGGAGAATGGCCGTTGGCCGCCGTGAATCCCACCCCCGCCCCCGCCGAAGTCTCCGGTACCGGAGATTGGGCGGGGGCGGGAATCGGGCCGCGCCGGTTGGCGGGACCCCCTGCTCAATTCTCCGGCCTGCATGGGTCGAAGTCCTGCCCAGAAATTGTCTGTCCTGCCGGCGTAAATCAAGGCTGGTATTTACCGGCGGGACCAGGCGGTGTGGGCGGGCTCCGGGGGGGGGCGCGGGGCGATCTGACCCCGGGGGGTGCCCCCATGGTGGCCTGGCCCGCGATCGGGGCCCACCGATCCGCGGGCGGGCCTGTGCCGTGGGGGCGCTCTTTCCCTTCCGCCTCCGCCACGGCCTCCACCATGGCGGAGGCAGAAGTGACTCTCCCCACTGCGCATGCGTGGGAAACTTTCAGCGGCCGCTGACGCTCCCGCGCATGCGGCGCATTTCCCGCCAGCTGGCGGGGCACCAAACGCCATTTCCGCCAGCTGGCGGGGCGACAAACGCCATTTCCGCCAGCTGGTGGGGCGGAAATCCCTCCGGCGCCGGCTTAGCCCCTCAATGTTGGGGCTCGGCCCCCAAAGAGGAGGAGCATTCCGCACCTTTGGGCCGGCGCGATGCCCGTCTGATTGGCGCCGTTTTTGGCACCAGTCGGCGGACATCGCGCCGTTGGGGGAGAAGTTCGCCCCAGATAATTATATTTGTCTCATTTAAATATGCATGGCCATCTTGACGCCACATTCACAAGCGGAGACCAGTCATAATGGCTATTCGGGGGTCTTGGAGGCCATTTAGCCCCTGGGTGGTTGAGGGCAGGGCAGGGCATTACCCGGGCACCCCAGCATCTGGGCACACTGGCAGTGCCAACCCAGAATCACGACAGTGCCAACATGGCACTGTCAGGGTGCCAGAGGCACTGCCCAATTGCAAGGCTGACCGTGGCAGGGTGCCCAGGTGCCAGGTTGGCACTGCCAAGGGTCAGAGCCTGAGGGGGGCCATGCCCATGAAAGGGAGGTCGAGGGGGGTATGAACGGTGGAGGGTGAAGGGGTGATATGATGGGGCCTCTTAAAGGTTGGGGAGTTGAAGGGGGACCCAAAAGGGGATGTGGTGGGGTCTGAAAAGAGGGATCCTCAGCAACCCCATAGCAGGGTGTCCTCACTGGAGGGGAAGGGGTAATGGAGAGTTGCTGTAGGATTCTGAGCCCTGGCCTGTGGGAGCTGGCATTGCCCATGGGTGGGAGTTTGGGGGACCCTCAAGCCGACTTAGAGTTGGGGGCACCCTTTCAAAATGGCCCCCGATCTCTGATCGGATGAATAATGGTCTGGATCTCATTCTAAAAGCCTGCGGGAAAATCCCGCCAAACCTGCTCGAAATGACACTTCAAATTTGTTTGGTTAAATCGCTCCATACATGGCTAGTCTAGTTCGGTTTCTGATCCTTTAATTACTGGAAATAGTGTAATTTCTATCAACCATGTCAGTACCCACCACAGCCCACAAAGCATTGTAGGGGCTCACTGCTCTCTCAGTGAAGAAGAACCACCCAACAATTAGCCTATTCCTAGTTCAGGCTTCTTCAAATGAAAGCTGTTGTCTACTATTACATTGGCCGGATGACATTGATACATCATCATCTCTTTTTTTTATATTAATCTTTATTGTCACAAGTCGGCTTACATTAACACTGCAATGAAGTTACTGTGAAAAGCCCGAGTCGCCACATCCTGGCGCCTGTTCGGGTGAATGATGGGTGTGTCCAGAACCAGGGGCCACAGTCTGAGCATTCAGGATAAACCATTTCGGACAGAGATAAGGAGACATTTCTTCACACAAAGAGTGGTGAGCCTGAGGAATTCATTACCACAGGAAGTAGTTGATGCTAAAACTTTGAATATATTCAAGAGGCGGTTAGATATAGCACTTGGGGAGAATGGGATCAAAGGCTATGGGGAGAAAGCAGGATTAGGCTGTTGAGTTGGATGATCAGCCATGATCGTGATGAATGGCGGAACAGGCTCGAAGGGCCAAAAGGTCTCCTCCTGCTCCTATCTTCTATGGGCGAGATTCTCCGACCCCCCCGCCGGGTCGGAGAATCGCCGGGGGCTGGCGTGAATCCCGCCCCTGCCGGTTGCCGAATTCTCCGGCACCGGATATTCGGCGGTGGCGGGAATCACGCCGCGCCGGTTGGCGGTCGTTCCCCCCCCCCCCCCGGCGATTCTCCGGCCCGCATGGGCCGAAGTCCCGCTGCTAGAATGCCTGTCCCGCCAGCATGGATTAAACCACCTCTCTTACCGGCGGGACAAGGCGGCGCGGGAGGGCTCCGAGGTCCTGAGGGGGGCACGGGGCGATCTGGCCCCGGGGGGTGCCCCCATGGTGGCCTGGCCCGCGATCGGGACTCACCGATCCGCGGGCGGGCCTGTGCCGTGGGGGCACTCTTTTCCTTCCGCCTTCGCCACGGTCTCCACCATGGCGGAGGCGGAAGAGACTCCCTCCACTGAGCATGCGCGGGGATGCCGTGAGCGGCCGCTCACGCTCCTGCGCATGCACCGCCCGGCAATGTCATTTCCGCGCCAGCTGGTGGGGCACCAAAGGCCTTTCCCGCCAGCTGGCGGGGCGGAAATCGGTCCGGCACTGGTCTAGCCCCTCAAGGTTAGGGCTCGGCCGCTCAAGGGGCGGAGGATTCCGCACCTTTGGGGCGGCGCGATGTCGGACTGATTCGTGCCGTTTTTGTCGGCGGACATCGCGCCGATTACGGAGAATTTTGGCCCATGTATCTATGTACATGGAGGGAGAATTCAGAATGTCCAAATTACCTAACAGCACGTCTTTCAGGACTAGTGGGAGGAAACCGGAGCACTCGGAGGAAACTCACGCAGACACGGGGAGGACGTGCAAACTCCGCACAGACAGTAACCCAAGCCGGGAATCGAGCCTGCGACAATAGCGCTGTGAAGCCACACTGTGCTCCGTGCTGCCCCCAAACCAAACCAAAACTGGAAGTTGCTGGTGGTGCACTGGGAAAGGTTCAACTCCCACCATGACAGCTGGTGAAATTTGAATTCAATTAATTAATCCGGAATTGAAAAAAAGTCTCAGTAAATGGTGACCAGGAAACCAGCACCAATTGTCATAAAAAACCACCTGCTTCATTAATGTCCATTTAGGAAAGGAAATCTGCCGTCCTTACCCGGTCTGGCCTACATGTGACTCCACACCCACAGCATTGTGGTTGACTCTTATCTGCCCCCTGGAATGGTCCAGCAAGCCACTCAGTTCAAAGGCAATTAGGAATGGGCAACAAAAAAACTCACCTTGTGCCCGCGCACCGTAAAAGAATAAAGAAAATAAGAATGAGGTTGATGCACAGCCTGCTCACTTCATGCTGAAGAAGACTGCTGCAGTCCAGCTCTCTAACCGTCCACAAATGAATAAATGTCAATAAATGTCCTCGAGCTGACAAACGCTGGGACAAAAACAAACCTGACAGATTGGAATGGAGAGATTGATATGATGTGTTGTTCCTGTTCGTCCAACATCTCAGAAAGCTGTGCTGACGAGAACAGCGACTGAAGGGGGAAGGTTGAGAGACAACACAGGAAATGCGATGATAATGGTAGTCAGGAATATGTTAGCATTGTACGTTATAGCACGGGCAATCCAGAGGCCTGGATTTATGATCCAGATATAAGAGTTCAAATTCCGCCAGGGCATCTGGGGAATTTACATTCAGTTAGTCAGTTAAATTAATCTGGAGTTTGAAAGCAATAATGACGAGCATGAAACTACTGGATTGTCATAAGAACGCATCAGGTTCACTAATGTGAAGTGAACCTGCTGCCCTTGCTGGGTCTGTCCCAACTATAGACACGCAGGCCGGAATTCTCCAGCCGGCAGCATGGGGTGGCTTCAATGGGAATTCCCATTGACAAGTAGCGGGAAGCGAACATCCCGCCACCAGCGAATGGGACGCCGCCGAGAAACACGCAGCTGGGGGCCCGGAGAATCCCGCCCACAGTGATCAGGTTGACTCTTAACTACCCTCAGGGATGGCCCAGCTGTTGTATTCAAGAAGGTGGTTTGCCACCACCTTCTCAAGGACAACGGGGGATTGACAATAAATGCCAGCCTTTCCAGCCACACCCACAACCCATGAATTAATAAAGCAAAAGTCACTGTGAATTTAGGTGAAAGGTGTTGGACTGGGGGGGGTCAGAGTTCAAGGTGATGCAAGATAAACGCCTGGACATGAGAGTACAACAGTAGGGGAGATCATTTGTGACAGAATTTGACAAAGAGATAAACATAGGGAGATATAAAATGGCAGTGATCATGACAGAAGAGAGGGAGAAAAAAGTGACCTAATTTATCAGACAGTTGGAGACAAGGTCATTGTAAGAGGACAGCGAAACAAAAAGGAGAGCAGAGAGCGACACTTAATGCAAGACAGGAATAGAATAAAACAGCAAATGTGGGGCTTGAAATTTGGATCCATACGAACACACAAACACATGAATTAGGAGCAGGCCACTCGGCCCCTCGAGCTTGCTGTACCACTCAGGAGGATCATAACTGATCTGACTGTGACCCCCAACCCCATATTCCTGCCTACCACCTTTCACCCCTTTGTTAATCAGAATCTATCCAGCTTTGTTTTAAAATATTGAAGGACTCTGCTTCCACCACCTTTTGAGGAAGAATATTCTAGAGACTGATGGCCCCTTGAGAGAAGAAAATTCTCCTCATCTCTGTCTTAACTTATCGACCCCTTACTTTCAAACAATGACCCCTAGTCCTAGATTCTCTGACAAGAAATTAAATGAAATGAAAATTGCTTATTGTCACAAGTAGGCTTCAATGAAGTTACTGTGAAAAGCCCCTAGTCACCACATTCCGGCACCTGTTCGGGGAGGCTGGTACGGGAATTGAACCATGCTGCTGGCCTGCCTTGGTCTGCTTTAAAAGCCAGCAATTTAGCCCAGTGAGCTAAACCAGCCCCTGAGGAAACATCCTCTCCACATCTACCCTGTCAATACCCCTCAGGATCACAAAGTTTTCAATCAAGTTGCCTCTTACTCTTCTAAACTCCAGTGGATACAAACCTAACCACTCCAACCTTTCCTCATAAGACAATCCTCCCATTCCTGGTATTCATCTAGTAAACATTCTCTGAACCGTTTCTAGCGTATTTACATCTTTCCTCAAATACGTAGATCAACACTGACATCGTACTCCAGATACGGTCTCACCAATGCCCAGTACAAATGAAGCATAACCTCCCTACATTTGTAATCAATTTCCCTCAAATTAAAAAATAACATTCAATTAGGCTTTCTTAATTACCTGCTGTATCTGTACACCGCTCTCTTGTGATTCATGCTTTAGAACGCCCAGATCCCTCTGCAACTCAGAGCTCGGCAATCTTTCACCATTTAGATAATAAGCTTTTTTATTCTTCCTGCGAAAATGGACGATTTCACATTTGTCCACATTGTACTGCATTTGGCAGCTTTTTGCCCACTGACTTAACCTATCTTTGTCCCTTTGTAGCCCCCTTATGTCTTCTTCACAGTTTACTTTCACACCTATCTTTGTGTCATCAGAAAATTTAGCAACCCTTACCTTCAGTCATTAATATAAGTGGTAAACAGTCGACGACCCAGTACTGATCCCTGTGGCACGCCACTCATCACATGCCGCTAACCAGAAAAAGGCCCATTCATGCCAACTCTGTCTCCGGTTATCCAGCTAACCAGGCCAATATGTTACCCCCTTCACCATGGGCTTTTTACTCCACAATAACCTTTGATGTGGCACCTTATCAAGTGGTACATGTTTTGTTGCCAGTTGCAGTGGGCATGGTCTGTATGGCATACCGTGTTGAGACGGGCACTTGTGCGGGCACTTCTTTGAATACTCTAGGAAATTCTGAAATTAATTAGCCTGATGCTGCACAGCCTCAGTGGCTGGTGTGACGGCCATTTTCCAAATCTGGACACGCAGGTGTGTTCAATGAATTTGCACATCTTGCACTCGCATTATTTAAAGGGCCATGCACAACACTGGCAGGGAAGTTAATTTTGTCGAACATTTGGGGAGAATGGGAAAGTACTCTGGGGTGTTTTAGAAGGGATGCTGCAGTGAGTTCTTGGCAGTGTTGCTGCAACCTCACAGAGAAATGAGAGGATCTGCTGATTCATTGAAATATTCAAAATTATGAAGGTGCAAGAGAGGTTAGACACTAGGGGCGCGATTCATCGGACTAATGTTACAGTCTGCTTTTGGGTGCATTTGGCGGGGAGTTTGGCGACGGCTGCATTGGCGAGATTGCACCCTGTATTAAAAGACATTTAGTGCCGAAAATGGACCACCACGGGATTCTCGACATTACTGGCTCCCTCGCCATCTGATTCGCCGGACCCGCGCCGCATATACTCGCCGCTAATAAGGGGCAGCTGCTTTTAAACGCTCCCTCACCACTCACTCCCAGTTAACACACAAACATGGCAGTGCACAGACCTGCTCCTCGCTTTGGGGATGCCGACCTCACAAGGCTTCTTGACACTGTGAATGAGAGGCGGGGCAGCCTGTTCCTCCGAGGGGGTCGGAGGACCAGCAGCAGGGCCAACAATGCTGCCTGGGAGGCAGTGGCGCAGTTGTCAGTGCGGGCAGCATGACCAGGAGGGTCATCGTCCGATGTTGTAAGACCAACGACCTGCAACGAGCTGGAAGATTAAGTTAGCACCTCTCTCCTGGCATCAGTTCTGCCACCCCTCAGATTCCCAAATCACTCCCCCCACCCCCCCCCCCCCCCCCCACCAGCCACCAATCCACTGGCAGACACCTCGCACCCTCCCACATCCGATAGTCAAGCATGTTCCTCAGAACACCCTGGCACCCACAAGCACAACCCCTTCATGTCCAGGTGCGACGCCCACACTTGCAACCTGCTTTCAACCCCCTTGACCAATTAAGCATATGGCTCACAATGCCCTCTCTTTGTTCCCCCAGGAGAAGATAGTCCATAATAGGCAGGAAAGGGTCAAGACAGGGGTTCGGAGTACCAGAGATTCAATTCCTTCACCGCCCCCCCTCCCAAATGAGGAATGGGCCCTGGAGGCCTTGCAATTGCCCGAGGAGTGAGCAGTCACACTCAATGAGGTTGGCCTGCACCACAGAGGTAAGGGTCCACTACTCCTTCATCCAGATGACCTGTCTCAAGTGAGTTGTTCATGTCAGACAAAACTATCTTTTCTTCTCACTAACCACATGTCCAATGTCTCGCAGGATTCCCATCTGATGAGGCCGGGCCACCTGGAGTTGTTTCCCACCCCCCTCCCCGCCACTCTAGAGAGCACCATGGAGGAGAGCTCCGAGGAGACCATGGAGGAGAGCTTCAAGGAGACCATGGGCTATCACCCGTACCGTCCACCAGCGCAGAAGCACACACCTCAGTGGGCAACAGTAATGGACATGCTGCAGAGGCCGGAATGTCCAAGGGAGACAGCAATGAAATGAAAATCGCTTATTGTCACAAGTAGGCTTCAATGAAGTTACTGTGAAAAGCCCCTAGTCGCCACATTCCGGCGCCTGTTCGGGGAGGCTGGTACGGGAATCGGAGGTCTGCTGGATCTCAGGACCCAGCTGGGTTCCAGACAGATACCGGGCCTCTTGACATGGTTCTACCAGGGCTGTTGCAGATGATAGGAGTATCAGTGACATTCCAGCGACTCTAAGGCTTATTGGAGGAGTCCCAAAGACTTCAGACAGTGGAGATGGTGCCGACAATGAGTAGCATCGAGGCCAACACTGCTAGGGGGTGACCAGAGTGGACAATCTGGAGCACAACATCCACATCTTGAGTGGTGGTGTCCAAGGCATGGCTCAGTCTGTGATGACCATGGCTGAAGGCCTTGACATCATGTCCTAGTCGCTGACATTGCCGAGGCATTGCAGAGCATGTCCCAGTCACTGAGGACCATTGTTGAGGGCGTTGACACCATGGTGCAGGCAATTGGGAGCCTCCAGGACTGGCAGCGTCACATGACTCAGAAGCCTCTGGCGCTCACTCCAGCTGACCCTCCATCCCATAGAGTCCTCGAGGGCCCTACGAGCAGCATCAGGGCAGAGGATGGACGAGAGGCCAACCTGGTGCCTGCCACCAAGGAGACTACAACTGTCTCCATTTCTTCCGAATCCTGCCCATCCTGACACCAGCGCATCTCAAGGGCAGCGGGCAGAACAGGATGGCACAGCGATGCCAGTGTCACCGAAAAGTCGGCTGAGGGTAGGGAGTTTGGGGGAGAATGAAGGAGGGGGGGGATTGCAGGTCATGAGTGGAAGGAAATGTGGGAAGTGGGGAGTGCTGAACTTACAGCCTCGTCCTAGGAGAATCTGGAGATGATGAGGGCCTCCATGGGCCTCCTCGCATGTTGGACCCTCACCACAGCCTATGCACCATCCTTCACCTCCTCCACGGGCTTGTCACCCAGCCCCTCCTGGTCTGCCTCCTCAATCGGGGCTGCATGTCCCTCCACCTCCTCCCCCTCCTCCAGCATGTCGCCCTGCTTCTGTGCCAGAGTGTGGTGAGCATAGCAGACCACCAGAAAGAGGGAGACCCTCTGGAGGGTGTACTGCAGGGTACCGCCAGAGCGGCCAAGGCATCGGAACCGCATTGGCAACGCTGAACAACAGCACGGGTAGCAATGTAGGCCTCACTGTATCAGGTCTCCACCTCACTTGCGTCATCAACCATGAGCTGAGCGTGTATCCCTTGACCCCCACAAGCCAAACCGTCATACTGGGATGGTCCGCAAAGACACCAGGGATCTCCGAATGCCCCAGGGTGTAGCAGTCATGCACGCTCTAAGAGTAGCGGGCATACACATGCATGATTCAGAGGCAATGCTCGCACATGATCTAAACATTCAGGAAGTGGAACCCCTTGCTTTAATATAGGTCACTCCCTGATACCACAGTGCTCGCAAAGCGACATGAGTGCCATCGATTGTCCTCTGTACCTGAGGCATCCTGACAATGGGGACCTGGGGCATACTCCTCCATGCGGTACCATGTCCGCGAGGATGTGGCACAGGCAGCGCACTGTCCCCCTGCTGAGGTGGAGTCTTCTGCAGCATTTGGTGTCCGTCAGCTCATTGAGTGACCAACGATCCTGTACACCTTGGGCCGTCTGGTCTCTCCTTCTGGCCCCCTCCTCAGCCTGATGGGCAGCCAGGTCTTCAGGATGTGCGGCGACCCCTTGCACATAGGCCGCTGCTTCTAGCCTGCATTGTCGCTGCTGCCTTCTGCGGCATCCGCCCACCTTGGCTGCCACTAACACAGCGAGGGCAGCCTCCGGGAAATCCACACCAGAAGTCATTTTAACTGGAAGGAATTGGAGAAGGAGAGAGACTGACAGTTAGGGCTTCAATCCCCCACCCTTCCCATGACAGTCCCGCCTTGTCTCAGAGTGAGCAAGCCAGTTGTGCTGGAAAACCGCGCTCTGCACACTCACCCCTCGCCTCAACGTGAGCCCCTCCAGCCTAGACCCCTGCTGGTAACATTAGGGGGGTCTTACTCAGCTGCCCTCCGCTCATCAAGACACTTACCATTTGATTGTGAGAGGATCCTTAGTGTGAAGCCCTGCTCTTTAGTGTTTGTTTGTTGGCAGATGTCTCTATGGTGCTGACCCTCCGAGAGGGCAGGCACAGTGTTCAGGCATCAAAGTTTGCTGAATATGCAGTACAATAATTATCCTCTAAGACAGGGGGCGGGATTCACTGATCCTGAGGCTAAGTGTTGCCGCCGCCGTAAACGCCGTCGCGTTTTACGGCGGCGTCAACAGGCCCCCGGGAGCAGCTATTCCGAGCCCTACAGTAGGCCAGCACGGCACTAGAGCGACCCACGCTGCTCCAGTTGCTGATACCGGCCTCAAATGGGCGGCGCGGGTCTGTGCAAGCGTGCTGCAACCGGAACGAACGGGACCATCGCGATTGCGTGCATACGCGGTGGCTTCCTCCTCCACGCCGATCCCGACGCAACATGGCATACGGCTACAGGGGCCGGCGTGGAGCAAAAGAGGCCCCCAGTCCGAGAGGCCGGCATGCCGATCGGTAGGCCCCAATCACGGGCCAGGCCACAGGGGCCAGCCCGGATGGGCCGAAGTCCCGCTGCTGGAATGCCTGCCCCGCCGGCGTGGATTAAACCACCTCTCTTACCGGCGGGACAAGGCGGCGCGGGCGGGCTCCGGGGTCCAGGGGGGGGGGGGCGCGGGCCGATCTGGCCCCGGGGGGTGCCCCCATGGTGGCCTGGCCCGCGATCGGGGCCCACCGATCCGCGGGCGAGCCTGTGCCGTGGGGGCACTCTTTTCCTTCCGCGCATGCGCCGCCCGGCAATGTCATTTCCGCGCCAGCTGGCGGGGCACCAAAGGCCTTTCCTGCCAGCTGGCGGGGCGGAAATCAGTCCGGCGCGGGCTTAGCCCCTCAAGGTTAGGACTCGGACACTCAAGGTGCGGAGGATTCCGCACCTTTGGGGCGGCGCCATGCCGGACTGATTTGCGCCGTTTTTGGTGCCAGTCGGCGGACATCGCGCCGATTACGGAGAATTTTGCCCCACGTTCCCGTACCTCGACAGTGTCACCATCTGCGGCCACGACCAGCAGGACCACGACACCAACCTCCACAAATTTCTCCATGCCGCAATATTCCTTAACTTAACCTATAACAAGGACAAATGCAGGTTTAGCACCGATCGCCTAGCCATCCTCGGCTACGTAGTGCATGATGGAGTCATAGGCCCAGATCCCGAATGCATGCACCCCCTCATGGAGTTCCCCTCCCCCACATCAGACATAGTTCTGGCTGCCACCCTCAATTAGGTGGGCAGACCCGTGGCCTTCTTTTCCCGCACCCTCCACGCCTCAGAAATCCGCCATTCCTCCGTCAAGAAGGAGGCCCAAGCCATCGTCGAAGCTGTGCGGCATTGGAGACATTACCTGGCCGGCAGGAGATTAACTCTCCTCACTGACCAACGGTCGGTAGCCTTCATGTTTGACAATGCACAGCGGGGCAAAATTAAGAATGATAAGATCTTACGGTGGGGGATCGAGCTCTCCACCTATAATTACGAGATCTATATCGTCCCGGGAAGCTCAACGAGCCTCCTGATGCCCTGTCCCGCGGCACTTGTGCCAGTGTACAAGTAGACCGACTCCGGACCCTCCATGACAACCTCTGCCACCCGGGGGTCACCTGGTTCTTCCACTTTGTTAAAGCCCGCAATCTGCCCTACTCCATTGAGGTCAGGACCGTAACCAGAAACTGCCAAATCTGTGCGGAGTGCAAGCCGCCGGGGTGTGCCACATCCCACCTAGGTACCGCAATACCCCTAATTTAGCCTACCACACCGGCTGCCACTGTCATTAAAGCCCCCCACAGCATCTTTACCCTGTTCGATTTCCCCGCCTCCATCCATAGCGATAGGGTATCCGCCTTCATGAGTGACAAGCTGCATCAATTCCTGCTCAGCAAGGGCTTTGCCTCCTGCATGACGACCAGTTACAACACCCGGGGAAACGGGCAGGTAGAGAGGGAGAACGGGACGGTCTGGACGGCCGTCCTACTGGCCCTACAGTCCTAGAATCTCATAGTGTCCCGATGGCAGGAGGTCCTCCCCGACGCATTTCACTCCATCCGATCATTACTGTGCACTACTACCAACGAAACACCTCATGAATGTCTCCTTGCCTTCCCTAGGAAGTCATAGAATTATCATAGAATTTACAGTGCAGAAGGAGACCATTCGGCCCATCGAGGCTGCGCTGCCTCTTGGAAAGAGCACCCTACCCAAGGTCAACACCTCCACCCTATCCCCAGTAACCTCACCTAATACTAAGGGCAATTTTGGACATGAAGGGCAATTTAGCATGGCCAATCCACCTAACCTGCGGATCATTGGACTGTGGGAGGAAACCGGAGCACCCGGAGGAAACCCATGCACACACGGGATGTGCAGACTCCGCACAGACAGTGACCCAAGCCGGAATCGAACCTGGGACCCTGGAGCTCTGAAGCAATTGTGCTATCCACAATGCTACGTGCTGGTCCTCCTCGGGGACCTCGCTCCCAACATGGCTGGCAGCCCCGGACCAGTCCTACTCTGCAAACACATACGGGTCCACAAGTCGGACCCACTGGTCGAGAGGGTACATCTCCTCCTTGCTAACCCCCAGTACGCCTATGTGGCGCACCCCAACATCAGATTATGGCCGAGATTTTCTGTTTGGGAAACTATGTTCAACCGCCGGAGGTGAATTGGAATTGATTTGAGCCCCGTTGGGAGTGCAAACCATGAAGCAATTCACTATTCCTCTTGATGCAAATTTATGCATTGGAGGGGGGTGGGCACATTGTGGCGGGGGGGGGGGGGGGGGTGGCGGGGGGGAGAGTGGCCCTCACATGGACTTTGGGGCCACCTCCCTTAAGGATTTACCTCCTTGGGCCTCCAGGTCAGGTTCATGTTTGGTGATACCGGCAGTAATCCCCACCCACCCACATGATTGCCACCCCTGATGACCAGAGAATCTGCTCAGCATCCCCCCACTGACGTGCAATGATGAACCCCGATCCCACCACCAGAGGGGGGCCAGAGCATAGCAGGCGGTTCGGGACCTGACACGAACCTCGATATCAGTCGGGTGCCCAATTGTCCGCCTGATCACGATCCACGTTTCCGTCGTTGCGGGGCGGAGAATCCCTATGATTTTCCAAATGCATTGCTATTCTCTCCTTAATAATCAATTCTAATATTTTTCCAATAACTGAAGTTGGACTAACGGGCCTATAGTTTCCTGCATTTTGCCTTTTTGAACAAGGGTACCACATTGGCAGTTTTCCAATTCTTTGGCACAGTTCCAGAATTTAAAATTGTGGGGCAGCACAGTGGCACAGTGGTTAGCACGGCTGCCTCACAGCACCAGGGACCCGGTTCGATTCTGACTTTGGGTGATTGTCTGTGTCGAGTCTGCACGTTCTCTGCATGGGTTTCCTCTGGGTGACCCGGTTTCCTCCCACAGTCCAACGATGTGGATTGGCCATGCTAAATTGTCCCTTAGTGTCCAAAGATTAGGTGGGGTTACGGGGATGGGGTAGGGG
This sequence comes from Scyliorhinus torazame, assembly GCF_047496885.1. Taxonomy (NCBI): domain Eukaryota; kingdom Metazoa; phylum Chordata; class Chondrichthyes; order Carcharhiniformes; family Scyliorhinidae; genus Scyliorhinus; species Scyliorhinus torazame. Next base: position 330,001,709 of record NC_092709.1, read on the forward strand.
AGTACGACTGGTTAGGCTGCTCTTTCAGAGGGTCGGTGCAGTCCTGATGGGCCGAATAGCCTCCTTCTGCACTGTAGGGCTTCTATGAATCCATGTATTTTGGGAAAATTACTACCACAATGTATCTACAATCTCTGGAAATAACTCTCAGTTTCTGGGGTACAAACCATCAGGTCCAGGGGACTTGTTAGTCTTTTAACCCCAATAGTTTGTCTAAAATGAATTCTCTGATGAGGGTGACTGTATTTAATTCCTCCCCCATGTTTTTCTTATTTCTAGGACGCCTATAAAGACCAGTGCAAATGCTTATTTAACACCGCAGCATGGTAGCATGGTGGTTAGCACTGTGGCTTCACAGCACCAAGGTCCTAGGTTCGATTCCCTGCTGGGACCCTGTCTGTGCGGAGCCTCACCTTCTCCCCGTGTCTGCGTGGGTTTCCTCCGGGTGCTCCAGTTTCCTCCCACAGTCCAAAGACGTGCATGTTCGGTGGACTGGCCATGCTAAATTGCCCTTAGTGTCCACAAAAAAGGTTAGATGGGGTTATTGGGTTAGGGGGATAGGGGGATAGGGTGGAAGTGAGGGCTTAAATGGATTGGTGCAGACTCGATGGGCCGAATGGCCTCCTTCTGCACTGTATGTTCTATGTTCTCTGCTATTTCCTCTTTCCCCATAATTACTTGCCCAGTTTCATTCCCTCAGCGGCCAATGCTTACTTTTACTTCTGTATTCCTTTTAATGACTTCCATGGTCGGTTCCTCCTCCCCTTAGAATCTTTCCTCCTCATTGGGATGTATTTTTATTAATAATAATAATAATAATAATAATAATAATCGCTTATTGTCACAAGTAGGCTTCAATGAAGTTACTGTGAAAAGCCCCTATATACCGGGGGGATGTTGTGGCATTTCAATGATGTCTTTAGGACTTCATTTTAAATAGCTGTCTGCAAACTGCTGTGCATTTCAGGGGCTGAAATAAATGCTATCAGGTTTTAAATGGACAAAAATTCAGTGTAATGGAATCCGCGCGTTTTACCAATCGATGGTGCCCAGATCACACCCACGTACCGATCATAACTGAACAAAAACCCAACCTATTGGTTTTGCTCCTTCCAAGTGTTGACTCAGGACCTGATTCAGATTCAGGTCTTGCTGTGTGTGTGTTTCAGCAATTTTTGTTTCGATGTCAAAGTTCCAGCAGTTGAAATGATTGTATTTAATCTCTGTTGAATAGTTCCATGCCTCCTCAATAAACCAGTGCATCCAAACTTTTGGTTTCGGTCAAGTGGGCATTTTTCAGTCAATTCAGCCACTGAAATGCTTAATCCTTATTACTTAATGGGCTCCAATAATTGGGTGCTGTGGTCGCAATATTTCTCGAATGTGCAGTACTGAGGAGCGCGCCACACAGACAGTGCTTTCTTTCAGATGAGGTATGAAGCTGAGGCCTGCGTTGCCCTCTCAGTGGGCGGTAAAAGAACTTATACTTTAAAGGGGAGTTAAACGCAGTGATCCATCTGAAACTTATTCCTCAATCAACATTGCTGAAGCAGATTATCTGACTATTATCTCATTGCTGTTTAGATGGGCTGGTTTTGCTCAGTGAGCTAGACAACTGGTTAGTAATGCAGACCAAGGCCAGCAGTGTGGGTTCAATTCCCATACTCGCTTACTTGGGTAGTCGCTGGAATGTGGCAACTAGGGGTTTTCCATAGTGACTTCATACTTGTGACAATATAAGGTTATTATTATTGTTGGCTTGTTAGCATCCTTCAGGAAAGGAAATCAGTGGGGGGGTGGGGGGCAGTGGTATTGTCACCAGACTAATAATCCAGAGACCCAGAATAATGCTCTGGGTGCCAGTGGTTAAATTCAAATTCAACAAAAAATAACTCTGAAGTTAAAAGACCAGTGCTAACCCTGAAACTATTGTTGAAAAACTCATTTGGGACTTCCGGTTGCGGTGAGGATGAGCTAGCCGCACGTTTCGGCGGCTCCAGCTCCGACGGACCTTCGGGCTCTTTTAAGAGCCCCAACGGGGATTTTTTCGGCCGAGCAACCCGGTGTGGGGTGTGTGGGAAGGGAGTCCCCCCCGAACGACGAAGGAAAAAACCGGCGGCGGCGGCTGCAGCCTGAAGAATCTTCGACCATAAGGTCAGAGGGAGTGGAAGACAAAATGGCGGCGGAGAAATCGCAGGCGACATGGGGGCCTGAGCAGGACGAGGTCGTGAGACGGTGCGTGGACCTGCTGAAGAAGGAGGTACTGACCCCGATGCTACAGGCAATTGAGGGGCTCAAGGAGACATTAAAGACCCAGGAGACTGAGCTCCGCGTGGTGGAGCAGAAGGTGTCAGGTATTGAGGACAAGGTCCTGGGCCTGGCGGTTCAGACTCAGACGCACGAGGCACTTCATAAAAAGTGTGCTGAAAGGATCGAGGCCCTTGAAAACGGAGCGCGAAGGAAGAACCTTAGGATATTAGGTCTCCCTGAGGGTGTGGAAGGAGTGGACTGTGGAGCGTACGCAAGTAAGATGCTGAGCTCACTGATGGGTGCTGAGGCCCCTGCGGGCCCCATGGAGGTGGAGTGGGCAGGTCGGATCCCGGCGAGAAGACCAAAAGCGGGAGAACCACCGAGGGCGATAATCGTGCGATTCTACCGCCTTAAGGTCAGAGAAGAGGTCCTGAGATGGGCTAAAAAGGTGCGGAGTAGCAGATGGGAGAATGCGGTGGTACGGATATACCAGGATTGGAGTGCGGAGGTGGCGAGAAGGAGGGCGAGCTTCAACCGAGCCAAAGAGGTTTTGCACAAAAAGGTGAAGTTTGGGATGCTGCAGCCGGCAAGACTATGGGTCACGTATCAGGAGAGACACTATTACTTCGAGACGGCGGAGGAAGCATGGACCTTTATTCAAGAAGAGAAACTGGACCGGAACTGAGGGACTGATGCTGCAGGGAATTGTTATTATTGTTTTGTTAATGTTATGGTGAAAGTTAATCGAGAAGTAAACAGGGCAGGGGGGAGACACTGGGGAAATGTGGGCGCCGGTGAGGGGGGAAAGACGGGACATAGTCGGAGAATGGGGAAGGGGAGGGGGAGGGGAAAGGGAGCTGCGCCATAAGAGGCGGGTCAGGTAAAGGGATGTTCCCGCGCCAGAAAGAATAAGGCGGGAAAACAGGCGCAAGGCGGATGGGAGTTCCCTCACACCGGGGGGGTCGAGGAGTGAGCAGGAGTAGCCGGGGTCAGTTGAAGTCAGCTGACTTACGGAAGAGATATGGGGGGAGCAATCAAGCTAGATAGGGATCTAGCGGGGGGGGGGGGGGGGGGGACAACTGGGTTGCTGCTGCGGAAATCCAAAAGGAAATAAGGAAATGGCTAAAGAGTGGGTGGGCGGGGATGGTGTGCGACGCTGGGGGAGCGAGCGGGAGCGCGGAGGCGGGATATGGGACTGGCCTAGAGAAGGTAATGGCTAGTCGACACGGGAGGGGGGCAGGTAGCCCCCTAGTGAGGCTGATCACGTGGAACGTGAGAGGCCTGAATGGACCGATTAAAAGGGCCCGAGTGCTCGCGCATTTGAAAGGACTAAGGGCAGACGTGGCTATGCTCCAAGAGACGCACCTAAAGGTGGCGGACCAAGTTAGGCTAAGGAAAGGATGGGTGGGACAGGTGTTCCACTCAGGACTGGACGCAAAGAACAGAGGGGTGGCCATTTTGGTGGGGAAACGGGTAGCATTTGAAGCAAAGAACATCGTAGCAGATAGCGGAGGTAGATATGTAATGGTGAGTGGTAGGCTGGAGGGAATGGAGGTCGTGTTGGTTAATGTGTATGCCCCAAATTGGGACGATGCGGGATTCATGAGACGGATGCTGGGGCGTATACCGGACCTGGAGGCAGGAAATTTGATTTTAGGAGGGGACTTCAATACGGTGCTGGACCCGGGGCTAGATAGATCCAGCTCAAGGACCGGAAGAAGGCCGGCAGCGGCCAAGGTACTTAAGGGGTTTATGGACCAAATGGGGGGAGTGGATCCATGGCGATTTCTAAGACCTAGGGCTAGGGAGTATTCCTTCTTCTCCCATGTCCATAAAGTGTACTCCCGGATAGATTTTTTTGTTTTAGGAAGGTCGTTGATCTCTAGGGTGGAAGAAGCTGAATACTCAGCCACAGCGGTTTCGGATCATGCCCCACATTGGGTGGACCTGGAAGTAGGAGAGGACAGGGAGCAGAGAACACTCTGGCGATTAGATGTGGGACTGATGGCGGATGAGGGAGTGTGTGCAAGAGTGAGGGGGTGTATTGAGAGATACCTGGAGGTCAATGACGACAGCGAGGTCCCTGTGGGAGTGGTCTGGGAAGCACTAAAAGCGGTGGTCAGAGGCGAGCTGATCTCTATTGGGGCCCACAAAAGGAAAACAGAGGCCAAGGAAAGGGATAGATTACTGGGGGAAATTTTAAGGGTGGACAGGGAATTTGCAGAGACCCCGGAGGAGGAGCTGTACAGGGAGAGGAGACGACTCCAGACCGAGTTTGACCTTCTGACCACCAGAAAGGCGGAGGTACTGTGGAGGAAGCACAGGGGAGGAGGTACGAATATGGGGAAAAGGCTAGTCACCTGTTGGCGCACCAACTGCGAAAGAGGGCAGCAGCGAGGGAGATAGGAGGAATTAGGGATGAAAGGGGAGACACTGTGCGAAGGCCAGTAAAGATAAATGAGGTGTTTAAGACCTTTTATGAGGAACTGTATAGGTCTCAACCCCCAGGGGGAGAGGAGGGGATGCGGCGGTTCCTGGACCAATTGAGGTTCCCAAAAGTGGAGGAGCTGGAGGTGGCAGGCCTGGGGGTGCCGATTGAGGTGGACGAGGTTATTAAGGGACTGGGAAGCATGCAGGCAGGGAAGGCTCCGGGGCCGGACGGGTGCCCGGTGGAATACTACAGAAAATATGTGGACTTGTTGGCCCCGTTGATGGCGAGGACGTTCAATGAGGCCAGGGAAGGGGGGACTCTACTCCCGACGATGTCGGAGGCGACGATATCGCTAATTTTGAAGAGAGACAAAGATCCGTTGCAGTGCGGGTCCTATAGACCTATTTCACTATTGAACGTGGACGCCAAGTTGCTGGCAAAGGTACTGGCATCGAGGATAGAGGACTGTGTCCCGGGGGTGGTGCACGAAGACCAGACAGGGTTCGTAAAAGGGAGACAACTGAATGTTAACGTGCGACGACTATTAGGGGTGATAATGATGCCCCCAGTGGAGGGGGAGGCAGAGATAGTGGCGGCAATGGACGCAGAGAAGGCATTTGATAGGGTGGAGTGGGAGTATTTATGGGAAGTGTTAAGGAGGTTTGGGTTTGGGAACGGGTTTATTCGCTGGGTTAGACTTCTTTATGGGGCACCAACGGCAAGCGTAGTTACAGGTCAACATAGATCGGAGTATTTCCGATTATATAGGGGAACAAGACAGGGATGCCCGCTGTCTCCATTGTTGTTTGCGTTGGCAATTGAACCTCTGGCCATGGCGTTGAGAGACTCCAGGAAATGGAGAGGGGTGATTAGAGGGGGAGAAGAACATCGAGTCTCCTTATACGCGGATGACCTATTGCTATACGTGTCGGACCCAGCGGGGGGGATGATAGAGGTTATGCGAATTTTGAGGAGGTTCGGGGAATTCTCGGGGTATAGGCTAAACATGGGGAAGAGTGAATTATTTGTGATACATCCAGGGGACCAAAATAGAGAGATAGAAGGCTTACCGCTAAGGAAAGTGGAAAGAAACTTCCGATACCTGGGGATTCAGATCGCTAGGAGCTGGGAAACCTTGCACAGACTTAATTTGACACGGCTGGTAGAACAAATGGAGGAGGACTTCAAGAGGTGGGACATGCAGCCTTTATCGCTGGCGGGCAGGGTGCAAGCAATTAAGATGATGGTCCTCCCGAGGTTCTTATTTGTAATTCAATGTCTCCCTATATTAATCACCAGGACCTTTTTCAATAAACTAGATAGGAGCATCACGAGCTTTGTGTGGGCAGGGAAAGTTCTGAGAGTAAAGAGGGGGTTCCTTCAGCGTAGTAGGGATAGAGGAGGACTGGCACTACCAAACTTGGGAGATTATTATTGGGCCGCCAATGTGGCAATGATACGTAGATGGATGATGGAGGGTGAGGGAGCGGCGTGGAAAAGACTGGAGAGAAAGTCCTGTAAAGGGACGAGTTTAGAGGCGCTGGTGACGGCACCGCTACCGCTCTCACCTAAAAAGTATACCACGAACCCGGTGGTGGCGGCAACACTGAACATATGGGGACAGTGGAGGCGACAGAGAGGGGTGCGGGGAGCCCTGGTGGGGTCCCCTATCAGGAACAACCATAGGTTCGCCCCAGGAAGAATGGATGGAGGATTTCAGAGCTGGTACCAGTTGGGAATTAGGAAGGTGGGAGATTTATTCATAGATGGGACTTTTGCGAGCTTGGGAGCATTGGAGGAAAAGTATAAGTTACCCCGGGGAAATTTCTTGAGATATATGCAGGTGAGGGTGTTTACTAGACAACAGGTGAGGGAATTTCTGTTGCTCCCGACACAGGGGATACAGGACAGGGTGCTTTCAGGGGTGTGGGTCGGAGAGGGCAAGGTGTCAGAGATTTACAGAGAGATGAGGGAAGAGGGGGAGGAGTCGGTGGGAGAACTAAAGGGAAAGTGGGAAGAAGAATTAGGGGAGGAGATAGAAGAGGGTATGTGGGCTGATGCCCTAAGCAGGGTAAACTCCTCTTCCTCATGCGCCAGGCTTAGCCTGATTCAATTTAAGGTGCTACATAGAGCACACATAACGGGGGCAAGATTGAGCAGGTTCTTTGGAGTGGAGAACAGGCGTGGGAGGTGTGGCGGGAGCCCGGCAAACCACGCACATATGTTTTGGGCGTGCCCGGCACTGGAAGGATATTGGAAGGGAGTGATGGGAGTGATCTCGAGAATCTCGGGTGAATGCCCGGGTCAAACCAAGCTGGGGGTTAGCTCTATTTGGAGTTGCGGAAGAGCCGGGAGTGCAGGAGGCGAAAGAGGCCGATGTCGTGGCCTTTGCCGTAGTTTAGTATAGGTCAATAGATAATGGGGTTTTGTTACTTGTGTATTGTTAAAAATTTCTATTTTGTTATCGTTCCGTTTGTTTTGTAAGAGGGAAATATGTTGTTTAGAAAACATTTTCAATAAAATATATTTTAAAAAAAAAAGAAAAACTCATTTGGTCCTTTAGGAAAGAAATCTGCAGATTTTCTTTTTGATTTTAGAGTATCCAATTCTTTTTTTTCCCAATTAACTTTTTTTTTCCAATTAAGGGGCAATTTGGCATGGCCAATCCACCAACCCTGCACATTATTGGGTTGCAGGGGTGAGACCCACTCAAACACGGGGAGAATGTGCAAACTCCACACGGACAGTGACCCAGGGCTGGGATCGAACCTGGGACTTCCGCAGCGTGAGGCAGCAGTGCTAACCAATGCACCACCGTGTCGCCCTGAAATGTGCCAACTTAACGGTTTAAAAAAAAAAAAAAAAATTTAGAGTACCAATTCATTTTTTCTGCAATAAGCGGCAATTTAGCATAGCCAATCCACCTACTGTGCACATCTTTTGGGCTGTGGGGCCAAAACCCACACAGACACAGGGAGAATGTGCAAACTCCACACGGACAGTGTCCCAGAGCCGGGATCGAACCTGGGACCTCAGCACCGTGAGGCAGCAGTGTTAACCACTGCACCACCGTGCTGCCCCAACTTACCTGGTTTGGCCCACATGTGACTCCAGACCCACAGAGATGTTGTTGGTGCTTAACTGCCCTATGAAATGGCCCAGCAAACCACTCAGTTCAAGGGAAATTAGGGATGTGCCACTAATTTTGGCCTTGCCAGTGATGTCCACAAATCCATGAAGGAATAGATTTTAAAAAAGGATTTTAGTGCACGCAAAGGAACTGCACTTCAAACTATACCCCATTGGCTGTAAATTGATTTGGGACATCCTGTGATCATTTCTTTTATATAACTTTTAGGAAGGAACTCATCGCTCAGGTGCTACATTGAGTGCCTGTTGCAATGGGATTAGCATAGAGAACAGTCATCAGTCTTGGGGAGCTTTCGTCAAAGGTCCATGGATTTTCAAAGTCTTTGCGCCTATCTGCCAACCCCTGGTGTCCGTTGAACAACTGAACAGGTTTCTGAAATCTCCAGACACGTTTTGTTTTGTCTGGGTGTGGGGTGCTGGGTGGTGGTGTCAGCCTTGGCAACACCTTCTCTTCTAGGTAAGAAGACCAACACTTCAACTTTCAAAGAACAAAGAACAAAGAAATATACAGCACAGGAACAGGCCCTTCGCCCTCCAAGCCCGTGCCGACCATGCTGCCCGACTAAACTACAATCTTCTACACTTCCTGGGTCCGTATCCCTCTATTCCCATCCTATTCATGTATTTGTCAAGATGCCCCTTAAATGTCCCTATCGTCCCTGCTTCCACCACCTCCTCCGGTAGCGAGTTCCAGGCACCCACTACCCTCTGTGTAAAAAACTTGCCTCGTACATCTACTCTAAACCTTGCCCCTCTCACCTTAAACCTATGCCCCCTAGTAATTGACCCCTCTACCCTGGGGACAAGCCTCTGACTATCCACTCTGTCTATGCCCCTCATAATTTTGTAGACCTCTATCAGGTCTCCCCTCAACCTCCTTCGTTCCAGTGAGAACAAACCGAGTTTATTCAACCGCTCCTCATAGCTAATGCCCTCCATACCAGGCAACATTCTGGTAAATCTCTTCTGCACCCTCTCTAAAGCCTCCACATCCTTCTGGTAGTGTGGCGACCAGAATTGAACACTATACTCCAAGTGTGGCCTAACTAAGGTTCTATACAGCTGCAACATGACTTGCCAATTCTTATACTCAATGCCCCGGCCAATGAAGGCAAGCATGCCGTATGCCTTCTTGACTACCTTCTCCACCTGTGTTGCCCCTTTCAATGACCTGTGGACCTGTACTCCTAGATCTCTTTGACTTTCAATACTCTTGAGGGTTCTACCATTCACTGTATATTCCCTACCTGCATTAGACCTTCCAAAATGCATTACCTCACATTTGTCCGGATTAAACTCCATCTGCCATCTCTCCGCCCAAGTCTCCAAACAATCTAAATCCTGCTGTATCCTCAGACAGTCCTCATCGCTATCCGCAATTCCACCAACCTTTGTGTCGTCTGCAAACTTACTAATCAGACCAGTTACATTTTCCTCCAAATCATTTATGTATACTACAAAGAGCAAAGGTCCCAGCACTGACCCCTGTGGAACACCACTGGTCACAGCACTCCAATGAGAAAAGCATCCTTCCATTGCTACTCTCTGCCTTCTATGGCCTAGCCAGTTCTGTATCCACCTTGCCAGCTCACCCCTGATCCCGTGTGACTTCACCTTTTGTACTAGTCTACCATGAGGGACCTTGTCAAAGGCCTTACTGAAGTCCATATAGACAACATCCACTGCCCTACCTGCATCAATCATCTTAGTGACCTCCTCGAAAAACTCTATCAAGTTAGTGAGACACGACCTCCCCTTCACAAAACCGTGCTGCCTCTCACTAATACGTCCATTTGCTTCCAAATGGGAGTAGATCCTGTCTCGAAGAATTCTCTCCAGTAATTTCCCGACCACTGAAGTAAGGCTCACCGGCCTGTAGTTCCCGGGATTATCCTTGCTACCCTTCTTAAACAGAGGAACAACATTGGCTATTCTCCAGTCCTCCGGGACATCCCCTGAAGACAGCGAGGATAATAATTTCAGTCCATAATCTAGGCTGGCGTTCCAGCACAGTACTGCGGGGATGCCACAATGTCATTGGTCGTGTCCAAGGCCCCACCTGCTCTGTCGGCTAGACCCTGTGACGCCATTCGATGAACAGCGGTCGGGGGTTCTCCTACTCAATGCTCACCCCTCAGCGAACACAACTTTCCTGACCACATTTGGAGTATTGTGAGCTGTTTTGGGTCCCGTATCTAAAGAAGAATGTGCTGGCTAGAAAAGGTTCAGAGGAGGTTCACAAGAATGATCCCTGCAATGAAGAGTTTGTCATATGAGGAGCGGTTGAGTGCTCCGGATCTGTATTCTATGGAGTTTAGAAGGATGAAGGGGGATCTTATTGAAACTTATAGGATACTGCGAGGCCTGGATAGAGTGGACATGGGAGAGCATGTTTCCACTTGTAGGAAAATCTAGAACCAGAGGAGACCACCTCAGACTAAAGGGACAATCCTTTAAAACAGAGATGAGGAGGGATTTCTTCAGCCAGGGGGTGGTGAATCTGTGGAACTCTTTGCCCCAGAAGGCTGTGGAGGCCAAATCACTGAGTGTCTTTAAGACAGAGATAGATAGGTTCTTGATTAATAAGGGGATCAGGGGTTATGGGGAGAATGGGGGTGAGAAAAATATCAGCCATGATTGAATGGCGGAGCAGACTCGACAGGCCGAGTGGCCTAATCCTGGTCCTATATCTTATGGCCTTAAAATGCAGATTAGCTGGTTATTTACCGCATTGCTCTCCATGAGAGCTTACTGTGTGAAAACTGGCTGATGGATTCCTTAATAAGGGCTGGGTTAGCTCAGTGGGCTAGACAGCTGGTTTGGAATGCAGAACAAGGCCAGTAGCGAGGCGTCAATTCCTGTACCAGCTTACCTGAACAGGTGCCGGAATGTGGCGACTTGGGGCTTTTTACAGTAACTTCATTGCAGGGTTAATGTAAGCCTACTTGTGACAATAAAGATTATTATTATCGTTTCAACAGCGATTACGAGGTACGATGTGAATGCATTGTTCTTTCTTTCAAGATCTGCTCGGAATTCCACAAATCACTTAGCGTACCAAATTTCATTCGTTTTTATTTTGACAGGGGTTGTTAATACAAAAGGAGCCCAATTTCAAGCTTTACTTGCAGTAAAATGTATTTTATTGGAGTATAATCAGAGTTTGATTGCTGTGAGCTGCATTCTGATTGATACAGTTTTCCCAAAAACAATTTAAGTAGCCGGACTGATATCGGCTGCCAGCGTTATGGACTGCAATGCCATCCAATTCTTTTTTTTTTCCCATGGACCTGGGCTGTCGCAATGAATCCTCCTAACGGCAGTCAGTTCATTTTGCCTATATTTCTGTTCTGATACGGGCAGTCCATAATTTTTTTTAGTGCAAATTCCCTTTTCTAATTGTTCCACTCGCTGGTTCACGTTTTCCACATCTGAGGCTCCTTTTTTACAACAGGTAATCTCACGCTTCAGGAGATTCACAAATTGCTGCTTTAAATATTCCAGAGTTGCTGTCAATAACAATGAACATGTCAAATATCTTTTTTTGAGAATGGTGGGCTGGAGGGAGAGGGGGCGGGGTGGAATGATTCATTTCACCGCCACCGGTATTTAAAAATCAAACAATTTTGCATGGGAAGAGAGATAAACAGTCTGGGGGAGGTCTGGAACTCGAGGTCAGATTCTTTGAATAAGGCGTCAGCCATTTAGGGCTGAGGTGAAGAGAATTATTTTCACCTTAAGGTTGTGAGTGTTTGGAATTTCTAACCCAGAGTGTTTTTTGGGTTTTTGAAACGTAACTCGGCCGATTGAAGCCTCAGGTTTTCCGTAGCCATGTGACCGTGCCATGAGTCGGACATCTTCAGTTTCGTTCAATCAAAGCCTCCCGCAGAAATACACCAAAGATACACATCTGTCCATATACCTGAAACACAGAGGGCTGTGGATACGCAGTCACTAAGTGTTGTAAGGCTGAGATCGATGGATTTTTGTCGATGCTAAGTGAAGGAAGGAAAAAAGGGATTGTGCGGGAAAGTGGAGTTCCAGGCAGATCTGCCGCGATCTGACTGAATGGCGGAGCAGGCTCAAAGGACTTTGAGGCCTACCCCTGCTTGTTTTCTTTTGCTCCTGAAAAAAAAAAGTGCCAAAACAGAGCAATTGATTGGCAATTGAGGCATGATTACAGTTGCCAACTCTGGTTGAATGTATTCCTGGAGGTTTCATCACATGACCTGCCCCTATGCTCCCGCCATTGGTGGCTCCACATGTCAGGGCATCACGCTTCCCCACGCCAATCGGAGATTGAAAAGACCCTTTATTGTCAGTCAGACAGACTTTCTTCCCCCTTCCAATGTTATTGTAAACAGGTGTGAAAATGGAAATAAAACACAATTTTGTTTTCTTAATGCCCTGTGATTTTTTTTTTTCTTATTCCCGGGTTGCTCATGGCAGTTTCCTAGAAATTATTCTTTGGTCCCTGGAGACTCCGAGACAAACTGAAGGGTTAACAAGTCAGAATTGGTATCATCAGGTAGCGGAGGGCTCTGACGGTGAGATTAAAAATAAAAGCGAGACGGACCAACAAGTGGAGGGTGGGGGGGGACTGTGGGTTTTGAGCTGAGCTGATGAAGTGAGGGGCGGCGGGACACTGAGTCAACCCCGAATCTGGGCATCAGCAAATGTGTCTTGCTGGGTATTCTCTCAGAAATAATGGCAGGCATTGAATACTTCTGCCCAAATATGAGAGGACATTCAAATGATCTGTTAATCATGTGCTTTCAGAGGGTTGGTGCAGGCTTGATGGGCCGAATGGCCTCCTTTTGCACAGTAGGGATTCTATGATTCTCCCAAGTTGTAGTGGGTGATGGGGTGACCCTGGATTGGATCTTTTTCCCATGCTAACATCATAGCAATTCACGACATTGCGAAAGCAGAAGGGGGGCCTTTAAATTTAAAATTACCTCCCGCCTCCCCCCCCCCCCCCCCCCCCCCCCCCCCCCCACTACTCAACCCGCCACTCACTTTCCACCACCGACTCCCCCACCCACCCCAGGCAGTTTAACTAATTGGACGGTATTTACCTCCCCAATTAGTGACTAATTATCACTGTCACCTCCAAGTTCCTCAACATGTCACACACAATCCAGTCTTGAACATGTATCGTTTGGGGCAAGTGGTTCGCTTCACATTTAAGAATTGTTTTAGACGCAAGGAATAAAATAAGAGAAAGATTCTCCTGGCACCCTGCATTCTGCCCCCTGCTGGCACAGTATGAAGCCAACAGGAATCACTACTGGTGTCCACTACTAGAGGCCAGGGGTGATGACCACAGCGGGAGAGGGGGGAGCAGTAAGGGCATCAGAGCCCACAGGTGATCAGGAACATGGTGGGGCGGTACCATGGCCTTCGCCTCCCTGATCGCCCGGCGGACACCTCTGCCTGGATGGAAGCCGGCACCACCACCCAGGGCCTCGGGCTGGCTCGCCAACCTAGCCGAGTTCCTGAAGCTGGAAAAAATAAAGTTCACAATCAGGGGATTGAGCGCTGGCTGAACTGGGGGCTCTGGGCCAAGCCCACCCCCAATGTCCACCCATCACTCCCCCCCCAATGTCCACCCATCACTCCCCCTTCCCCCCCTCCCCCCCCAACCCCAGCCCCAGCCCAGGCCAGAACATCCCTCACACCCTGCTAACAGAGTACCAAGGCAGGTTGTAACATTGTGAACATGTGTTCAATGTGATGAGAGGCTCTACTACACCTGGAAGAAATTCACGAGCCTCTTCGAAGACCTGTTCGCAACCAGCGACTGACAGGGAAGAGGAGAGCAGATAGAAGGGGAGGAGGAATGGGGGGAGGAATCAGCGTGGGGGGAAAGAGGAACAATCCGGGAAGGAGAGAGTGTGAGACGTTTTAGTTGCTGTGATATGAAGAGTCTAAAGTTCTGTTCCTTTTTCACAAACACACATTTATTGCATTCCAACAGCCTTTGCACAAAACTCTACACAGCTCTACACAAATACATCACCTGACAGAGGCCACCTGAAGCCCCTTTACACATCAGTGTCAATTAATGGATACTTAACATAAATGAGACAACTAATTGCAAAGTCTCTTAACCCATTACTTAACAGAGAGCACCCACACCGCAGAGGAGAAAAAAGGGAAATAGGCCCGACACCCTGAGGGGCACATGAACCGCCCCCTCCCCCACTACACCCACCCCCCATCCCTCCCCCGCCCCCACCCCATGTACATAAAAGATCGGGGAAACAGAGGAATTGTAGGCTGGCCCAGGAAACATTAGGAAATGAAAGTGGACTCAGAGAATTAAGCCGTCTAAATATCCCACAGCTCACTCATGGCTTCAATAGTTACCTCCTTCCCACGTCAGCATGGATGGCATCCTCTTTCTTTATAAAGACAGCAGCAAAGCACTCATTTAATACCTCCACTATTTCTGCTGTTTCCACATTCAAGTCTCTTCTCCCTTTCCCTCCCTTCTCCTCCTCCCCCAACCCTCCCCCGCCTCCTCAAACATTTGGGCTGTGCTAAATCACTATATTTTCATGGACATATAAAAACATGATTTCTTTCAGTTCTTCAAATGTGTTTCCCTTTCCTTTCCCTCCACCTACCCTGGTCAAGTATTCCAGACAGCTGCGATCTTTCCGCTCTGATCATAATCTTCTAAACGCAGTAGTTAGCACTGTTGCTTCACAGCACCAGGTTCGATTCCCTCTTGGGTCACTGTCTGTGCGTAGTCTGCACGTTGTCCCTGTGCCTGCGTGGGTTTCGTCCGGGTGCTCCAGTTTCATTACATAGATTACATAGAACATACAGTGCAGAAGGAGGCCATTCGGCCCATCGAGTCTGCACCGACCCACATTAATCCCTCACTTCCACCTTATCCCCGCAACCCAATAACCCCTCCCAACCCTTATGGACACTACGGGTAATTTAGCATGGCCAATCCACCTAACCTGCACGTCTTTGGACTGTGGGAGGAAACCGGAGCACCCGGAGGAAACCCACGCACACACGGGGAGAACGTGCAAACTCCGCACAGACAGTGACCCAGCGGGGAATCGAACCTGGGGCCCTGGCGCTGTGAAGCCACAGTGCTAATCACTTGTGCTACCGTGCTGCCCTCCCACAAGTTTCCTCCCACAAGTTCCGAAAGACGTGCTTGTTAGGTGAATTGAACATTCTGAATTCTCCCTCAGTGTACCCGAACAGGCGCCGGAATGTGGCGACGAGGGGATTTTCACAGTAACTTCATTGTGTGATCAGAGTGTTGTTAATTTATCTCCATTACTGTAAATACTGTGGGCGGGATTCTCCGTCAACCGACACCGGAATCGCAAAATGCAATTGAGCAGAGAACCGGACGTGACGCCAACATCGTGGTGGGTGCCTAGCGCGCGCCAGACTGCCATGCTCCGGTGCCTCGACAGCGGTGTCAGTGCGTTCTAATCTGCACGCATCGTAAACGGCGCTCGCATATCATTAGCCGGTCTGACCCGGTATTCTCCGGCACCTCCACGATGCTCCACTTCCGCCGGGGTGGGGGGGGGGGGGGGGGGGGGGGGAGTTACCGACGGCGAGTTTTACTTGTGGTTTTAAAAACTCGGGAAACAGGTGCTGTGGCTGATGGGGGAGGGAGAGGACGTAGGACATGCAGAGGCACGACTGTGGGCTGCTGGCCCTGCTGCTGGCAGGGTTCGCTGGAGGGGGGCCTCTGTCAGGCCCGGGGACCCCCAGCTGGGGGGTTGGCTCCTGGGCCACAGACTCCAGTGACACAGTAGGACGCTGGAAGGGTCGTCAGCTTCCTGGTGGCATGCTGTGTCCTCCACAATATGGCGCAGCAGAGGGGCGACTTGCTGGAGGAGGAGGATTAATGCCGGCCTCATCCGACGAGGAGGTTGCGGGAGAGGGCGAGGATGGGCCGGACATGGGGCCTTGGCAGGCAAGGGAGGCCGCACAATGTGTGTGCCTGGGCCAGTGTGCACGGGACGCTCTGGTCACCTCCAGGTTCACCGACTAGATGCCCTGGCCATTGGCACAGACATCACATCCCACCGCCCCACCTTCACAGTCAGCCACCACCTCCCATGAACACCCTCCCTGCATCCCCCCCCCCCCACTCCCCACCGTCCCCTCTTGAAACCTCCTCCGTGATTCCTACCTGCCTCACTCTGGCAGTCCGGTCCATGAAATGGAGGATGATGACAGCCCGCTCTGCAAAGAACTTTTGTGCTCTGCACCATTTGGCAATGGCTGATTCCTGCCCACAGTAGCACTTTCCACCATCCACCTGGGTGATTCCTGCATGCGAGCTGGAGCTGGCTGTTCCATCACACGGTCCCACCGCCACCTTGGGGTGGCTAAGGTGGGGTTTGGTGGGGAGGTTGGTGGGGGAGGGGGGGGTGATGAGCGCTGGCTGAACTGGGGACACGACCAATCCCAGCCCCAATGTCCACCCATCGCTCCCCCTTCCCCCCACCCCCACCCCCAGCCCAGGCCAGACCATCCCTCACGCCCTGCAAACAGAGTACCGAGGCAGGTTGTAACATTGTGAACATGTGTTCAATGTGAACAAGTCAACATCTATATATACATGTTTGTGCCCACGCCCCTATCACTATCCTATGTGTGGGAGTGTGTGGGGGTGGTGGGGGTGGTGTGGGGTGCTGTGTGGGGAGGGGGGGTGGTGGCGGGGTAGGGTGGTGGCAGGGTGGGGGTGGCGACACACATGCCATGGGGATCCACAACCAGCCAGGGTCTCACTTGCTTGCCCGAAGCCAACCTCTGCCTCATTGACCGCCCTCTCCTCGGGCCCACCAATCAGGCCCAGAGTCTGCTGCTCAACTTCAGTGAGGGGCCGCAGATCCGGCGGGCCCCCTCCGGAATGTTCCCTCTCCTGACGGTTGTGGGCCGACTCCTCCAGTGGGTGGAGAGACTGAAAACGCTCAGTGTTAGACAGTCGGACTCGTACAGCCCAGGGGGTGGGCAGCTGGTGGAACTTCGTGGCCTGGGCACCCGGCCATGGTGGCCGAATGGGTGCTCGCATGTGGAGCAGGGTGGGGGGTTCGGTCGCTTTCCGGGCAGGGGGAGAGGGGTGGGCTTACAGGTGTTTGGTCGGGGGGGGGGGGGGGTGGGGTGGGGGGGGGGGGTGGTGAGTGCCAAGGGTGGAGTGCTGCCTATTCATGCTGGCCGTCCTGAAGGGATCAGACAGTTTCTTGCGGCACTGCTGGCCGGTCCTGGCGTTGTTGCCCAGGCCGCTCACAGCCTCTCCCACCTCGCCAGGCCCGGTGCACGGCGGAGGGTGGCAACCTCCTCCCCACGCAGGGTACAAGGTGGCCCGCCTCTCCTCCACTGCGTCCAGCAGGGTTTCCAGTTCCACGACAGTGAACCGCGGTGCCGCTCCCCATCCTGCCACCTTGCTGACTGCAATGAGTGCGTATGGCCAGTGGAGTGCTAATAGGCGGCTGCATCTTGTCAGCCTCTCGAGTGTCAATCCCGACTCTGGCCAATCGGACACCGTTTTTCATGGAATTGGTCGTGTTCCACGTGGCACCGGTGCTAGCCCATTATCATAGAATCATAAAATTTACAGTGCAGAAGGAGGCCATTCGACCCATTGAGTCTGTACCAGCCCTTGGAAAGAGCACCCTACCTAAGCCCGCACCTCCGTCCTATCCCCGTAACCCCACCTGACCTTTTATGGACGCTCAGGGCAGTTTAGCATGGCCAGTCCACCTAACCTGCACATCTTTGGACTGTGGGAGGAAACCGGAGCACCCGGTGTAAACCCACGCAGACACGGGGAGAATGTGCAGACTTCGCACAGACAGTGACCCAAGCCGGGAATCGAACCAGGGACCCTGGAGCTGTGAAGCAACTGTGCTAACCACTGTGCTACCATGCTGCAACGGTTGATGCACTACTCTGGGAACAGTGCCAATTATGTTGTCGTACAACACCACCGATTCAGACCCGCCGTCAACACTTAGGGCTGGAGTCTCTGGTTGCCGATGCAACAGTGCTAACCACTGTGCCGCCCATATAGGTCAGATCAGGTAAGGATGGCAGGTTTCCTTCCTTAAAAGACATTAGTAAACCAGATGGTTTTTCCAATGATCAACAACAGTTTTATGGTCATCATTCAATGTTTAATTCCAGATTTCTATTGAATTCAAATTTCACCATCCCACAGTGGTGGGATTTCAGTCTGATCCCCAAAGTATTACTCTGGGTCGCTGGTTTACTAGTCCAATGACAATACCACAGCACCACAACCTCCTCCTCTGTTATTGTAATTTTTGATACATGGGCTGAATTTGTTTTGTTCTGTAACATTTGATTAAAAAATGTTAAATAGGGGCTGGTTTAGCACAGGGCTAAAGAGCTGGCTTTTAAAGCAGACCAAGGCAGGCCAGCAGCGCGGGTTCAATTCCCGTGCCAGCCTCCCCGAACAGGCGCCGGAATGTGGCGACTAGGGGGCTTTTCACAGTAACTTCATTTGAAGCCTATTTGTGACAATGAGCGATTTTCTTTTCATAAAAGTCCAATAAAAATATATTTTTTAAAAATGTCCGTAGTCTTTGGCGGGACTGGAAAATGTCACCAGCGGGAGGGGACTGGAAAATGTCATCCCCTAGACACGGAAGAGATGCAGACAGAATAAATATGAGAGGAGGTCAGAGATTTAAAAAGGAGAACGGTTTGAAGAAACATAAATCAAAACTTGGACAAAGCGTAATCCCGAGTTTTTCTTTTCAAAACTGCAGCACGGGTATGAAGGGCTAATCGGCCTCCTTCTGTACAGTGGAATTCTCTGATCGAATGGCCTTCAGTCAATTTGAAGCAAAACTACCAGAATGCTGAACCTGCCATCTCCTCGTGACAGCTTATTGGCAAAAAGAAACTCAGTTTAAGAAACGTTCACCGGATGGCACCCTGACAAGGCAGCACACTCTCAGTGCCGTGCTGGCATTAGATGCACCTAATTCTGGCAGGAGGGCTGTATCCTGCATCTACTTATCTGGAGGCACTTTGCAGTGAATTTCTTGGGCAGGATTCTCCGCCGGTGGGATTCTCCGTTTTGCCGGCGCCCAAGAGTTTCCCGACGGTGTGGGGCTGCCTCACAATGGCAAACCCCATTGGCCGGCCGGCTTAACGGAGAATGCCGACAGTGGGTCGAGGCAGAAATGTGGAGCGGCAGAGAATCCATCCCGTTAGTTTTGAAGTGAATAGTGAGGAATAAGAGAATGATTCATTCTTGTCCATTTCGTGCTTTGCTATGCTTGACCTTGATAGATGTTATAACCCGCACGGGTCTTACAGGGTAGGGATGATTAACTACCCCGTGGATCTTGCAGAATATGAGCTCTCTGATAAGGCGGCGGTGACCCTTAACAATGCTTGGCTTTGTATAAATAGAATCGGCCAGTAGGCACCGACTAGAGAACATCCAGTAGGGATCTACCGGAGCTGTATATATTAGCTCACTTAGCTAGGCAGCTGGTTCGTGATGCAGAGCGAGGACAGCAACATGGGTTCAATTCCCGTACGGGCCGAGGTAATTAATGAAGGCCCCGCCTTCTCAACCTTGCTCCTTGCCTGAGGTGTGGTGACCCTCAGGTTAAATCGCCACCAGTCAGCTCTCCCCCCTCAATGGGAAAAGCAGCCTATGGTCATCTGGGATTATGGTGACTTTACCTGTATTTTAGTTACTTTAAATAAAGGGATTTTGTTTGACCTACCAAGTGTGGACTCTTCATTTCCCTTACAAAAATAGTCCAGTCATGAAATTTGACTTAGATAGGCGGGTGAGGGAGGGGGTGGAATGCAAAATGGGTGATAGCAGAGTGGCTCCCACTATACACACTGCACCCACTACACCCCTGTCTGCATCAACTGCGCCGAGGTGGAGATGGTTGACAGCTCCAAATTCCTCGGTGTACCCATCACCAGCAATCTGTCCTGGTCCACCCATGTCGACGCTATGACCAAGAAAGCACAACAACGCCGATATGTCCTCAGGAAACTAAGGAAAGTCGCAAGTCCAATTTTTACAGATGCACCATAGAAAGCATCCTAACTGGCTGTATCACAGCCTGGTATAGCAACTGTTCGGCCCAAGACCGCAAGAAACTTCAGAGAGTCGTGAACACAGCCCAGTCCATCACACAAACATGCCTCCCATCCATTGACTCTGTCTACACCTCCCGCTGCCTGGGGAAAGTGGGCAGCAGAATCAAAGACCCCTCCCACCCAGCTTATTCTCTCTTCCAACCTCTTCCATTGGGCAGAAGGTACAAAAGTCTGAGAACACGTACTAACAGATAATAATAATCTTCATTAGTGTCACAAGTATCATAGAATCATAGAATTTACAGTGCAGAAGGAGGTCATTCGGCCCATCGAGTCTGCACCGGCTCTTGGAAAGAGCACCCTACCCAAGGTCAACACCTCCACCCTATCCCCATAACCCAGTAACCCCACCCAATACTAAAGGCAATTTTGGACACTAAGGGCAATTTATCATGACCAATCCACCTAACCTGCACATCTTTGGACTGTGGGAGGAAACCGGAGCACCTGGAGAAAACCCACGCACACACGGGGAGGATGTGCAGACTCCACACAGACAGTGACCCAAGCCGGAATCGAACCTGGGACCCTGGAGCAGTGAAGCAATTGTGCTATCCACAATGATACCGTGCTCCCCAAATAGCCTTGCATTAACACTGCAATAAAGTTACTGGGAAAATCCCCTAGCTGACACACTCCAGCACCTGTTTGGGTACACTGAGAGAACTTGGGTACACTGGGAGAACCCAGTTCACCTAGCAACCAAGTCTTCCAGGACTTGTGGGAGGAAACCAGAGCACCCGGAGGAAACCCACGCAGACACGGGAAAACTCCGCACAGACAGTAACCCAAGCCGGGAATTGAACCTGGGTCCTGATGCTGTGAAGCAACAGTGCTCCCTACTGTGCTACCGTGCCGCCCATTCAAAATCAGCTTCAAAAACAGCTTCTTCCCTGTTGTCACCAGATTCCTAAATTACCCTTTTGTGGACTGAACTGATCTCTCCATGCATCTTCTCTACTGAGTAGTCCTACACTCCGTATGCTTCACCCAATGTCTGTGTATTTACACCCAGTGTATTTATCGCATGCCCCATGTTTTTCATGTATGGAACGATCTGTCTGGACTGTACGCAGAACAATACTTTTCGCAATACCTCGGTACACGTGACAATAAATTTAAATCTAAAGTAGCAAGTTAAGCATTGCTCACATCCTTGTGTTCAGCGACCATCTCTTTCACCCTTAAAAACATTTTCTATGTCCCTCCCTGGGCACACCAATTGGGGCCGCTACTCCTCAGCCAGGGTGAATTTGAGCGTGAATCCCGCTCCCCATGGAGATTTGAATGCAGTCACCCACTTGAGAGTCGGAATAAGCTAGTCTCATAGCTTCTTGGCCCGCTTCTGTTCCCTGTGTATTTTTTGTCAGTGACCTGAGCATTGGGCCTCTAACCAAGCATGAACAAAGGACGCTGCCGTTCTGTCTGTGTCCGGCTTGCTGATTGATACATCCAATACTTTTGCAGCAAACGTCGAAAAGGCTGCAAATTGGCCACAATTCAATAAATTGGCATTATGCTTAGACAAAACTGATGAAACAACGTTGCTGCCTGTGAGGTAAAAGTCAAAGCCTGTTCTCGTTACAGTTAAACGATAAAGAATCTTGGTGCCACTGGTTGTGTATGATATTTGTGTGTCTGAACCTAGGCACAAAATAATAAAAGACTGCTCTGGCTTCAAAAGAAAATCACCATTAGAAATGAATAATTGTGCAGCTCAATGGCATTTTTCTATTCTCCCAACATTAAATATATTAAGAATGATTAGGTTTTAAAAGGAATAAAAATCCTCACAATCTAAAAATTGAATAAGGGTGAGTCAGTGGACTGAGAAGCAAATCGCATATCAACTTTGTCAAAATACCGCTGAAATGCCTATTTTCCTTCATGACGATTGCTTCACAATTTCAAATGTATTGCTGTTCTCGACAAGGGCAATAAAACCAAAGGTAAAATGAACTGAATGAGGTCTTTCTTCCCTTAATTGGTCCCATTGCTCCCCCTTTCAAACACTGACTGATCTGCGTTACCCTCTTCTAGCTACCCTTCCAGGGACGGTGGCCACGTGTCCCTCAATCTCCATTACATTTGCCTTTGTTGTTGTCATCCTGTTCTCCACTGGTAGCTTCAGTTCTTTCCACTCACCCCGCCTCTGGGCACGGGGCCAAAATTGAGGGAGAGGAGAAACCTCGGAGCACTGTAGGACTGGAGAAGGTTGAACAGGTGGGGGTGGGGGTGGGGAGAAGTTGCAAAGCTGTGGAAGGATTTAAATTGCTTTGAAAATGCGAGTGGAAACAAAATCTCTACCCCTTTGTTATTATGGCTCAATTGCTCCAGTGATGGGTTATAGCCTGGCAATTTCAGTTACAAAGGCAAAGTCAATATTCGCAAAACGTTACTTGGCGCTTTCCTCTTTCAAAAGCACAGAATGCTTTGAGAGCTGGTGTATCATCAAGGTTATTGCTTTTGGATGTGCATTATGGCTCGTGGTAAACAGTGCAAACACCCAACCAGATTCAGCTAAATAAGTCTCCAATCAATAGACAAGGCTGTCCACATATCTGTGTGATGATGGCATTTTGCTTGAAAGTTCCTACTGTGTATTTCTAAAGATCTCTCCAATTGTGAGAAAAGAGCAGCTCACTCTTAAATGCACCATGATAAATAAAAGAGAGCAGAGTCGACTGCATAACTGGAATGTATCCCTGACCACACAAGCTTGCATTTACAGGGCTTCAACGTGGTAAAGTTTATTGAATCATATTGGACGCAAAGCCACATAAAGAAATATCAAGAGAGGTGACCAAATTTAGTCCAAGAGGTAGATTTTGAGGAGCATTTCAAACAAAGAGTGAGGGAGGTAGAGAGATGAAGAGTTTTAGGGAGAGATTTCCAGCGATTTGGCAGCTAAAAGCCCCGATGGTGCTGGCGATTAAATTCAGGAATGAGAAAGAGGGTAGAATTGGAGGAGACCAGGGCAAAATTCCCCGGTATCGGCGCGATGTCCCCCGACCGGCGCCCAAAACGGCGCAAATCAGTCGGGCATCGCGCCGCCCCAAAGGTGCGGAATGCTCTGCACCTTGGGGGGACCGAGCCCCAACCTTAAGGGGCTAGGCCCACGCCGGACTGATTTCCGCCCCGCCAGCTGGCGGAAAAGGCCTTTGGTGCCCCGCCAGCTGGCGCGGAAATGACATCTACGGACAGCGCATGCGCAGGAGCGTTAGCGGCAGCTCACGGCATCCCCGCGCATGCACTGTGGAGGGAGTCTCTTCCGCCACCGCCATGGTGGAGACCGTGGCGAAGGCGGAACGAAAAGAGTGCCCCCACGGCACAGGCCCGCCCGCGGATCGGTGGGCCCCGATCGCGGGCCAGGCCACCGTGGGGGCATCCCCCCGGGGCCAGATCGCCCCGCGCCCCCCCCAGGACCCCGGAGCCCGCCCGCGCCGCCTTGTCCAGCCGGTAAGGTAGGTGGTTTAATCTACGCCGGCGGGACAGGCATTTTAGCAGCGGGACTTCGGCCCACCCGTGCCGGAGAATCGAGGGGGGGACCGCCAACCGGCGCGGCGCGATTCCCCCCCCCCCCCCCGAATATCCGGTGCCGGAGAATTCGGCAACCGGCAGGGGCCGGATTCACACCAGCCCCCGGCGATTCTCCGACCCGGCAGGGGATCGGAGAATCTCGCCCCAAATGTTCTTTGAACGCTGTGGTGCTGGAGAAGCTTGCAGAGAGGTCAGGCCATGGAGGAATTTGACCCCTGAAAAGGAAGGTTTTGGAAAATGTGAATCTAAACCAAGGTCCCAGTTGTCGTCATTACACATTAATTTGCGCCGATGATGGCAATCTCAGGTATCAAAGGTTATTTCCACGTCCCTGCATTGAGGAACCTTGCACATAAGGAAAGGTTCAGAGTTTTTTTTCCCAATTAAAGGGGCAATTTAGCGTGGCCAATCCACCTACCCTTCACAACTTTGCATTGTGGGGGTGAGACCTATGCAGACATAGGGAGAATATTCAAACTCCACATGGACAGTGACCTGGGGCCGGGATTGAACCTGGGTTCTCAGCGCC
Source organism: Scyliorhinus torazame (assembly GCF_047496885.1). Lineage (NCBI taxonomy): Eukaryota > Metazoa > Chordata > Chondrichthyes > Carcharhiniformes > Scyliorhinidae > Scyliorhinus > Scyliorhinus torazame. The sequence continues at coordinate 330,025,762 of NC_092709.1, forward strand.
ATGAAGCAGCAGTGCTAACCACTGCACCACCGTGCTGCCCTGGGAGTTAGTCTCTCTATGATTCGTACACCCTGTGAGTCCAATTCCTAATTGGACTTGCCGGGGAACTGTTACACTGGATCACTGTCAAACCTATGGATCTGTTAATAATAACAATAATAATCTCTATTGTCACAAGTAGGCTTACATTAACACTGCAATGAAGTTACTGTGAAAAGCCCTTAGACGCCACATTCCGGCGCCTGTAGGGAGAGGGAGAACGTGCAGACTCCGCACAGACAGTGACACAAGCCGGGAATCGATCCTGGGACCCTGGCGCTGTGAAGCAACAGTGCTAACTACTGTGCTATCGGTTGTCCTTCAATTTCCTACACGTCCAGGTAGCCCACATCAATTATTTTGACGGCACATGTACAACAACATCACTTCACAACACAGTCTACATAATTTTCTATCATTTTGACCTGTTTATGCAACTTTTTCCACACACTAGGCACCGGTGTTTCAAGTCTCTGGTCTACAGAGCAATACTGATCCGTGTTAACCATATCCATAGTTACATGTATGTCAAGTCTCCTTCGATAGTACCTTCCAAACCCGCAACCTATACCACCTAGAAGGAGAAGGGCAGCAGGCACAACCACCAACCCACACACCATCCTGACTTGGAAATATATCGCCGTTCCTTCACTGTCTCTGGGTCAAAATATTGGAACTCCCTCCCTAACAGCACTGGGGGTGTACCTTCACCAGATGGACTGCAGTAGTTCAAGAAGGCAACCCCCGACCTTCTCAGGGGCAATTTCTTTTTAATTCCTTCATGGCATGTGGGCGTCACCAGCATTTATTGCTCATCCAGAGGGTATTTGAGAAACAACCACAACGCTATGGGTCTGGAGTCACATGTAGGCCAGACCAGGTAAGGACGGAAGATTTCCTTCCCTAAAGGACATTAGTGACCGAGATGGGTTTTTACGACAATCAACAATGGTTTTAAGGGAGGCACGGTGGCACAGTGGTCAGCACTGCTGCCTCATGGCGCCAAGGACCCGGGTTCGATCCCGGCCCCAGGTCACTGTCTGTGTGGAGTTTGCACATTCTCCCCGTGTCTGCGTGGGTCTCACCCCCATAACCAACAGATGTGCAGGGTAGGTGAATTGGCCACGCTAAATTGCCCATTAATTAGAAAAAAAGAATTGAGTACCCTAAATTTATAAAAAAGGAAAAAAAAGAAAATTTTGAAAAATGGTTTCCATAGAATCCCCACAGGGTAGAAGGAGGCCATTCAGCTTGCATTGCCCCCCTCCCCCCACCTCCGCCTATTGTCACCCTCAAGAGAAATGATGAATGGAAGCCTGTTGTGATGTACCTTTAAGGGATAGCAGCAGCGCATCATTTTAAGAGAAGTGTGTCATGTGATCCAGTCTCTGTTTCTCTGTGGACTGGAGCAGAGTACAGGTATACAGCTCTGCTGCTGATGTCCTCAAGCTCTCTGTCTATGAATGTCTGTCTGCACTTGTCTCGAATTAATAAATATACCCACAAACGTGTTTACCCAATCCCCTATGAGTGATTTGACCTTTATATCATTAATACACACACATACCGTGGTACTACATTAACCAAGTTTGTCCCGCAACGATAGGACCTTCGTTCCCCACCCCCACCCCGTATCCCACCCTTGACAGTTGCCAGTCAATCAGATTGACTAGCAGTCCCAGTAGCACCAGAACTCAATAGTGGCCATTGCTGGGACTGCAAGCCGGTCCAAAGAAGAAGAGGACCTGGCCTCCAGACTCAGGCAAGCCCCAGGTTTCGGACATGGTAGGATGGGGGAACCCAGAGAGGGAGTGTGGGGAGGGATTGCGGGCAGGTTTTGGAGGCCAGGCAGGAGGTACCAAGTGGGGGGGCAATAGCATCTTGGAGGGAGCTGCACACAGGGCATCCCCAGAAGGATATAAACCTCCCTGTCCCCACCTTTTAAGCAGTTTGCTTTAACAATGGCCAACACAGTTCTGCCCACGCCCAACTTAAATGGCTTGGTCAGCACAATATGCTGAAGTCTGCTGACAAACTTTTAACACAAGGAATAAAACATTTATTAAACAAAAAAATGAACTATATATTTTTTTTATTCACTGGATGTGAGCATCGGGGGCTGGGCCAGCATTTATTGTCCATTCCTAATTGCCCTTGAACTCAGTGGCTTGCGAGGCCACTTCAGAGGCATTTAAGAGTCAACCATTGCTGTGAATCTGGAGTCACATATAGTCCAGACCGGGTAAGGGTGGCAGATTTCCTTCCCTAAAGGACATTAGGGAACCAGATGGGTTTTTACAACTATCGGTAATGATTTCATGGTCATCATTAGACTTTTAATTCTTGATTTTCACTGAACTCTATTTTCATCATCTACCGTGGTGAGATTCGAACTCAGGACCCCAGAGAATTACCCTGGGTCTCTAGATTACTAGTGGCAATACCATGACTTCACTGTATTCACCTATTATCATTATTATACCTTCAAAGCACAATATCAGGTCCTTGACCACACCAAGCAGAACACAAGTGATCTAAAAGGGCATCTTTTCCCCAAGGCCCACATTACGGAGTCACCGACCTTTGGTTGCCCTCTCGGATCTTTTGGGCTTTGCTGAAGCTTCCTACACTTCATGTCTGCTCCCCTCGGCTCTCTCTCTCTCTCTCTCACTAACTTGGAGCCTATTTCTCTTCTCCTTTCCCTCAACGTTACTTAACAGGATCTGTTTCTGATCTCAGTCTTTGTCCCTTACCTAGGACTGTCTTGTGGGACCAGTTTCTGATCTCTGTCTTCATCCCTTCCTGGTATTTTAAACTGGTACCTCTCCCTGCGTCCTGCTCCCTGGGGTGCCGTCCTTCGACTGGCTCTCCGGTTCAGGTCACCTGGCCTACGGTTTCGCACCACTACACGTCCTTGCTCCCGCTTCCTTCAGCGCAGGTGCACAGCGCCAGTTCCCGGCTTTAATGGCGGTAAAGGACACCATTTCCTGGCTGGCACATGCATGGAAGACCCAAACTGGGTGAAAACACCAGAGCTGCTGTTTTAAAAATCAAGCTAAGTGTTCATGTTTTGTCACACTTGGTAACAAAACCAATTACCTGTTAATTATTATTTTTTTAAATGCTGGCCAAAACCCACCTACAGTATTATAGGGACCGGGTCGGGAGTGGGCAGGAGAACATGGGCTAGCCACCCACCTTCATTTCTGTGCACCCCACTGAAAACACACTCAGTGGGGTGGCAGAGGCAGGGGGGTGCGGGCAGGTGGTGGATCAAATACAGCCCGCAGTGTTCGAATACTACACTGTACTCACTGAATTCGATTCCGAGCAAATCGGGTGCCCAGAGCTATTCTATTGAATCGTAATCAGCATTTTTCTAAGGTTTAGCAGAGTTGGGAGTTTCCTCTTTATATTTTTCTTCTTTACATGCTGCCAAGAGTGTAAACGATTCGGAAGGGTAACATCCACAAGTTTGTTTGAGGAGTGAAATTTAAGTCGGTAATGTCCTCAAGGAAGAAGATTAATGATCCCAGGGAAGAGACTGAAGTTAAAGAATAGAAACAATTATAGGGAAGGCAAGGAGGTGTCAGTAAATCTGTTGACAATGGGCACAATGCAGACTTTTATCTCGAACAGAAAGAGAAAGAATGAAACAAAATTATATAAGAGAGCCCATGGGAACTAACCACAGGATGCTATTATCTCGACAAGGGGAAGTTGTAAATGTGGAATCAAACACAAATGTACAAGGTGAACTATCAATGATATGTTTTTGGTGCAAGAAGGTGGAGGTTGTATATATTACAGAGGGCAAGATAGCTGGAGTGGGAATGCAAGTATGCCAGGATGTAATGTGAGACCACTCTGGGGAGCACTCACAAGACATATAACTGGCTCCCTGTGAGCACAATCATTGCAAACATTCAGACTTCAATGTGAAACCCCACACTTACCTGCTGGTTCCCTCTTCCTATCACGACCTTCCCCCTCGACAGAGACTGTGGCACAGTTTCAAAGGTGCTACTTACTGTCTATTTTGAGTGACCAATCTTGACGGGTAAATTTAGATATGAGAATAGACAGATTTGTCTACTGGCTTTCCCAAGCTCTCCTCCCAAAGCGCACCCGCCATAAAGTGGATCTCAGCTGCTACTCATACCCGAACTCCCATCCAAGTCATGATGTGTTGGGTGTTCTGGATCACAGGTCACCAACACTTGAAGTAGTGCAACACTATTTTATTGAAAGGTTAACTATTTAAACATACTTGAACTGTGGGTAAATACGATACTAGCTTTAACTAAAGACCTTTGCCTTGTCCTAATCAATTGATGCACTCAGCACATGGTGAATGTCTGTGTTGCAGGCTGTGAGCTCTGTCCTCCTAGCTAGCTGCTACTTGAATGAGCGGGAACTCTGATGTCCCCTGTCTTTATAGTGCATGTGCTCTCACTGGTGATTTGCTGCGGTGTTGTGTATGTTGATTGGTCCCACTGTGTGTCCATCAGTGTGTGTCTGGACCATGATATACTGGTGTATATTATGACATCGCCCCTTTTATATTAAAAAAATGTGCCTGCGTGACAATAAATAGTGTGTGGTGAATGTTCCTGACTACGTGTGTGCGAAATATTTACAGAACTATGTATATAAAACTAAGCTATTTACATGGGAAGGTGCCTGGTGCAGAAAAATCAGGGTGTCACACAAATAACGAGATGAACACTATATACAAACCACTTGAACGATTAAACATAAGAACAGAACAGACCAGAGAGTCCATTAGTGCACAAAGTTCACAAATTAAGTCTCTGAGGTGGGCGACAAATTCTGGTTGACCGCCTCAAGGGTGGGTCAGGAGCCACCAGCTGAGGAGCGGGCTGGACTGCGTCAGAGTGAGGAGGATGCAGAGTAACCGGAATCTCCGCATAGTCCAGGTCAGGGACAACATGAGGGCGTGGGACTGGCGGAGGATCACGTAGCAAGCGCGGAACGAGACGAAGGGCACATCGATTACGGCGCAGAATGGAATCATCCGGTAGACGAACCAGGAACGAGCGGGGAGCCACCTGCCAAAGAACCACAGCAGTTGCAGACCAGCCACCATCTGGAAGATGGATGCAGATGTTGTCATCTGGAGCCAGAGCAGGGAGATCAGCTGCACGGGAGTCATGAGCCGCCTTGTGTTGTGCACGAGACAGTTGCATTCGTTGAAGGACCGGAACGTAGTCGAGGTCTGGGACGTGAATGGACGGCACCATCGTCCTGAGGGTGCGACTCATGAGCAGCTGGGCTGGCGACAGGCCAGTGGACAGTGGGGCCGAGCGATAGGCCAGCAGGGCAAGGTAGAAGTCGGATCCCGCATCGGCAGCCTTGCAGAGGAGCCATTTGACTATGTGGACGCCCTTCTCCGCTTTGCCATTGGATTGGGGGTACAGGGGACTGGATGTCACATGCACAAAGTTGTACCTCTTGGCAAAGTTGGACCATTCCTGGCTTGCGAAGCAGGGGCCATTGTCCGACACCACAGTGAGTGGGATGCCATGACGAGCAAAGGTGTCCTTACAGGCACGGATGACTGCAGACAATGTGATGTCGTGCAAACGTACCACCTCCGGGTAGTTTGAAAAATAGTCTACAATCAGAACATAGTCCCTGCCCAGCGCGTGGAACAGGTCTATGCCGACCTTGGTCCAAGGGGATGTGACCAACTCATGGGGCTGTAGGGTCTCACGTGGTTGGGCCGGCTGGAACCGCTGACAGGTGGGGCAGTTGAGCACTGTGTTGGCGATGTCGTCATTGATGCCGGGCCAGTACACTGCCTCTCAGGCCCGTCGGCGGCACTTCTCCACGCCAAGATGGCCCTCGTATATCTGTTCCAAGACAAGCTGGCGCGTGCTGTGCGGGATAACAATGCGGTACAGCTTCAGGAGGACACCATCGACTACCGCCAGATCGTCCCTGATGTTGTAGAACTGCGGGCATTGGCCCTTGAGCCACCCGTCTGTTAGATGGCACATGAAACGCTGTAGCAGGGGGTCAGCCGCAGTCTCGCGGCGAATTTGGACGAGGCGTTCATCCGTGGCTGGTAGATTGGAGGCCACGAAGGCCACATGGGCGTCAACCTGGCAGACGAATCCCGCTGGGTCACACGGGGTTGACTGCCCTGGACAGAGTGTCGGCTATGATCAGGTCTTTGCCCGGGGTCGTATCGCCGGAGTTTGAGTCTTTTTGTATTATATTGACCAGCGGGCGATGGTCGGTCTCGACGGTGAATTGGGGAAGGCCGTACACATAATCATGAAACTTGACGACACCGGTCAACAGGCCCAGGTATTCCTTTTCTATCTGCACGTAGCGCTGTTCCGTGGGGGTCATGGCGCATGACGCATATACAACGGGGGCCCATGGTGAGGCCTCATCGCGTTGCAGGAGCACTGCCCCAATGCCAGATTGGCTGGCATCGGTCAAAATTTTTGTCTCTTTCGCTGGATCAAAAAAGGCCAATACCGGGGCCGTGGTAAGTTTGGTTTTAAGTTCTCTCCATTCGCGCTCGTGGGCAGGAAGCCATTGGAAGTCTGTCGTCTTCCTGACCAGGTTCCTGAGAGCTGTGGTATGAGAGGCGAGGTTAGGGATGAACTTCCCTAGGATGTTGACCATGCATAGAAATCGGAGGACCGCCTTCTTGTCCTCTGGCTTTTTCATGGCTGTGATGGCAGCCACCTTGTCTGCATCTGGCCGCACACCCAACTGGGAGATGTGGTCCCCTAGGAACTTGAGTTCCGTCTGGCCGAAAGAGCATTTGGCTCTGTTGAGGCGTAGGCCCTGCTCCCGTATGCGTTTGAACACGCGCTGGAAGCAACTGATATGCTCCTGCGGGGTGGTGGACCAAATGATTATGTCGTCGACATAGACGCGAACACCTTCAATGCCTTCCATCATTTGTTCCATGATCCTGTGGAACACGTCTGACGCTGTTATGATCCCAAACGGCATCCTGATGTAACAATATCTGCCAAAAGGGGTGTTCAAGGTACACAGTTTCCTGCTGGATCTGTCGAGTTGAATTTACCAGAATCCTTTCGAGGCGTCAAGTTTGGGGAAGAGCTTGGCGCGAGCCATCTTGCATGTGATCTCTTCGTGCTTGGTGATTGGGTAATGCTCCCTCATTATGTTGCAATTCAGATCCTTTGGACCAATGCAGATTCTAACCTCGCCGGAAGGCTTTTTTACGCACACCATGGAACTGACACAGTCGGTTCGTTCCGTAACTCTGGAGATCACTCCTTGGTCTTGGAGGTCCTGCAGCTGCTGCTTGAGGCGGTCCTTGAGGGGTGCTGGGACTCTGCGAGGTGCATGCACCACAGGCGTGGCGTTCTGTTTGAGTAGGATCTTGTAAGTATATGGGAGCGTGCCCATGCTTTCGAAGACTTTGCGGCGCTGGTCGATGATGGCGTTGAGTTGCTCCCTGAAGTCAGCATCCTGGAAGGCAGACGCATCATCAGGAGAGAGAGAGTGAACTCTTTGAACGAGGTTTAGCAGATTGCATGCCTGTGAGCCAAGCAGAGAGTCCTTCGAGGAGCCCATAATCTCGAAAGGAAGGATGGCTTTTAGTGACTTGTGCGTCACTTCGAGTTGACATGAGGCGGTAGCAGGAATGATGTTACCATTGTAGTCCAATAGCTGGCAGGCCGATGGAAGAATGGTTGGTTTGACACAAAGGCTTTGGAAAGCAGACCATGCCATGAGATTGGCGGAGGCACCAGTGTCCAGGCGGAATCGTATTTGGGACCGGTTGACCGTCAGGGTGGCACACCACTCATCGTCTGGATCGATGCTGTATACCGACAGCGGCTGGTGCCTTTGCTTCGGGGACAGCCTGTTTTTCGTTCCGACACCGACTCGAAAAGGTGCCTTCGGGTCCTCGGTGTCACTGCTGTGAGGGAGGTCGGAATCGGACTCGGTGACCGTGGGTTGAATTGCCCGAACATTCCTGCGAGGCTGGCTGAAGCGATATGAATTGGCAGGCTGAGCTGCTCGGCAGAAGGCAGCATAGTGGGCAAGTCTTCCAGATCGTAGGCAGTGTCGAGATTTTGCGGGGCATTGCCGCTTTAAATGGGCGGAGCCACAGTTGCCACACGTCGTGACGTCAGCACGTTCGCTGTGCCACCGCGCAAGCGCGGTACGGTCATGTGTGGTGCGCACCTGTGCATTACGTTCCTCCACGTTGCCGTCCCCTCGTTTGGTGCGTACAAGCGCGGGAGTCCGCGAAAAGCGTGCAAAATTGCCGCCCTCATCCAGGCTGAGGCCCTGGAGGTGTTCAATCACTTGGACCCGTTCCGCCTCGTGGTGACCTTGCCACGCCATTTCAGCCGCTTGTAGATGGGAGTACCGACTGGTGGCGTTTTCATGTAGGACACAGGTCTCGATGGCGGTCGCTAGGGTGAGTTGCTTTACTTTGAGGAGCTGCTGACGTAGGGGGTCCGACTGAACACCGAAAACGATCTGGTCGCGTATCATGGAGTCGGAGGTGGGCCCATAGCTTCGAGATTGCACAAGGATGCGGAGGTGCATTAGAAAGGATTGGAAAGGTTCGTCCTTACATAAAAACATAAGAACATAAGAACTAGGAACAGGAGTAGGCCATCTGGCCCCTCGAGCCTGCTCCACCATTTAATGAGATCATGGCTGATCTTTGTGGACTCAGCTCCACTCTCCGGCCCGTACACCATATCCCCGAATCCCTTTATTCTTTCGAAAGGCATCTATCTTTTTCTTAAAAACGTTTAAAGAAGGAGACTCAACTGCTTCACTGGGCAAGGAATTCCAGAGATTCACAACCCTTTGGGTGAAGAAGTTCCTCCTACACTCCGTCCTAAATCTACCACCCCTTATTTTGAGGCTATGCCCCCTAGTTCTGCTGGCAAAGTTCTGCTGGCCTAGTTCTTACCCGGCAAACGCTGCTGGAATACATAGCGCTCAAAACTTTCATTCACCTCTACGCTGCAGTAAGTGTCAAATTTGAGGAGAACCGTCTTGAACTTTGTCTTGTCTTCGTCATCTGCAAAGGTGAGAGAGTTCAAAATGTGGATGGCATGGTCCCCGGCCGTGGAGAGGAGAAGAGCAATCTTTCTGGTGTCCGAGGCGCCCTCCCTGTCCGTGGCTTCGAGGAAGAGCTGGAAGCGCTGTTTGAAAATCTTCCAGTTGGCCCCGGGGTTTCCGGCGATGTGGAGCGGCGGCACGCGGGCTGATGTTGTCCATGTTGCAGGATGACGGAATGCTGGCAGAAGAGGCAGATCACTTGCAGGTAGGCCTAAGAAGTGCTAGTATGCAACCACTCCTGGTATCATGATGTGTTGGGTGTTCTGGATCACATACAGGTCACCAACACATGAAGTAGTGCAACACTATTTTATTAAAAGGTTAACTATTTAAACACACTTGAACTGTGGGTAAATACGATACCAGCTTTAACTAAAGACCTTTGCCTTGTCCTAACCAGTTGATGCACTCAGCACATGGTGAATGTCTGTGTTGCAGGCTGTGAGCTCTGTGCTCCTAGTTGGCTGCTACTCGAATGAGTGGGAACTCTGATGCCCCCTTTCTTTATAGTGCGTGTGCTCTCACTGGTGATTGGCTGCGGTGTTGTGTATGTTGATTGGTCCCACTGTGTGTCCATCAGTGTGTGTCTGCACCATGATATACTGGTGTATATTATGTCAAGTCCTGTTTACCCCTCTGTTCACTGATCGATAATTGGCTGCCAGTCCAACTTTAACATTCGTGAACTAGCTTTCTGAATCTCACCGTGGCCTCGCCCCTCCCTATCTCTGTAATCTCCCAGATAATCTTCCGAGATCGCTGAACTCCTCCGAGCCTTCAGCACGATAGCACACTGGTTAGCACTGTGGCATCACAGCTCCAGGGTTCCAGGTTCGATTCCCGCTTGGGTCACTGTCTGTGCAGAGTCTGCATGTTCTCCCCGTGTGTGCGTGGGTTTCCTCCGGGTGCTCCGGTTTCCTCCCTCAGTCCAAAGATGTGCAGGTTAGGTGGATTGGCCATGCTAAATTGCCCTTAGTGTCCAAAAAGGTTAGGAGGGGTTATGGGGGTAGGGTGGAAGTGACGGCATAAAGTGGGTCGGTGCAGACTTGATGGGCCGAATGGTCTCCTTCTGCACTGTATGTTCTATGTTCTGCATCCCTCACCCCCTTGGTCTCACCATTTATGGAATGCTGTCAACTATGTAGGCCCGAGGCTTCCACATTCAGTCGTCAGATTAACAGTGAGCCCAGTCAACTGCCAATTAAGTTGCAGTTTTAGATTTTAAAAATCATAAAACCATGTTATACGAACATTTACCTCTCAACTCCTATTCCATATTACCAGAGAGCAAGATCTTTTGATGATCCCTGTCAATTCACCTCTCTCACTGCCTCTAATCGTCAAACTGCTTGTCTGATAAGACCATAAGACATAGGAGCAGAATTAGCCCACTTAGGCCATTATTTAAATGATAAAATATTAAAACATGTGGTGTGCAGAGGGACCTGGGTGTCCTAGTGCATGAGTCGCAAAATGTTGGTTTACAGGTGTAACAGGTGGTTAAGAAGGCCATAAGACCAAAAGATATAGGAGCAGAATTAAGCCACTCGGCCCATCGAGTCTGCTCCACCATTCAATCATGGTTAATATTTTCTCATCCCCATTCTCCTGCCTTCTCCCCATAACCCCTGATCCCCTTAGTGATCAAGAACCTATCTATCTCTGCCTTAAAGACACTCAGTGATTTGGCCTCCACAGCCTTCTGCGGCAAAGAGTTCCACAGGTTCACCACCCTCTGGCTGAAGAAATTCCTCCTCCTCTCTGTTTTAAAGGATCGTCCCTTTAGTCTGAGATTGTGTCCTCTGCTTCTAGTTTTTCCTACAAGTGGAAACATCCTCTCCACGCCCACTCTATCCAGGTCTCGCAGTATCCTGTAAGTTCAATAAGATCCCCCCTCATCCTTCTAAACTCCAACGAGTACAGATCCAGAGTCCTCAACCATTCCTCATACGACAAGCTCTTCATTCCAGGGATCATTCTTGTGAACCTTCTCTGGACCCTTTCCAAGGCCAGCACATCCTTCCTTAGATATGGGGCCCAAAACTGCTCACAATACTCCAAATGGGATCTGACCAGAGCCTTATGCAGCCTTAGAAATATATCCTTGGTCTTGTATTCTAGCCCTTTCAACATGAATGCTAACATTGCATTTGCCAGATCTAGATGAGCACAAGACTCAGGTTCTGCCAATAGACCATCGACCTGATCCACTGTTTCTTTCTCTATATATACTGTAGCCATCTGGGATGGCCACTCACAAAGGGAAATATGGCCACTTGCAAAGAATCAAGGGAAATATGGCCAATGCAGGATCCAGACGAACTCAGAGCTTAAGTGTATATTTGCCACTAAAGAACCAGACACTATCGAAACCCCCAGCCGATTTATATTCTAATGGTCCCCAGGACAAAAGACTTGTACTCAGGTATCAGATACACATCCAGACACATTGGCGCCACTCCCTTCACCCAGGAAGCCCAAACAGCCAAGGTCAATGACCACTCAGGACACGCCCAGCCATTAAGGCACCCGCCCCTTTATTGGCTCAAATCGAAGGCACTAATCAAAGCCTGCCGAATTATTGGGACCAAAACTAAGGACCGCCCAAAAGAGCGCGAAACCCGCAAAGGATAAAGAGAGACACTGCCGTGTGTTCGATCTCTTTTGGCCCTGGCACACCGTCACTCTTCGGCCCGGCCTATACCTGAAGCCAACTGCAGCACCACGACCAGAAGCAAGTTCAAGATCAACGATCGCTACCAGACGAATGAGCCCAGCAGTACCGAAGTTACTTCTCCAGACCCAGCCACTACAGATCCGAACAAAGGCCTTGTTCCTCTGCCAAAGCCGAGTGCCTGAAGATAACAAAGAACAAAGAAATGTACAGCACAGGAACAGGCCCTTCGGCCCTCCAAGCCCGTGCCGACCATGCTGCCCGACTAAACTACAGTCTTCTACACTTCCTGGGTCCGTATCCCTCTATTCCCATCCTATTCATGTATTTGTCAAGATGCCCCTTAAATGTCACTATCGTCCCTGCTTCCACCACCTCCTCCAGTAGCGAGTTCCAGGCACCCACTACCCTCTGTGTAAAATACTTGCCTCGTACATCTACTGTGAACCTTGCCCCTCTCACCTTAAACCTATGCCCCCTAGTAATTGACCCCTCTATCCTGGGGAAAAGCCTCTGACTATCCACTCTGTCTATGCCCCTCATAATTTTGTAGACCTCTATCAGGTCGCCCCTCAACCTCTGTCGTTCCAGTGACAACAAACCGAGTTTATTCAACCGCTCCTCATAGCTAATGCCCTCCATACCAGGCAACATTCTGGTAAATCTCTTCTGCACCCTCTCTAAAGCCTCCACATCCTTCTGGTAGTGTGGCGACCAGAATTGAACACTATACTCCAAGTGTGGCCTAACTAAGGTTCTATACAGCTGCAACATGACTTGCCAATTCTTAGACTCAATGACCCGGCCAATGAAGGCAAGTGTGCCGTATGCCTTCTTGACTACCTTCTCCACCTGTGTTGCCCGTTTCAGTGACCCGTGGACCTGTACACCTAGATCTCTCTGACTTTCAATACTCTTGAGGGTTGTACCATGCACTGTATGTTCCCTACCTGCATTAGACCTTCCAAAATGCATTAAGTACAGGTTGTTGTAGTGTTAGGTATAATTTAGCTTGTAGTGTTTTTACCTTGCATGTGTGAGTTAATCTTGTGTGTAAATAAACTATTATTGAACTTGAACTAACTGACTGGTTGTTGGGTCTTTGATCGATATCCAGTTGAACCTTGTGGTGGTATCATTTGATACCTGGCGACCCTGAAAGCAATATAGAACATAGAACATTACAGCGCAGTACAGGCCCTTCGGCCCTCAATGTTGCGCCGACCTGTGAAACCACTCTAAAGCCCATCTACACTATTCCCTTATCGTCCATATGTCTATCCAATGACCATTTGAATGCCCTTAGTGTTGGTGAGTCCACTACTGTTGCAGGCAGGGCATTCCACGCCCTTACTACTCTCTGAGTAAAGAACCTACCTCTGACATCTGTCTTATATCTATCTCCCCTCAACTTAAAGCTATGTCCCCTCGTGCTAGACATCACCATCCGAGGAAAAAGGCTCTCACTGTCCACCCTATCCAATCCTCTGATCATCTTGTATGCCTCAATTAAGTCACTTCTTAACCTTCTTCTCTCTGACGAAAATAGCCTCAAGTCCCTCAGCCTTTCCTCATAAGATCTTCCCTCCATACCAGGCAACATTCTGGTAAATCTCCTCTGCACCCTTTCCAATGCTTCCTCATCCTTCCTATAATGCGGCGACCAGAATTGCACGTAATTCTCCAAATGCGGCCGCACCAGAGTTTTGTACAGCTGCAAGATGACCTCATGGCTCCGAAACTCAATCCCTCTACCAATAAAAGCTAACACACCGTACGCCTTCTGAACAACCCTCAACCTGGGTGGCAACTTTCAGGGATCTATGTACATGGACACCGAGATCTCTCTGCTCATCCACACTGCCAAGAATCTTACCATTAGCCCAGTACTCTGTCTCCCTGTTATTCCTTCCAAAATGAATCACCTCACACTTTTCTGCATTAAATTCCATTTGCCACCTCTCAGCCCAGAGCTGCAGCTTATCTATGTCCCTCTGTAACTTGTAACATCCTTTCGCACTGTCCACAGCTCCACCGACTTTAGTGTCATCTGCAAACTTACTCACCCATCCTTCTACGCCCTCCTCCAGGTCATTGATAAAAATGACAAACAGCAGTGGCCCCAAAACAGATCCTTGTGGTACACCACTCGTAACTCCAGTCTGAACATTTCCCATCAACCACCACCCTTTGTCTTCTTCTAGCTAGCCAATTTCTGATCCAAACTGCTAAATCACCCTGAATCCCATGCCTCCGTATTTTCTGCAGTAGCCTACTGTGGGGAACCTTATCAAACGCTTTACTGAAATCCATATACACCACATCAACTGCTTTACCCTCATCCACCTGTTTGGTCACCTTCTCAAAGAACTCAATAAGGTTTGTGAGGCATGACCTACCCTTCACAAACCGTGTTGACTATCTCTAATCAAATTATTCCTTTCCAGATGATTATACATCCTATCTCTTATAAACCTTTCCAAGATTTTTCCCACAACAGAAGTAAGGCTCACTGGTCTATAGTTACCGGGGTTGTCTCTACTCCCCTTCTTGAACAAGAGGACAACATTTGCTATCCTCCAGTCTTCTGGCACTATTCCTGTAGACAAAGATGACTTAAAGATCAAAGCCAAAGGCTCAGCAATCACCTCCCTAGCTTCCCAGAGAATCCTAGGATAAATCCCATCCGGCCAAGGGGATTTATCTATTTTCACACTTTCCAGAATTGCTAACACCTCCTCCTTATGAACCTCAAGCCCTTCTAGTCTAGTAGCCTGAATCTCAGTATTCTCCTCCACAACATTGTCTTTTTCCTGTGTGAATACTGATGAAAAATATACATTGAGCACCTCTCCTATCTCCTCGGACTCCAAGCACAACTTCCCACTACTGTCCTTGATTGGCCCTACTCTTACCCTCGTCATTCATTTATTCCTGACATATCTATAGAAAGCTTGTGGCTTATCCTTGATCCTACCTGCCAAAGACCTCTCATGTCCCCTCCTGGCTCTTCTTAGCTCTCTCTTTAGCTCCTTCCTAGCTAACTTGTAACTCTCGAGCGCCCTAACTGAACCTTCATGTCTCATCTTTACATAAGCCTCCTTCTTCCTCTTCTATCCTCATTAATAACGGTCAGATTAATATCTGACTAAAGTAGATACCCCAGACTTGGCAACATTCCTGGCGTCTCTGGTGCCGATTTGCAACATTATTGGTGACGCTGGTGGGATAGTATTCCATTCATTAAAAAGAGCGACAATACTGCCAGGCCTGCTGAGCATTTGCACTAATTTCTTCTTTTATAGCTCTAAGTTCTATTTTTAAAAAGCATTTAGATAGTTACATGGGTAAGATGGGTATAGAGGTTTATGGGCCAAGTGAGGGCAACTGGGACTTTGTTCCAGGAACTTGTCTCAGTGACACACCCCATGAACTCGTCCGCAATGTTATCTTTGTCAATTTGATTCATCCAATAATTTGGATATGAGGACCAATTGTAATTGTAGAATCATGTAAGACTGGCAACCACTAAGCAGATCAATGAGTAAACAGTTTATTAAGGTAAGCAACTATTCACAAAGAATGAGATAAAATCTACCGACACTACGACTCCTAACTGGCAACGAAAACCCATGCCCAGCCCTAGGATTTGCGCGCTCCAGCCCAATCGGCTGAACAGGTCACATGACCCTCCGAGACCTTTCCCTTAGAGGGACACGCTACCACAGTAATATTACCAAATTTGATGATGACCCCAAACCGGGTAAGGTGTGAGGAGGAGGCAAGGAGGCTTCAAGAGGGCTTGGACAGCTCAGCGAATGGGCTAGAACATGGCAGATGGAATATAATGAAAATGAAAATGAATGTGACTAAGTCTCAAGTTATTCACTTTGCTGGAAGAAACAGGAAGGCAGATTATTTCTAAAGTGGTGAGAGGTTGGGAAGTGTTGATGTTCAAAGGGACCTGGGTGTCCTTGTTCATGGGTCACTAAACGCTAGCATGCAGGTGCAGCAAGCAATTAGGAAACAAATGGTATGTTGGCCTTCATCACAAGGTGATTTGAGTACAGGAGTAAAGATGTCTTCCTGCAGTTATTTGGAGCCTTGGTGAGACCTCACCTGGAGTAATTGTACAAACTTCTTACAGGATGTGACAGGGTAGTTGGAGATGGGGGTGGAATATACCGTCCACGTTGCCCGAAAAGTAGCGTGGCACGACACAATGTGACTGGTAGATGCCGGGTGATCCCACTTCCGGGCTCTACGCGGCTCACCAGATCTCACGAGATCTCCCGAGGCATCGCAATGTGAAATCGCCCATTGTGGGTGGGATCACTTTCCTACAAATCTGCATATTACAGTGAGACAGCTAGTTTCACTTTAATGTGCGCTCCTGAGATCTAACCAAGGCATGGAATCTAATTCCCTCACCTTGGAGATCTCGGGCAAGCACCGTTCAGTACTGGTCTCCACAAATGGGGACCATGATGGAAAGGCACTTGTGGGGGGTCTCCCAGGGGATGGGAGACCCCCTGATGCATGCTGTTTTGATAAGATGATACCCTGGCACTGATGGTGCCACCTGGGTACCCTGGTACTGCCAGCATGACACCCTAGCACTGCCAGCCCAAACCTGGGCAATGTCACCTGGGTGCCAGCCTGGCACTGCCAAGGTTCCCATGTGACACTACCATCTGGCAGAGGCAATGCCAGGATGTGAGGCTGCCACTATGAAGGGTCCAAGCTGGCAATTATTATGTAGCAGTGATCGGCCTGGGGTGCCCTGCGTGAGTGTGGTGGAGACTGTGGGAAGGCCAGGGACCCCCTTTTGGTGGGTTGGTGCTTGGGGGATTCGGGGGTCGCATTGGACGCTTGAAAGAGGTGTCCCGATGTCTCTCTGCACTGAGAAGTTCCAGTTAGCAAGCTCCTCAGTGTAGACAGCAGGGCTAAGTGCAGCCTCGTCAGAGTTCCCCGCTGAGGCCCCCGATCTACCCGGACGGGCATTAGCTAATGGGGTGTTTCTCGGCCAGGAAACACCCAACTAATCTCAAGTGCTACGGTACTCTGTCTCCATTCGGGTAGATCGCGCCCAGGATGTTTTCCCTGGGCTGGTGAGCCTAGAATCAGGGGACACAGTCTCAGAATCAGAGGTAGGCCACTTAAGACTGAGATGAGGAGGAATTTCTTCACTCAGAGAGTGGTGAACCTGTGGAATTCTCTCCCCCAGTGGGCTGTGCATGCTCAGTTATTGAGCATGTTCAAGACAGAAATCAATAGATTTCTGGAGACTAGTGACATCAAGAGATATGGAGATAGTGCAGGAAAATGACATTCAGGTGGATGATCAGCCAGGATCTAATTGAATGGCAGAGCAGGCTCGACAGACAGAATGGCCTAGTCCTGTTTTATGTTCCTCAGTCCATCAAACGTACATGTCCACCTTCTTAAAAGTCTATCCGAGTATTAAAAATACCTCTGCGCCAGGATGTCCACACTTTGCATAATTGATGTAGTTTAATCGTCACCCAGACATGAAGTGAACTTCGCAACCTCAGAGGCTTTAACTCAAACCTCCGTTGGCCCTCAGTTACGTATTGCCAACATGACTTGGGTGAAATTTTGGAGGCTTCAGCACATGACTCCCCGTGCCCGAATGACCGAGGCAAGCAACCTTTAATCCACGCCTATAATATAAACTAAAAATGTAACTGATAAAGAAAAATATTTCAAGAAAATTAAAAGAAGCACATTTAGTATTGAAGTGCTTCTGTGACTTTCCTCCTGTGTTCCTCGCAGCGATGTCCGGGTGGTGATCAATCTTTCATCTCTGGAGACTGTGGGGAATCCTGGATAGTTGGAAAAACTAGCCCCCCCCCTCCCCCCCCCCCGTCCCATCCCCAGCTGGAGCTCTGAGATTACATGAGTGCATTGGCTCCTAATGCACTCCCTGAGTGTTTAGGATGAGACTCCTCAGCCCACACCAAGGCACTTTAATGCGTGTCCCTCTCAAGCAGCACAAACTCTGGAATCTAGTGAGTGACAACAAGCCTGGATTAACGCCCCTCCGAGACCACCCAGTGGGACCACTGTAAACATCAGAAACTTCACGCTAAGCCCTGTAATTAGGCCAGCACTAAACATTCACCCCAAGAAATCGGATAGCCTTTGTAAAATTAAACATTAAAGTAACACCATGCCTGGACTCATTTAATATTGAAGAAGAGAGATCCCTATTTAAATCCCATCTTCTCATCCATTTATTCAGGGTAGGATAGAGCCTTAAAACAGTTGGCTTCTTAACACCTGCCTTTCTACGCTGAGAAACCAATTCTCACAGCGCTCATTCCATATATTTTTAATTCAAGGTCAGTCCCATTCGCCTGAGCCCCAATCCCTTGTGTAACCACATCATACACACACACACACATATACACACACACAGAGACACACATGCATAGACACACATGCACGCACAGAGACACATACAGACACACAAACACACCCACAGACGCACACACACATGCTAACACACCAAAAATGGATCAAACCTTCTGGCCTTTATATTTATAAATAAACACTGAAACATGTTAGACATGTAGTAGCCTCAATGCTCCATAATGCATTTCAATAAACTACGAGCAGCACCAGGATGCTGTGGTGAAGATTCCCTTCCATTTATCCAATAAAACGTCACCGTGTAATACATCCCACCACAACGCACAGACCACAAGCTGACAAAATGACGCTTCCATCAAAGTTACTGCTCAGTATGAACTGAATTAATGACAGAGATCTTGACCCAACCAACCCCTTCATCCATCAAAAGCCCTGCAGTGTTGAATTCGCACTGCATGTTACTTTCTTCCAGCAAGCACGTGTCAGAATTTTCCATTCCAATATACTGGATGCTCACTTCTTCACTTTTATCTTCTCCAGCTTCCTTTCCTTCACAAAGCTGAGGTGTGTCAGCCCCCTTGCCAGAGAGCCACAGGTTTGACCAAACAGATCCAGGGGGGCACTCCAGTGCAGTCCACGCGGGTGCTCCAATGCAGTCCAGGTTGGCGCTCCAGTGCAGTACACGCGGGCGCTCCAATGCAGTCCAGGTAGGCATCCAATGCAGTCCAGGCGGACGCACCAGTGCAGTCCAGGTGGGCGCTCCAGTGCAGTCCAGGCAGACGCTCCAGTGCAGTCCAGGCAGGTGCTCCAATGCAGTCCAGTCAGGCGCTCCAGTGCAGTACTGGGAGAGTGCTGGACCGCCTGAGGTGCCACCTTTCAGATGAGGCGTTAAACAAAGCCCCAATTGCCCTCTCAGGTGGAAGAAAAAGATTAATTCAAAGGGGAGCAGTGGAGTTCACACTGGTTTACTGGATAATATTTATCTCTCAATCAATAGTAAGTATCAGCAGTAATTAACACAGATTAATTGGTCCTTACCACGTTGCTCTGCGTATATTGGCTGCTGAGTTTCCTGCATCACCACAGTGAATACACTTAAAAAGTGTTCCATTGGCTGTAGAGTGGTCTAGGATGTCCTGAGATCATTATGATTACTCCCTGACTTGACTGCCCACTCACCCACCTGCTCCCTTACCCACTCACCCACTTACCATTCCCACCCACTCACCCACCTAACCCCCCACCCATCTGCCCGCTCACCCACCTATCCCCTCACTCACTTACTCACCTGCCCCCTCACCCACTCACCCACCTAACCCACTCACCCACTTACCCTCACACACTTACCCACCTACCCCCTCACCCACTCACCCCCCTCACCCACCTAACCCACTCACCCATTAACCCTCACCCACTCACCCACTCACCCCCTCACCCACCCACACACATACGCCTCCTCACCCACCTACCCCCTCACCCACTCACTCCCCTACCCTCCTCTACCACCTTCCCCCTCACCCACCTACCCCTCTCACCTACCTGCCCACTCACCCACCTGCCCCTCACCCACTCACCCACCTACCTACCTCCTCACCCATATACTCCACTCACCCACCTACCCCACTCACACAATATCCCACTCACCCAACTACCCCACTCACCCACCTACACCCTCACTCACCTGCCCGCTCACCCACCTGCCCGCTCACCCACCTGGCCGCTCACTCATCTGCCCGCTCACCCACCTGCCCGCTCACCCACCTACACCCTCACTCACCTGCCCGCTCACCCACCTCCACCCTCACCCACCTACACACTCACCCACCTACCCGCTCACCTACCTACCCGCTCACCCATCTACCCCCACACCCACTCACACACCAAACCCTTCACCCACCTACCCCCTCACCCAGCTAACCCACTCACCCACCTACCCCACTCACCAACCTACCCCACTCACCCACCTACCCCACTCACCAACCTACCACACTCACCCACCTACCCCACTCATCCACCTACCTCACTCACCCACCTGCCCCCTCACACACCTACCCCCTCAGTCACTCACTGACCTACCCCCTCACCCACTCACCCACCTACCCCACTTACCCACATACCCCACTCACCCACTTAACCATCTACCCCCTCACCCACTCACCCACGTACCCCACTCACCCACTTACCCACATACCCCACTCACCCACCTACTCCACTCACTCACCTACCCCACTCACCCACTTAACCATCTACCCCCCTCACCCACTAACCCACCTACCCCACTCACCCACCTACCCCACTTACCCACATACCCCACTCACCCACCTACCCCACTCACTCACCTACCCCACTCACCCACTTAACCATCTACCCCCTCACCCACTCACCCACCTACCCCACTCACCCACTTACCCACATACCCCACTCACCCACCTACGCCACTCACTCACCTACCCCACTCACCCAATTAACCATCTACCCCACTCACCTACATACCCACCTACCCCACTCACCCACCCACTCCCCTCATCCACTCACCCACCTACCCCACTCACCCACCAACCCCACTCACCGACCTATCCCTCTCACTCCCTACCCACCTCACTCACCCACCTCACCCATCTATCCCACTACCAGCCTCATCCACCTAACACCTACCCACCTCACGCACTCACCCACCTCACTCACTCACCTAACTCACCCATCTACCCCACTACCAACCTCACCCACCTAACCCCAAACCACCTCACCCACCTCTCTTACCACCCACTGTTGTGTTGTGCTGCTTCGGATAACACAGGCTGCTACTTGATGCAGTATTAACTAAAAGATGCTCCAGACTCTGAAATGAGTTCAACGTGTTTATTGAACTATTAACACAGTTCTCAAATGAGTTTGACTCTCTGCTAATCTAACTGTAGTAACTCAGTCTAACTGTACCAGCTTGCTCTAAGCCACGTGCTGGGGTGTGATGCTGCTGATCAACTCTGTCTAACTCTTTAGATGTCTGTCTGTGGAAAGAGGCAGGGTGTGAGTGCCTCATCCCTTTTATAGTGTTTATTTCATGCCCCTTGTGGTGATGCCACCTCTGAGTGTCCTGACTGCCCATTGGTTGTGTCCTATTCTGAGTGTTCACTGGTTGCATGTTTGCATATCATGACATCCACTTCACCCACCTCCCCCACTTACCAACCTACTCACCCCACTCACCTCCCCAACTCATCCACTGACTGAACTACCCACCTCACCCACCTTCCCAACCTACCCACTTCATCCACTTATCAATCTCACCACCTTACTCCCTACCCATTCACTCACTCATTCACTCACTCACCCTTTCATTTAAACATTCACCAACATTCAAATAGAACTTTTAAACTTTCCATACAGTAGTTTGTGCCAGACAAAGGCAGTGTCCTCTTCCCTGACTCCACTGCACTGCACATTGCTGTGGAAGCCAGGCTCAGACGACCCCATTACAAACGTGCAGTATTGTTGAGTTAGAGGAATCTTTAGGTGCAGTGGCAATCCGAAGATCATTGCATGGGAGATCAGGGATGGGATTCTCCGACCCCCCTCTTTTCCTTCCGCCTTCGCCACGGTCTCCACCATGGCAGAGGTGGAAGAGACTCCCTCCACTGTGCATGCGCGGGGATGCCGTGAGCGGCCGCTGACACTCCCGCGCATGCGCCGCCCGGCAAAGTCATTTCCCCACCAGCTGGCGGGGCACCAAAGGACTTTCCCGCCAGCTGGCGGGGCGGAAATCAGTCCGGCGCAGGCCTAGCCCCTCAAGGTTAGGCCTCGGCTGCTCAAGATGCGGAGGATTCCGCACCTTTGGGGCGGCGCCATGCCGGACTGATTTGCGTCGTTTTTGTCGCCGGTCGGCGGACATCGCACCGATTACGGAGAATTTTGCCCCAGAACCATTCTCACACACCCCGGGCGCAATTCTCCCATCGGCAGACTAAGTCCCGACGCCGGAGTGAAAACCGGAGTGTTTCACTCCAAGGTCGGAGGCCGTTCCCAGCCCCCTATTCTCCCGCCCCCGGGGGGCTAGGAGCGGCGCCACTTCATTTACGCGCGCCGGGCCTTAGCGCTGCGCAAAAGCGGTGCCACATAAATGACGCGACCGGCGCCGCGTAAATGACGTCACCTGCGCAGCATGCGCGGTTGCCGTCCTCCCCGCGGCCGCCCCTCAAGAAGATGGTGGATCGATCTTGCGGGGCAGCGGAGGAAAGGAGGTCCTCCTTCAGAGAGGCCAGCCCGCGTGGCGCCCGGGCAATTCTCCCACCCGGCGTTGGGGGGGGGGGAGAATTACGCCCCCCATTTTCTACAACATTTTTCAAGTGCAAGGCACGCTATTAATTTTGGGAATATATCTGTGAATGAGAAGATGAGGACAACAAGAGGCTATTTTTACACTTACCCTCACATCAGCCACATTTCATGTTGGTCTTCCTTTTCTCAGATGGAAAAAAAGTCTGGAGAGTGTGGAAAAGAATTCCAATGGCAGCATTTGTAGAATGGCTTTCAAGCTTAACTCTGGCTTGGTGATAGAGGAGCACCAGAACAGAAGGAGACCATTGAGCGTGTTTCACTATTTACTGAGATCATGGCCTTATCTGTGGCCTTTGCCCCATGTTTTGATTAACAATCTCAGATCTTAAATTTACAACTGATCAACCATCAATTTCCGCGAGCGATTTAGAAATGTTACCACCTTTTGGGTATTGAAGTGCTTCCGAGTATTAATGGGGTGTTGAATGGGGCATGTAAGGGGGAAACATGGCAAGCAGGGGGAATTGATTAGACAGGAGTCGAAATCTTGATTTCCCAACGTTGGGTTATAAATAATGTCTATCGACACGCTTTTATCTGCCATTGTAGATACATCTTTCAAAATGAATGTGGTTTGTTGGACATGATATGCCCTTTACAAATTCATGCTGGCTATTTCTATTCAGCTCATATTTGTTCAAATGCTCAGTCGCCCTGTCCTTAGCAATAGATTGTCATAACTTCCCCACAGCTGACTAATAGGCATATAATTTCTGAACTCATTTTTCAGAGCCGTTATAAATAAACGAGAGGCACTGTCAAAATTCCAATTCGGGGGATAATTCCGGAATTAAGAGGGTTTTGGCATGGAACCCACCCACTGGCAACCCTGCGGCAGAATCTCAATGCGGAAGCCTGAGTTTGTCGGGGGGTTGGGGGGGGGGGGGGGGGGGGGGTGGTGGAGGAGGTGCCAGTGCCTGAGATTCAAGCCACATACTTAACATGAGCCTGCAGTCCACCTCCACTCATACATTAAAAAATCAATAACCAATTAAACAAAATCAAATGAACCAGGGAACAAATTAAAAGGGGTAGTACCCTTAAAGCGGTACTGCATTAAACAATAAATAAATCACAAATGAAGTTTAAAACATTAAACCAAAACATGATTAAGAGGGTCGCTAAGACACTCCAGGCCCCGTGGTGCCCACTAAGCAAGGAAGGCCTCGGCTGTGTCAGCAGACACTGCGTACCCTCTCTCTTGGGGCACCCAGCCACGAAGATAGCTGCAGTAGAGGGGCAGATAGTCGGGACAAACAACGCCCTCGGTTGCCCGCTGCCTGGACCTGTTTACGGTAAGTTTGGCCAGGCCCAGGAGCAGGTTCATGAGGAGGTCCTCCTCCTCCTTCTCGTTCTTCTCCGCACCGGGTGTCCATAGATCAGGAGCCTGGGACTGAAGTGGAAACACAACTGGAACAAAACGTATTTTAAGACACTGAAAAGAAAAGAACAAAGAAAAGTACAGCACAGGAACAGGCCCTTCGGCCCTCCAAGCCTGCGCCGACCATGCCGTCCGTCTAAACTAAAATCTTCTGCACTTCCGGGGTCTGTATCCCTCTATTCCCATCCTATTCATGTATTTGTCAAGATGCCCCTTAAACGTCACTATCGTAAAAGGGGGTGCATTCTACCACAACCTATATAGGCAAGGTCCACGGTCTCCACAAGGCTGCAGAAAGGGCAGGCATCTTTGGAGTCAGTGAACTGATGCAACGTAGAGATGTACAGGAATGCTGCACCCCAGGTCCACGATATTGAGGAGGAAGGACTCATTTGTAGAGTAATGGGCATCTCTCGCCGCCAGATGGCAACAAGATATACCACGGAGTGCCCAGATTGTGGTTGAGGGCAAGGCGAAGGGTCTGCCCACACAGGAAACCCCTCCAATCACCAATCAAGAGAACACAAGTGCACGAAGCAAATGTCAGATGTCAAGACAATTCTTGACTTTTTCTATTGACAGGCAGCAGTAACTTGACTGGTCGTTGCAATTTCACACGATGGCAGCAATCTTCCAGGTCCAAGCAACCAAACATTGTAACTGAGTGACTGTGTGCGCAAGCGTGACCCATGCCATAGCCTGTTGAGAGGACAGCATCCCGCTCCCACCAACCTGTAGCTTGTTTGCAACCATCAGGCACCACATCACTAATTGATTGCCCAGCTCCTTGGTACACACTGCAGTGCTTTTATGTTAAGGCAGCTCACCCAGTCTGCACTCTTTCATCACAAAGTGAATTCCCCATTGGAGGCTCCTGAGAGTTTGAGGCTATGCTTCGCGGTTATAGCTGTTGACAGCTGTGCAGTTTTCTTTGGCAAAGGCCCAGCACCGGAAAACGCACAGCCTAGAGAAGTAATGGAGTGCAACTTGACACGTTGAGGAGATATTTCAGATGCCTATGTCAACTGGGAAGGCAAATTCTTCCAACTGTGATGTAAAATATTGTGTTTGGAATCTAAACTTCCCTTACAATGAAATCCCGCAGGTGGAAACGCCTGTGTAGGGCCACTAAAACCTGAGGAAAGCGAATGGGCCATTCAGCCACCTGCCCTGAACCTTGTTTTTCTACCTTTTCTCCACATCCTTTAATACTCTTCCATAGAATTCCTACAGTGCAGAAGGAGGCCATTTGGCCCATTGAGTCTGCACCGGCCCTCTGAAGCAGCATCCTACTTAGGCCCACTCCCCCACCACCCCTATCCCCGTAACCACGCATTGATCATGGTCAATCCACCTAACCTGCACATCCTTGGACACTAAGGTACAATTTAGCATGGTTAATCCACCTAAGCTGCACATCTTTGGACTCTGGGAGGAAACCAGAGCACCCGCAGGAAACCCACGCAGACACGACGGGAACATAGAACATAGAACATAGAACAATACAGCACAGTACAGGCCCTTCGGCCCACGATGTTGCACCGAAACAAAAGCCATCTAACCTACACTGTGCCATTATCATCCATATGTTAATCCAATAAACTTTTAAATGCCCTCAATGTTGGCGAGTTCACTACTGCAGCAGGTAGGGCATTCCACGGCCTCACTACTCTTTGCGTAAAGAACCTACCTCTGACCGCTGTCCTATATCTATTACCCCTCAGTTTAAAGCTATGTCCCCTCGTGCCAGTCATTTCCATCCGCGGGAGAAGGCTCTCACTGTCCACCCTATCCAACCCCCTGATCATTTTGTATGCCTCTATTAAGTCTCCTTTTAACCTTCTTCTCTCCAACGAAAACAACCTCAAGTCCATCAACCTTTCCTCATAAGATTTTCCCTCCATACCAGGCAACATCCTGGTAAATCTCCTCTGCACCCGCTCCAAAGCCTCCACATCCTTCCTATAATGCGGTGACCAGAGCTGTACGCAATACTCCAAATGCGGCCGTACCAGAGTTCTGTACCAGAGTTCTGCAACATGACCTCCTGACTCCGGAACTCAATCCCTCTACCAATAAAGGCCAACACTCCATAGGCCTTCTTCACAACCCTATCAACCTGGGTGGCAACTTTCAGGGATCTATGTACATGGACACCTAGATCCCTCTGCTCATCCACACTTTCAAGAACTTTACCATTAGCCAAATATTCCGCATTCCTGTTATTCCTTCCAAAGTGAATCACCTCACACTTCTCTACATTAAACTCCATTTGCCACCTCTCAGCCCAGCTCTGCAGCTTATCTATATCCCTCTGTAACCTGCTACATCCTTCCACACTATCGACAACACCACCGACTTTAGTAACGTCTGCAAATTTACTCACCCACCCTTCTGCACCTTCCTCTAGGTCATTGATAAAAATGACAAACAGCAACGGCCCCAGAACAGATCCTTGTGGTACTCCACTTGTGACTGATTGTAGCGCACAAAGACTCCGAGAGACGAATAGAGTGAAGTCGATGAGGCTTTATTAAGCGTGACTGTTTCCCCCGCAGTTCAGTAGTAGACTGCCTGCGGGGGAGGACTCCAGGTACTTATACTCCGCCTTCAGGGCGGAGCTAGAGGTCAATGTCCAACTAGGACCCGGGATCTGTCAGCCAATGACACCCTGGCTTCACAGTCCCACATGGCCCCTAATGCATACTACCACATGACTGAACTCCATTCTGAACATTTCCCATCAACCACCACCCTCTGTCTTCTTTCAGCTAGCCAATTTCTGATCCACATCTCTAAATCACCCTCAATCCCCAGCCACCGTATTTTCTGCAATAGCCTACCGTGGGGAACCTTATCAAACGCTTTGCTGAAATCCATATACACCACATCAACTGCTCTACCCTCGTCTACCTGTTCAGTCACCTTCTCAAAGAACTCGATAAGGTTTGTGAGGCATGACCTACCCTTCACAAAGCCATGCTGACTATCCCTGATCATATTATTCCTATCTAGATGATTATAAATCTTGTCTCTTATAATCCCCTCCAAGACTTTACCCACTACAGACGTGAGGCTCACCGGTCTATAGTTGCCGGGGTTGTCTCTGCTCCCCTTTTTGAACAAAGGGACCACATTTGCTATCCTCCAGTCCTCTGGCACTATTCCTGGAGCCAATGATGACATAAAAATCAAAGCCAAAGGTCCAGCAATCTCTTCCCTGGCCTCCCAGAGAATCCTAGGATAAATCCCATCAGGTCCCGGAGACTTATCTATTTTCAGCCTGTCCAGAATTGCCAACACCTCTTTCCTACGTACCTCAATGCCATCTATTCTATTAGCCTGGGGTCAGCATTCTCCTCCTCAACATTATCTTTTTCCTGAGTGAATACTGACAAAAAATATTCATTTAGTATCTCGCCTATCTCTTCAGACTCCACACACAACTTCCCATCCCTGTCCTTGACTGGTCCTACTCTTTCCCTTGTCATTCGCTTATTCCTGACATACCTATAGAAAGCTTTTGAGTTTTCCTTGATCCTTCCTGCCAAATACTTCTCATGTCCCCTCCTTGCTCGTCTTAGCTCTCTCTTTAGATCCTTCCTCGCTACCTTGTAACTATCCATCGCCCCGACTGAAACTTCACACCTCATCTTCACATAGGCCTCCTTCTTCCTCTTAACAAGAGATTCCACTTCTTTGGTAAACCACGGTTCCCTCGCTCGATGCCTTCCTCCCTGCCTGATCGGTGCATACTTATCAAGAACACGCAGTAGCTGATCCTTGAACAAGCTCCACTTATCCAGTGTGCCCAACACTTGCAGCCTACTTCTCCACCTTATCCCCCCCAAGCCACGTCTAATGGCATCATAATTGCCCTTCCCCCAGCAATACTCTTGCCCTGCGGTGTATACGTATCCCTTTCCTTCATTAACGTAAACGTCACCGAATTCTGGTCACTGTCCCCAAAGTGCTCTCCTACCTCCAAATCCAACACCTGGCCTGGTTCATTACCCAAAACCAAATCCAACGTGGCCTTGCCTCTTGTTGGCCTGTCAACATATTGTGTCAGGAAATCCTCCTGCACACACTGTACAAAAAACGACCCATCTAATGTACTCGAACTATATCTTTTCCAGTCAATATTTGGAAAGTTAAAGTCTCCCATAATAACTACCCTGTTACTTTCGCTCTTATCCAGGATCATCCTCGCCATCCTTTTCTCTACATCCCTAGAACTATTTGGAGGCCTATAGAAAACTCCCAACAGGATGACCTCTCCTTTCCTGTTTCTAACCTCAGCCCATACTACCTCGGAAGATGAGTCCCCATCTAGCATCCTCTCCGCCACCGTAATACTGCTCTTGACTAGCAGCGCCACACCTCCCCCTCTTTTGCCTCCTTCTCTGAGCTTACTAAAATACCTAAACCCCGGAACCTGCAACATCCATTCCTGTCCCTGCTCTATCCATGTCTCCGAAATGGCCACAACATCGAAGTCCCAGGTACCAACCCATGCTGCCAGTTCCCCTACCTTATTTCGTATACTCCTGGCATTGAAGTAGACACACTTCAAACCACCTACCTGAACACTGGCCCCCTCCTGCGACGTCAAATCTGTGCTCCTGACCTCTATACTCTCATTCTCCCTTACCCTAAAACTACAATCCAGGTTCCCATGCCCCTGCTGCATTAGTTTAAACCCCCCCAAAGAGCACAAACAAATCTCCCCCCCCAGGATATTTGTGCCCCTCAGGTTCAGATGTAGACCATCCTGTCTGTAGAGGTCCCACCTTCCCCAGAAAGAGCCCCAGTTATCTAGAAATCTGAATCCCTCCCGCCTGCACCATCCCTGTAGCCACGTGTTTAAATGTTCTCTCTCCCTATTCCTCATCTCACTATCACGTGGCACGGGCAACAACCCAGAGATAACAACTCTGTTTGTTCTAGTTCTGAGCTTCCATCCTAGCTCCCTGAAAGCCTGCCTGACATCCTTGTCCCCTTTCCCACCCATGTCGTTAGGGCCAATGTGGACCACGACTTGGGGCTGCTCCCCCTCCCCCTTAAGGACCCGGAAAACACGATCCGAGACATCACGTACCCTTGCACCTGGGAGGCAACATACCAAACGTGAGTCTCTCACGCTCCCACAAAATCTCCTATCTGTGCCCCTGACTATCGATTCCCCAATTACTAATGCTCTGCTCCTCTCCCCCCTTCCCTTCTGAGCAACAGGGACAGACTCCGTGCCAGAGGCCCGTACCCCATGGCTTACCCCTGGTAAGTCCCCCCCCCCACAAGTATCCAAAGCGGAATACTTGTTTCTCAGGGGAACGACCACAGGGGATCCCTGCACTGACTGCTTTTTCCCAGTCCCTCTTACAGTTACCCATCTATCTCCAATCTTTGGTGTAACTAATTCCCTGAAGCTGCTATCTATGACCCCCTCTGCCTCCCGAATGACCCGAAGTTCTTCCAACTCCAGCTCCAGTTCCCTAACTCGGTCTTGGTTCAAACTTTACACAGGCAGTCAGCCGATGCCGGAATTGAACGTGGGTCCCTGGTGCTGTGAGGCAGCAGTGCTAACCATTGTGCAGCCTTGCTACCCCCACTGTGCCACCATGCCACCCGTCTAACCTTTCAAAACTATCTCTCCCTCAATCTTGGCAGTAAGGTGATTTATGACATGGTCAACACTCCCGGTACTAGGAAGGTACAATTAGACCATGACTTTATTTCCAATTGGGGCTGTGCCCAATCAGAAAATGTCAACTCTTCGGCAAAGTTACCAGTTCTTACAGCAAAGCAAAGTGTGATCGACCCTGAGGCAGAACAGGCAGAACACAGTTCAATCCAACAATCTCAAAGACTTACTCACTTTATTGACCAAATCAATGTGCTCCCTTTCTGCCAGGATATCTTCTTACCCTAATTCATAAGCTTTTGCGCAAAAAAGATAATTCACAATTGTTTAGCAATGGGAGGTCAGAGTTATAATGGTAAGGGATTAGGCTACACACAGTCTAATTGATCAATATTCCACAACACCTTCTTCTTAAAGTAGTTATGGAAAACATCAAACTTAAGGAAAATTCATTTAACTGTGCAAAGATGAGTGACAAATTCAGATGATTGGCCGGAATATGAAGAATGGCAGAGAATGACTAACAGGTTAATCAGGAGAAAGAAATTCGAGTATGACAGGAAGCTAGCTAGAAATGTAAAAACTAATAGGAAAAATTTCCACGGGTATTTAAAAAGGAAGAGAGTAAATAAAGTGAGTGTTGGTCCGCTAGAGAGTGACAATGGGTAGTAATAATAAGACAATAATATAGAAATGGCAGATTAAATGGTGAAAAATGAAACCATCTTGAAATTGATGGGTTTTCTTTTCTTGGGGGAGGTGTCATGTGAGAGTACCTTTAAGAAATGGGTGTTTATCAAATAGCTGTAGTGGATGTACCTTTAAGAAATGGGTGTTTATCAAATAGCTGCAGTGATGTCAGAGTGTAGTGTGGGTGGAGTTGGGCTGTCTGTCTGCTTTTACTTTTGATTTTGAGCTGGCAGCTATAGTGTGTGTTTGGTTTCGTTTTCAGAGTTGGAGCTGCATCCAGCCAAATAAGGTGTAATTTTGGTCTCTCTCTGCATGAAAAGAATGTCTTCAGATCACTTGCTAATTTAAAAGTGATAACTGCTCTCAGTAGAGAATTAAATCTGCTGTCTTTGTTATATACGATATTTGTCTTATGGATGTTGCTAGGAAAGATTAAGGGTTACTTATAGAATACTGTATTCTTTGGGGGGAGTATTTGAGTTGATAGTTGCTAAGATGTTTGCTGTGTGTTTATAAAATGTTAACTGGATTCATATAGTAAACATTGTTTTGTTTTAAAATTACTTTAGATCTCTGTTGCATCACACCTGTGATGCAACACCTCAGATTCACCTGAGGAAGGAGCAGCGCTCCGAAAGCTAGTGACATCGAAACAAACCTGTTGGACTTTAACCTGGTGTTGTAAGATTTCTTAATATACAGGCAGGCATAGACAAGCAGCTAATGGACACAGAGAACAGGACATTGCCAATAAGCAGGCAGGACATTCAGAGGTGGGATCGGACTATAAAAGACACGAGGCACTCACACTCCGCCTCTTTCCACTGATGAACATCTAGAGAGTCAGTCAAGGGTGTTATTACAATCTCACACCTCCACCACGTGGCTAAGAGCTAGTCTGGTTCAGTCAGACAGAGTAACCACACTTAAGTTAGCAGAGAGTCGAACTCACAGAGAACTGTGCTAACTGTGCTATTAGTTCAATAAACCTGATTGAACTAACTTCAAGGCCTGGAGTATCTTTTTGATCTAAGCTGCATCCAGTTGCAGCCAGTGTTGAACCAGTATACCTAACATGACATGAATCCAGCAGACTACTAATTTAAGGTGGCTTACCTCAGTCCGTTCCGTGACGACCAGCAAATATATCCTGGCACCATGGAGAAGATTCAGGCTCCTCACCAGCTCAGGACCTCCGGCAATCTCAGCGCCAACTGGCGGACATTCAAGCAAAAGTTTCTGCTGTACATCGCAGCCTCAGACCTCGAGGGTGCTTCTGATGCAAGAAAGATCGCGCTTCTCCTCTCAACAGCGGGTGATCAAGCCATTGAACTGTTCAACTCGTTAACTTCACCGAAAGCCAGGACAAGACAAAGTTTCAGACCATCCTGGACAAGTTCTTTTTTTTTTAAATTTCGAGTACCCAATTCATTTTTTCCAATTAAGGGGCAATTTAGCATGGCCAATCCACCAACTCTGCACATCTTTCGGGTTGTGGGGACGAAACCCACGCAAACACAGGGAGAATGTGCAAACTCCACACGGACAGTGACCCAGAGCCAGGATCGAACCTGGGACCGCAGCGCCGTGAGGCAGCAGTGCTAACCACTGATCCACCTAGCTGCCTTCATCCTGGACTAGTTCAATGGTCACTGTGAAGCGGACACCAATTAAATCTTCGAGTGCTACATATTCAAACAACGTCTTCAAGGTAAAGATGAATCTTTCAATGCTTTCTTAACTATCCTCCGCCTGCTCGTGCTGTCCTGCAACTTTGGTGATATTGCTGACTCCATGATCAGAGACCAAATCGTGTTTGGAGTTCACTCTGATCCTCTGAGAGAGCAGCTCTTAAAAATCAAGCATATGACCCTGCCAGTCACGATTGAAACATGTACAGTGCATGAGCACGCAAAAAAATCAGCGGGCGCGATTCTCCGCTCCCACGCCGATTGGGAGAATCGCCTGGTGCGCCATTTTTCCATGCGATGGCGGTCCGACGCCCTCCTGCGATTCACAAAAGTGGCGAGAATGGACCCGTCGTGTCCTGCGCGGCGCAGGCCGGAGAATCGCCCAAGACACCCAAAATGGTGATTCTCCGCTACCCCCACTATTCTCCGGCCCAGATGGCCGAAGTCCCGACGGCGTGACCCAGGTTCACGCCGTCACCGTTCACACCTGGTAAATAAAGTTGTCAGCCAGTCGTGCTGGCTGACGCTGAGCAGTGAGGAGGTGAGCGGAATTTCCCGGAGCTCCTGCAGACCAGGTCAGCTTCCCCGAGAACGCTGCGGGAGGGGGGTGAGGGAGAGTGTGGAGGTGGGAGGGGGGGAGGGAGGAGGGAGGTGGGAGGGGGAAGGGAAGGTGTGGAGGTGAGAGGGGGTGAGGGAGGGAGTGGTGGTGGGAGGGGGGAGGGAGGGAGTGGAGGTGGGAGAGAGGGAGTGGAGGTGGGAGGGGGTGAGGGAGGGAGTGGAGGTGGGGGGGGAGGAAGGGAGTGGAGGTGGGAGGGGGTGAGGGAGGGAGTGGAGGTGGGAGGGGGAGGGAGGGAGTGGAGGTCGGAAGGGGGGAGGGAGTGGAGGTGGGAGGGGTGAGGGAGGGAGTGGAGGTGGGAGGGGGGAGGGAGTGGAGGTGGGAGGGGGAGGGAGGGAGTGGAGGTGAGAGGGGTGAGGGAGGGAGTGGAGGTGGGAGGGGGAGGGAGAGAGTGGAGGTGG
Organism: Scyliorhinus torazame; assembly: GCF_047496885.1. NCBI lineage: Eukaryota > Metazoa > Chordata > Chondrichthyes > Carcharhiniformes > Scyliorhinidae > Scyliorhinus > Scyliorhinus torazame. The sequence goes on from NC_092709.1 coordinate 330,058,734, forward strand.
GAGGGAGGAAGTGGAGGTGGGAGGGGGTGAGGGAGGGAGTGGAGGTGGGGGGGGAGGGAGGGAGTGGAGGTGGGAGGGGGAGGGAGGGAGTGGAGGTGGGAGGGGGGAGTGAGGGAGTGGAGGTGGGAAGGGGGGAGGGAAGGAGTGGAGGTGGGAGGGGGGAGGGATGGAGTGGAGGTGGGAGGGGGGAGGGAGTGGAGGTGGGAGGGGGGAGGGAGGGAGTGGAGGTGGAAGGGGGGGAGGGAGTGGAGGTGGGAGGGGGAGGGAGGGAGTGGAGGTGGGAGGGGTGAGGGAGGAAGTGGAGGTGGGAGGGGGGAGGGAGGGAGTGGAGGTGGGAGGGGGGAGGGAGTGGAGGTGGGAGGGAGTGGAGGTGGGAGGGGTGAGGGAGAGTATGGAGGGTGTCGTCCATCCACGGATGCCACATGTCAGCCGCCCTGATAAGGCAGGACGGTGACGAGGACACAGCCGCAGATTGTCGCGTGGCTGATGGGCACAGGCGAGCGGCACACTGGTGAGGAGGACAGTGTGAGCTGACCGTTGGGCACAGACAGTGACCAGGTGTTAGGCTGGCTGCGTGTCTGCAGCGCGACCAGGCCACCGGGGCACACGGGTATCCCAGGCAACCCGGCTGGCGAGGTGTGGAAGAACCTCCGTGTAACCCCGGCTGAGAGGCTGGTTGCTGGGCGACAGGGGCTATCCGTTGAGGTCATGGCTGATGACGCCAATACGGAGGCCTCAGACCAACGCGGAGAGCCTATACAACGAGGCCAATGCAGCAACCAGGGGTGTGGTGGAGCGGTGCTTCGGGCTGCTGAAGATGCGATTTCAGATGCCTGGACCGATCAGGAGGGGCCCTGTCGGGCCGGTCGCATGGTTGTGGTCTGCTGTGCGCTGCACAACATTGCCATGCAGAGGGGAGATGCACTGGTGGAGGAGTCGGAGGGAGGACCCGACGGCACCGGAGCTAACGCAAACGAAGGAGGAAGAGGAGGAGGAGGAGGATGGCGTGCATCAGGGTGGGGGGAGGGGCGCAGGACACAGACACTGCCCGGGTGCTGGTTACGTCCAGGAGCCTGACGACGGCACCGTCGAGGACAGCAGGCACGCGACGCGTTGGTGGCGGCACTGTTCACGCACCGTGGGGGAGGGATTCGCTGAACACTGCCACTTGCACCGCCAGTCCGGCACACGGGCACCACACTGCACCCCCCACTCCCCCACACCGCGTTCACGGCACCAATTTCACATCTGGGGCGCCATTCTCCGATCCCCACCGGGTCGGAGAATCGCCGGGGGCCGGCGTGAATCCAGCCCCCGCCGTGTCCCGAATTCTCCACCACCGGAGATTCAGCGGGGGCGGGAATCGCGCCGCACCGAGTGGCGGAAATCGCGCCGGTCGGCGGGCCCACTCCCGGCGATTCTCCGGTCCGCGATGGTCCAAAATCCTGCCGCTGTCAACCCACGGCAGCCGGCGTGGATTGAACCACCTTTCGAACGGCGGGACAAGGCGGCGCGGGCGGGCTCCGGGGTCCTGAGCGGACGCTGACGCTCCCGCGCATGGGTCGCACGGCAAAGTAATTTCCGCGCCAGCTGGCGGGGCGGAAATCAGTCTGGCGTGGGCCTAGCCCCTCAAGGGGGACTAATTCCGCACCTTTGGGGCCGGTCGGCAGACATCGCGCCGATTGCGGAGAATCCCGCCCCACCTTACCACTGCGGCACTACGGGATTGCACAACATTGATGATTGCGTAAGCGGGTGTGATCAGTGCCATGTTGAATGATGCGGCCCGCACTGCGATGAGCTGAGATTCGCCAGCCAAGGTCTGACTCATGGCTATAGCTAAGCCATGCACTCCGGTGGTCACAGTCTTCGTAACGGACATTTCATCACTTGCCCGTGTGGGGTGGCTGGCGTCGGATTGCCGAGGACTACGGTGTCCGATTTTGGGAGGCAGGGGGGAAAGGGACAGCACATCCGGCACCGACGTTGAACCACTCGTTAACCACAGCGCCACTCGGTCACCCTCACGAGCCCCCTGGCACCGGACTTACCTCAGAGTCTTACAAGTTAAGTGCAACAGTGAGTTTATTTGTGACATTCACATACAGATGCCCTACCCCCTACAACTAAACTGTGCCCTGCACCCATGCTAACTTATTATGTGCCTAACTTCTTTGCCTTACGGGCCCTACCACTACGTCTAGGTGTGTTTCCAGATGGTACAGCAGGAGTGGAGGCGGACTGCAGAGAATCACGCCCTTCGACATGGCTCCCTGTCGGCACGCGTTTCCTGTGGCGGCCCGGCTTCGATGGGCCAGGCTGATCGGCGGGCATGCTGGATGGCATGGTGCCACCCTGTCCTGCCCGCTGCCCACCAGATGCGCCAGGGACGGAATGGGGGAGGCCGAGTGTCCCGGGACCTCCCTTGCTGGAGGCAATGGGACGGGCCCCAGAACCTCCTCCTCCCTCGGGGAGCCCAGTGGCCCCCGGGCCTCACTGTGGGACGGAGATGCGATCAGAGACATGTCCCGTCGCACCACCGACACCTGGCGCTGCCAGTCCTGGAGGCCTGCAGCGGTATCGACCACGGTCCAAATGTTCGCAGAGACGGAGCCCAGGGAGTGCGACATTCCTGCCAGGGACTGGGCTATCTCAACCTGTGAGTGCGCTACGCCATCCATCACGTGCGCCAGGCGGTCTATGCTCTCCGCGACTGACTGCTGGGACGGTGCCATCACCTGCTGGGACCGGGCCATGGCATGGTGAGACTCGGCCAGGGCCCGGAGAGCGGCGGCAATGTCGTGTTGGCTCTGGCGCATGGCTACCTGTGAGAGGGCCATGGATGACGCATGCACGTGAAGCCCAACGCCTTGCAGAATGAGTCCGGTGGGGGTGATGTGAAACTATATACAAATAGTGCAATTATGTACAGTGTTAAGAATGGGGAAACAAGGAAGAAGAAAAAACAGAAAAGTCTATGTTGACGGTCCGGAGTCCGTCAAAGGTTCAGCCGGTCCGGTGCTTTGGTGCTTCTTTGGGATCAGCGTAACGGTGGCGGCGAAGTCGGTGCTGGTGGTGGTGGAGGTGGCAGCGATGGCGGTGCTGATGCTGGCCAGTCATCGGGGAACTCCGGGAGCGTGCCAAAATCCTCTACGTCCTCTTGTGCGGAAAGGGGGGGCGGGTTGGTCTGGTGGGGTCAATGTTGGCGGCGCGGTGGGGAGGCGGGGCGTATAGGTGGGGGAGTGTGTTGGGGTGGAACCTGACGGTGCCAGGTCCCTGAGTGAGACAGTATCTTGGCGGCCGTCGGGGAACTCCACGTAGGCATATTGAGGGTTGGCGTGGAGCAGGTGAACCCTGTCCACCAAGGGGTCCGCCTTGTGGAGTCGGACGTGCCTACTGAGAAGAACAGGTCCTGGAGCTACGAGCCAAGTCGGGAGCGACACCCCGGATGTGGACTTCCTGGGGAAGGTAAAAACACGTTCATGGGTGTGTTATTCGTGGTGGTGCACAATAGTGACCGGATGGAGTGTCGAGCGTCAGGGAGGACCTCCTGCCAGCGAGAGGCTGGGAGGTTCCTGGCCCTCCATACCATCCATTCTACCTTTCTACCTGTCCGTTTCCCCGGGGGTTATAGCTCGTCGTCCTGCTGGAGGCTAATACCCCTGCTGAGCAGGAACTGACGCAGCTCATCGCTCATGAATGAGGATCCCCTGTCACTGTGGATGTAGGCGGGGAAACCGAACAGAGCGCAGATGGTGTTGAGGGCCTTGATGATGGTGGCAGATGTCGTATCGGGGCATGGGATGGCGAAGGTGAATCTGGAGTACTCATCGACCACACTGAGAATGTACGTGTTATGGTCGGTGGAGGGGAGGGGCCCTTTGAAATCCAAGCTGAGGCGTTCAAAGAGGTGGGAAGTCTTCACCAGGCGCGCACGGTCTGGCCGGTAGAAGTGCGGCTTGCACTCCGCACAGACCTGGCAGTCCCTGGTGACTGTCCTCACTTCCTCGACGGAGTAGGGCAGATTGCAAGCTTTGACCAGATGGTACAATCGAGTGACCCCCTGACAAAGGCTGTCGTGTAGGGCCCGGAGTTGGTCCACTTGTGCGCTGGCACATGTACCTCGGGAGAGGGCGTCTGGGGGCTCGTTGAGTTTACCGGGGCGATACAAAATCTCGTAATCATAGGTGGAGAGCTCGATTCTCCACCGCAAGATTTTATCATTTTTGATCTTGCCCCGTTGTGTTTTTTGAACATGAAGGCTACCGACCGTTGGTCCGTGAGGAGAGTGAATCTCTTACCGGCCAGGTAATGCCTCCAATGACGCACAGCTTCAACGATAGCTTGGGCCTCCTTTTCGACGGATGAGTTTCGAATTTCAGAGGCATGAAGGGTGCGGGAAAAGAATGCCACGGGTATGCCTGCCTGGTTTAGAGTGGCGGCAAGGGCGACGTCTGAAGCGTAGCTTTCTACTTGGAAAGGCAGTGACTCGTCCACTGCGCGCATCCCGGCCTTGACGATGTCTGCTCTGATGCGGGCGAAAGCGTGTTGTGCCTCGGCCGCGAGAGGCAATTGGGTGGACTGAATGAGTGGGCGGGCCTTGTCTGCATAGTTTGGGACCCACTGGGCGTAGTAGGAAAAGAACCCCAGGCAACGTTTGAGGGCCTTGGGGCAGTGGGGGAGGGGGAGCTCCATGAGGGGGTGCATGCGGTCGGGCCCGGGCCCGAGAAGTCCGTTTTGGACTACATAGCCGAGAATGGCTAACCGGGTCGTGCTGAACACACACTTCTCTTTGTTATAGGTCAGGTTGAGAAGAGTGGCAGTGCGGAGGAATTTATCGAAGTTGGCATCATGGTCCTGCTGGTCATGGCCGCAGATGGTGACATTATCTAAGTATGGAAAGGTGGCCCGCAAACCGTACTGGTCGACCATTCAGTCCATCTCCCTTTGGAAAACCGAGACCCCGTTTGTGACGCCGAAAGGGACCCTAAGGAAGTGATAGAGGTGACCGTCCGCCTCGAAGGCAGTGAATGGATGGTCCGACTTCCGGATGGGGAGCTGGTGGTAGGCGGATTTCAGGTCAATTGTTGAGAAGACCCGGTACTGCGTAATCTGATTGACCATATCAGTTATGCGTGGGAGGGGGTACGCGTCGAGCTGCATGTACCGATTGATGGTCTGGCTGTAGTTCACGACCATCCTGTGTTTCTCCCCAGTTTTAACCACTACCACTTGGGCTCTCCAGGGGCTGTTGCTGGCCTTAATAATACCCTCCTTAAGCAGCCGCTGGACTTCGGACCTGATGAAGGTCTTGTCCTGGGTGCTGTACCGTCTGCTCCTGGTGGCGACGGGCTTGCAAATCCGCAGTTAGATTGGCAAAAAGGGAGGGGGGGTCGACCTTGAGGGTCGCGAGGCCACAAACGGTAAGGGGGGTAGGGGCCCGCCGAATTTGAGGGTGAGGCTCTGGAGATTGCACTGGAAGTCCAGGCGCAACAGGAGTGCAGCGCAGAGATTAGGAAGGACATAGAGGCGGAAATTCTACGCCCTGGACAGTGAGGGTGACTGTACAGAAGCCTCGGATCGGGATGGAGTGGGATCCGGAGGCTAGGGAGATCCTTTGATTGGTAGGATGGACCGCGAGGGAGCAGCGACTTACCGTATCTGGGTGGGCCTGGCACACAGCCGCGAAGTGGCCCTTCCTACTGCAGGATTTACAAACGGCAGTGCGGGCCGGGCAGTGTTGGCGAGGGTGCTTCTGCTGACCGCAGAAGTAGCAGTGCGGATCGGCGTGCGTTGCAGGCGTATTGGGAAGGCAGGGCCCCAGCTGAGGAGGTCGTCAGCGGGATCCAGGAGGGGTAGGAAGGGGTAGAAGGGTGGGCAGCGCGGCGGGTGGGTAGGACTGTACATTACGGGATGCGACCGTCATGGAGAGCACCAAGGTTTTCGTCTTCGCTAGTTTGAGCGTGGCCCCTTCCAGTAATCGTTCTCGGATGCGGTCCGACGCAATCCTCGCCACGGAAGCATCGCGCATGAGGAGGTTAGCGTGTTCACCGGCCGTAACGGCCTGACAGTCACAGTCCCAGACTAGTGGAATTAGGGCGCGCCAGAAGTCTTCGATGGACTCACCAGGTAGTTGCGAGCGGTTGGCGAGTACATGCCTGGCGAAGAGCGTGTTCGTCTTCTGAGCATAGTGTTCTTTCAGGAGTTCCATTGCTTTCGCGTAATTCCAGGCATCTTGGATCACCGGAAACACGCTGGAGCTCAGTCTGGAGTACAGGACATTTATCTTCTGAGCCTCCGTTGGGGCGGGGACAGCAGCGTTGATGTAGGCCTCAAAACATACTAGCCAGTGAGTAAAGTCTTTTCTCGCGTCGGGCAAGTGCGGATCCAGCTGCAGGCGATCGGGCTTAATTCTGATATCCATTATGTGGAAGAATCTGACTGCAATAAATTGATGCGCAATCAATTGCACAATGACGCAGATTGGGTACAACTGTGACTTTATTACAGTCAGATGTGTGGCCTCCTGCTGCAGCTGGCGAAATGGCAGGTCAATGGAGGTCATGCATATTTATACAGATCTTAGTGGGCGGAGCCAGCCGGCAGGGGCTACCGGCGAACCTGTAGTGCAGGTCCTACCTTACATCCCATAATACAGTGGTTCACCACAGGGTCATGATTAGATTTTTAATTCCAGGTTTTATTGAATGTAAATTTCACCGTGGTGGGATCTGAGCCCGGGTCCCCAGCGCCTTGCTCTCCCGTCCAGTGTCAACACTGCGGCGTCACTGCGGCACTGCCCCCCCCCCCTCCCCCGCCTCTGCATCTTGACACCTGAAGCAAAATGTTAATGCCAAATGAGAGTGTTAAATGTCTGCAAGTCAAACCTTTTTGAGCAATGGTTTCAACGTGCTGATGACATCATGATATAAGAAAATCACCGTGAAGATTGCGAATTTACTGATTTGGTTTCAGAAATAAGGGCACCAGCCTAATGAGACAGATCTCTTCCCCAGTGTCTGTCAAGTCTCATCTACTGAGTACAAGAAATGGGTGTTGTGGAATCTGACATTGTACATAAGCAATCCCTGTAAATGAAATCAATACCAGAAGGAGATTAAGGAACTGTCTCTCCCCAGTGTCCTCCTAGATAGAGTTAGCCCTGTTTCTGTCATTGTCAAGCAGTAATTTATAAGGACACTATAAAGCCACAAACTGTGAGTTGTGCTGCCATTATCGGTGGTACATATTCATCAGTTTTATCATCCTGTTTCTCTCCCTCTTTCATCTCCCTCTCCGCTTTTTAATTCAATCCTACCTCCCCAGATCAGGAGTTAAACCACCCCCCCCACCCCACCCAATCCCCCACCCCGCTCTGCTCCCAGCTCCACCCAACCGCCCCCCCCCTGCCCCGCACCCCCCTCCACCCAATCCTCCGCACCCCCCCCACCCAATCCCCCGCGTCCCCCTTCTCCCTCCATCCACTCCCCCCTCGTCCCGCTCCCACCTCCACCCAACCGCCCGCCCTGCCTCTCCCCCCCCTCCACCCAATCCCTGAACCCCCCTTCCCTCCACCCAACTCCCCCCCCCCCCCCCCCCCCCCCCCCCCCCACACACACACAACCCAAATCCCCACCACCAGCCCACCTGGGGTTGCACAAAGTCTTGACCATTGAAATTAGGTCATGTCGGAGCAAAGGCTGTGAAACACTCGCAGGAAAAGAGGACAACGCCACACTGATTTACTCCTTTAAACTGATTACTGTTCGGAGCGGGGCATTTCACCCAGGAACCTGGAGAGATATTTGATAGAAAATAAGAAAATGTAATCCGAGAGGGGAAAGAAAAAGCATGACGCACTTCAAGCATCAACATCACGAAAAGCAAATTACCCAGTCATTACATTTTTGCTGCTTTTGGAGGCTTGCTGTGTGTAAATTAGCTATCACATTTCCGACCTGACAATAGTGAGGATGCGGGCAAGGTGTGATACAGCTGCCAATCTTTCTTTGTTTCATAGACCAGGTTGCCAGGAATGGCAAATTGTAGCCAAGACGGGATGATTGCATAAACTGGGTTGTTGTCTTTGGAACCGGGGAGGCTGAAGAGAAGATTTAATTGAGGTTTCTAAAATGATGAGGGTGGATAAGAAGTGTTATTTCCTATAACACGGACGTACATAACCATGGGACACAGATTTAAAGTATTTGGTGGAAGGATTAGGGGCGGTGGATGCTGGTGGGGAGGGCTGCGGTGGACTGAGGACAAATCTAACCAGAAGGCGGTGGAGTGGGGGCTGGAACTCACTTGCTGAAGAGGTGGTAGAGGCAGAACTCCTCATCTTGGATATATACATGCAGTTACGATAGAATCCCCACAGTGCAGAGGACTCGATTCAACTAATTGGCAACCAAGTCCCACAGCGAGTGCGTTTAGCCAGGTGTTTCTCGGACTCGCAGTGCCGAGAAACAGCTGGCTATACAACGCAGCTCGCAATGTATCAGGGGCGCAATTCTCCCATCGGGAGACTAAGTGCCGACGTTGGAGTGAAAACCGGAGTGTTTCACTCCGGCGTCGGAGGTCGTTCCCAGCCGCCTATTCCCCCGCCCCTGGGGGCTAGGAGCGGCACCGCATCATTTACACACGCCGGGCCTTGGCGCCGCGAAAAAGCGGCGGCGCGTAAATGACACGGCCGGCGCCGCGTAATTAATGTCATCCGCGCATGCGCAGGTTGACCGACGCCAACCCACGCATGCGCAGTTGCCGTCCTCCCCGCGGCCACCCCGCAAGAAGATGTCGGATGGATCTTGCGGGGCAGCGGAGGAAAGGAGGTCCTCCTTCAGAGAGGCCGGCCCGCCGATCGGTGGGCACCGATCGTGGGCCAGACCCCTTTTAAGTCCCCCCCCCGCCCCCGATGCATGAACCATCCCCGCCCCCCACAGGCCGCAACCCCCCCCCCCCAGTAGTCCGGCGCTGTTCCCGCCGGCAGCGACCAGGTGTGGACGGCGCCAGCTGGAACCTGTCGTGTTGAGCAGGCCGCTCGGCCCATCCGGGCCGGAGAATCACCGCTCGCCCGTTACAAACGGCAAGCGGCGATTCTCCTAGCGGCCAGCCGTGATTCTTGCCGCGCCGGTTTGGGGAGGGTGGAAAAATCGCGTGCGGGTGCCGGGACGGCGTGGCAGGACTCGTGCGGCACCCCGGCGATTCTCCCACCCGGCGTGGTGGGAGAATTCCGCCCAAGGGGCCGAGACGGGGATCGCTTAGCCAAAGCATGTCGCCCGGTTTTGTACACTAGGGAGCTCCATCGCCGGAACGCCCCAGTGTGGCGAGAGATAGGGACGCAGTTTTCAAATGGTGTCCTGATCTCCGAGGCCCCCAAAGTGACCCCCGACCACTCCAAGCCAGAATGCACTATGGGAGGGCCCCCATCCCCAGCTACCCACCCACCCAAAAGGGCACCCCTGGCCCAGTCACGCACACAAAAAAAACCAGTTTGGCATCTTTGCAGTACCAACTTGGCTCTGCCCCTGCCAGCTGGCAGTGCCACCTGGGCACCTTGGCAGTGCCTGGATGACACCCAGGTGGCATTGCCAGGGTGCAAAGCTGGTACTTCCAGGGGTGCCTAAGTGACATCAACAGTGCCAGGGCTCCATCCTTCCCAAAGAGCATTCAGCTGGGAGCCTCCGATCCCCTGGGAGATCTCCACGAGGGCCGTTCCACCTCGTCCCCGTTTGTGGGGACCAGTGCTAAATGGCACTTGTCCAAGGTCTCCAAGGAGAAGGGGATGAATGCCAAAGAAATGAAAATGAAATGAAAATCACTTATTGTCACAAGTAGGCTTCAAATGAAGTTACTGTGAAAAGCCCCCAGTCGCCACATCCCAGCACCTGTTCGGGGAGGCTGGTACGGGAATTGAACCGTGCTGTTGGCCTGCCTTGGTCTACTTTCAAAGCCAGCAATTTAGCCCTGTGCTAAACAGCCTCAGGTACCTTGGGAATCTGCACATTAGAGTGAGACTAGCTATGGGCGGGATTTACATTTACACGCAACGTCTCGCGAGATTGCATTGGATCTCGCGGGGCCTTGCGTACCGGGTAGATCCCGGGAGTGGGGTCTCCCGGCTTTTATCGGCCACACTGCGCCGTGGCGAGCTGCTTTGTGGGCGCAGCGTGCCCATTGAATCACACCCATCGCGACAAACCAAGAGCTGGAATGTGGGACTGTGCTGACCGGCCCTTTTCCAGCCCACACAAATATGATGGGTTGAATGGCCTCCTCCTGTGCCGTAAACGTTTTATGTTCTCATTTGCCCAATGATGGATTTGATTAAACCCACCCAATAAGGGTAGAATTTAATGGTCAGGCAAAACCCGCCCCCCACGAACCCCACCCACTCTCGGGCAAGGAGTCTGACGGAGGTTAGTGTACATTGCAGGGGAGAGTTTCCCCACAGGGAGCAGCCCTTGCTGCCAGTGACCCGCCAACGTATACCTGGTGGCTTGCCCACAGAACATGGCCCCCCCTCGCCACTGGTACAACACCAGCAGGTTGAGGTACACCTAAAGGTCTCAATTAGCCTCTGCGCGGGAAGTCCGTCCTTAGCCGTTCCCGCCCTGGACCTAACTCGGGAAGGAAGCCTGCAAGGAAAAAGGCTCTCCACCCCAATACTTTCCACCCGCCCATTATATGGAACCCTCAGCCCCTGCATTCCGAGAGGAAGGGGCAGCACATTAAATTCAGTCAAATGTGTGAGGGAGCTTCTTAAGTTAGATTAAACATTCTCTTTCCTTTGTTGACTTGCCTGTGGTGTATTTGCCACATTTCTTTTTGATTTTCAATAATTGAAGTTGTTCTTTTCACTCGTCTTCCCCACTTTTGGTTAGCTTATCGCCAGGAGATCTTTTTCCTTTCTGGTAACATCTGTGGATTTCTATTCCATTTATGGTGGAATGTGATCACCCACTTTAACGAAAGATGTTATTATTAATGATGTGGAGATGCCGGCGTTGGACTGGGGTGAGCACAGTAAGAAGTCTTACAACACCAGGTTAAAGTCCAACAGGTTTGTTTCAGACACTAGCTTTCGGAGCGCTGCTCCTTCCTCAGGTGAAGGAGCAGCGCTCCGATAGCTAGTGATATCGAAACAAACATGTTGGACTTTAACCTGGCGTTGTAAGATTTCTTACTGTTATTATTAATGATCAAGGACCCGTCGAGGGACAAGAGTGGAGCATCAGGGCCTCAGCACGTGGAGCTGGGTCGTGCGGACTGGTTAAAGAGGTGCAGCGATTGTGGACAAGGCAACATACCACATTCATATAGTGCCTTTAAGGTAGTAAGACATTCCCAACATGCTCCACAGGAGCATTGTCAGACGATTGGTGAGAGCCAAACATAGGCATTGTAGGCCCGGAGGTGACAAGCACAGCCAAGGACTTAACCTAGTTTGGAGAAGAAAGACAAGTTGACGAAGGGTCAACGTTGGTCCCCCAAAACATTCATGGGAAAAGCCCAGAGCTTAGGCGGATCCACCTCAGGTACTTCTCACGGCAAGCACTTGTTATTTTTCACACATCACAAGTGGCAAGCTTACATTAAACCCTATTGCTGAAGGTAAGTTTACACACACAATTCATCTCACTGGTGACACCAAAATTAGCACGTTGTACACATGTCCCGGAGTGCTCAAAGGAAGAACTATCTCTCATAAAGTCCTCAGCAGGGTGTCTATCTGTCCTGCTGTGCTAGGCTCAGTTATTATGTAAGCAGTCACTCTGTTTTTCCCATCTTAATTACCAAGTACAAGTTAAGTGTGTGGCTAAATTGTATTTAACAGGAGTCTTGCTATAGCTACACTGCAGGGTTCCACAAACAAAATGACTTTATTTTTTGACTGCCAGTTCAAATACACAGTGATTGCAGGTTTTACGATTCCATTAACTCTGCCTGCTAACTAACTAGCCTGCACTTGCATTAGAACACACACCTACATGCATTGTCTAATAATATTAGGATTCATATAGTCTGAGGAAGGAACTTTCCACTCTTTTATTGCACATGTATAGTTTCGCTCTCGTTCATTCTCAGGTTGTGGGTTCCGCTGATAAGGTTGACCATTAATAACCACCTCGAATCATCTTAATAGCCATCCTTAGTTCTCCTGAGAAGTCGCTTCATCTTGAACACTGTGTCGGGGCTTGGTCAAACTGAGTGGCCTCTTGGGGTAACCGGAGCGATCTGAAGGCCCGACCAATCACAATGGCAGGTTTCGTTCGCCAAAGTAATGAGCGAACGAGTTGGGATTTTACAACAATCCAAAATTTTTGTGGTCCCTTTTGCAGTTCCTAGTTTCCTTATTACTTTCAGATGTTTCACATTGCGGTGAATTCCTCAAAGTGCTTTATCGGGGGAGCAAAGCAGGCCCAGGACAAGGGGCCGAGCTGGAGGGGGCCGGAGAGGAGGTAAGTGGGGAGAGACCAGAGAAAGCCCCAGCAAGGGTGGTGATCGAGAGGCCGGGGAAGGGGACTTCAAGTGGTGGTAGGGGGAGGGTGCAGTCCTTTCTGTTGAGGGTGAGCTCACCAAAGGGAAAAGGTTGTCCACCCAGGAGGAATACTCAAGCATGGGGTGGGCACCTTGCTCCAGGACAAAGTTTGATTTCAAGATCCAAATGACCTGGAGCGAGAGCCCGAGTCCATGCAACTGCTTGTTTGGTGCATTCTGGGTGATGTAGTCCACTCTTGCCTGTGCTGTTGCCCTCCTGCACAGATGCCGACCCATTAAAGGACTACAGGTATCAACATGGGGAGGCCAGAAGGAGCGGAAGCTGTAGCAAGGCCTGAGACCTAGAAGGAGCATGGTTTGCAGCTTCACAACCGTCCTGAACTTCTCCTCAGCGATATTCAGCTTCAAACCTCCTGGGCTCGGGGCTGAGTGAGTGACTGCCAGTTGTGGAAGACTGTGGCAGGACATGGAGTAGTAGGATAGAGAAAGGGTCAGAGATTGGGCAGATGTAATTCAACACACAAAACTTTGAAGTGACAAATTCTGGATGTAAGAATAAAGTTAGGAAATACAGACCTCACAAATGTAATACATTAAATGAAGCAGAGGAATCTTATTGTGCAGATCTTAGTTCTTAAAAAGATGGTGCACAAGGCCACTGCAAGACTATAAAACTAGACAAGTTAATGTGCGATGTGTTTCAAAGTACAAAGGAAAGGAGGTAATATTGGAACTTTACAGGACCATAATTAGACTGTACTTGGGTTTACTGTTGGCTTTGAGCACCCTCGAATAGAAAGGATATAAAAGTAATAATAAAGGTGCGTTGTAGGTTCATCACTGAAGAACGAGGAGTCGGAGTGAGCAATAGAAACCTGGAAAGTTTGGGCTATTTCACTAAAGTTGCAAAGAGTGAGTGTGTGTGCGTGTGTGTGAAAGTGAGTGTGTGAGCATGTGTGCGTCAATGTGTGAGAGTCAGTGTGTATGTGTGAGTGTATGAGCGAGAGACTGTGTGTGAGAGTTTGTATGTGAGTGTGGATGGGTGTGTGAGAGTCAGTGTGTGTGTGTGTGAGTGAGGATGTGAACATGGGTGTTGTCGTGTTCGGTACACTGGTCTAACACTGGCTGCAACTGGATGCAGCTTAGATCAGAAAGATACTCTAGACCTTGAAGTTAGTTCTATCAGGTTTATTGAACTTATAGCACAGTTAGCACAGTTCTCTGTGAGTTCGACTTAAGTGTGGTTACTCTGTCTGACTGAACCAGACTAGCTGTTAACAACATGGTGTAGATGTGAGATTGTGACAACACCCTTGACTGACTCTAGATGTTCATCAGTGGAAAGAGGTGGAGTGTGAGTGCCTCGTGTCTTTTATAGTCAGATCCCACCCCTGAGTATCCTGCCTGCTTATTGGTCATGTCCTGTTCTCTGTGTCCATTAGCTGCTTGCCTGTATACCATTATGTGTATATCTGCATATCATAACATCTCCCCTTTTTTATGTTTGGATGACATATGTGAACTATTTACAAGAATAGGCCAATATTAACATATATACATGCAGTGAATGTGAACATATGTACATGTGAAAATACTTGTCTAATGTGAGAACACAGAACATAACAAACAGAACAAATGTTCATAAGTCCAGTCTCTGTGGCTTGCATCTGATCCTGGTCGACCGCCGGAGAGGTGGTGGTGGGATGACAGCGCCTTGATGGGCGGGATTGAAGTCTGACTGATGGCCTCGTGAGTCGAGGTATCAGGAGGTGGCAAAACAACAGAAGGAAACGGAGAAGAATGTGGTTGCGGGCAGGCAACTTTGCGCAGTGCCCGTCTGTTTCGTCGCACAACAGAACCATCAGCCAGATGCACAACATACGAGCGGGGGCAGCCTGTCGAACAACGACAGCTGGAGCTGACCCGCCTCCATCAGGGATCTTGATCCAAACAGTGTCTGACGGGGATAACTCGGGCAGATCTGTGGCATGAGCATCATAGCCCTGTTTTTGCGGGTCTCGGAGTTGCTGCACCTTCTGCAGCACCGGGAGGTGATCCAGGTTGGGCACGTGTATGGCTGGAAGTGTCGTTCGCAGGTCCCTGTTCATCAGGAGTTGAGCCGGCGACATGCCAGTGGACAGTGGGGTCGCCCTGTATGCAAGCAGCGCAAGGTGAATGTCAGACGCAGAATCCGTGGCCTTGCAGATGAGCTGCTTCACTATGTGCACCCCTTTCTCAACTTTTCCGTTTGACTGCGGATAGTGTGGGCTGGAAGTAACGTTTTTGAACTGATACGACTGGGCAAACAGAGACCATTCATGCTGCTGAAGCACGGACCATTGTCACTCATGACAGTGAGTGGGATACCATGCCTGGAGAACGTCTCCTTACAGGCCTTGATGACGGTCCGAGATATGAGGTCCGAGAGCTTCATGACTTCAGGGTAATTGGAAAAGTAATCAATGATTAACATGTAATCATGACCATTTGCATGAAAGTGGTCGTTGCCAACCTTGGACCACGGAGAGGTTTCGATTTCATGCTGCTGAAGTGTCTCCTTACTCTGTGCTGGCTGGAAGCATTGACAGGTCGCACAGTTAAGGACCATGTTTGCGATGTCCTGGCTGATCCCAGGCCAGTAGACAGCCTCCCTGGCTCTGCGTCTGCACCTTTCCAGAATCAGGTGGCCCTCATGGATTTGACGGAGCACCAAGCTCTGGAGACTGTGTGGAATTATAATCCGGTCCAGCTTGAGGAGGATACCATCAACCACCGTCAGGTCGTGCTTTACATTGAAAAATTGAGGGCACTGCCCTTTTTGCCAGCCATTGGCTAGGTGTTGCATAACACGCTGCAAGAGGGGGTCTTTGGCTGTCTCCTCACGGATACGAATCACCTTCTCATCAGATGCCGGGAGGGTGCTAGCACACAGCTGCACCTGTGACTCAGGATGACGTTCAGTGATTTACTAGGCACGGTGATGGAGCGGGACAGTGTATCGGCAATGATGAACTCCTTGCCAGGCGTGTAGACCAGGTCAAAGTCGTACCTTTTGAGTTTGAGGAGGATGCGCGGCAACGGAGGTGTCATGTCATTAAGGTCCTTGTGGATAATGGGGACCAGAGACCTGTGATCCGTCTCGACTGTGAATTTCGGCAGGCCGTAGACATAGTCGTGAAACTTGAGAATGCCAGTGAGAAGGCCCAGGCATTCCTACTCGATTTGTGCATACCTTTGTTCGGTGGGCGTCATTGCCCTTGATGCGTAGGCAACCGGTGCCCAGGGTGAAGTGTCATCGCGTTGCAGCAGGACCGCACCGATGCCATCCTGACTCACATCTGTCGAGATTTTTGTTTCCCTGTCTGGGTCGAAAAATGCCAATGCGGGTGCAGTGGTGAGCATGGCTTTCAGCTCCAACCACTCTGCCTGATGGGCCGCCTTCCACTCGAAGGCAGTGGACGTCTCCACTAGGTTTCGTAGGGCCGTGGTGTGTGAGGCCATGTTTGGGATGAACTTGCCCAGAAAATGGACCATGCCCAGGAAGCGCAATACCGCCTTCTTGTCTTCTGGGACCTTCATGGCTGCGATGGCCTTGGCCTTGTCTGTGTCGGGGCACACACCCTGCTGAGAGTGCTGGCCTCCTAGGGACTTGAGTGTCGACATGCCAGAGCAACATTTGGCCCTGTTCAGCTTCAGGCCATTGGCGTGGACATGACGGATTTGCCAGAATCCATGTGACGCATCTAACTTCGTGAAAAACCGTGCATGTGTCATCTCACTGGTGAGTTCCTCCCGCTTCGGGATGGGGTAGTGTTCACGCATTTTATTCTGGTTGAGATCCTTGGGATCAATGCAGATGCACAGGTCTCCAGAGGGTTTTTTAACCACCACCATCGAGCTGACCCAGTCAGTCGGTTCGGTGACCCTGGAAACGATCCCCTGCTGCTGCAGCTCCTTGAGTTGTTCCTTCAGGCGCTCCTTCAGCCGAGCCAGGACCACTGGCTTGGCATCAGGTCACAGTAGGATCTTGTACCGATATGGCAAAGTGCCCATCCCGTTAAACACATCTGGATACTGAGCGAGGATGTCGTCAATGCCAGCTTGAAGATCCACGTTGGAGCATGTCGTTGAATAAACCCGCTGCACCAGGTTTAGCTTTTTGCAGGCATGCGCGCCCAGTAGTGATGCCCTGTCCAGGTTGACAATTTCAAACCTTAGCCGTGCATGGGTACTCCGGTTGGAGACGAGTAGAGGGCAGGACCCCAGTGCCGTCATGACATTACCATTATAGTCCAGGAGCTGGCAAGCTGCTGGAAGGACCTTAGGGGGCTTCTTGATGCGTTTGAAATCTGCCTGTGAGAGGAGATTGGCAGAAGCACCTGTGTCCAGCTTGAACTGGATGGAGCAGCAGTTGACCTGCATCACCGCACGCCATTCGTCCTCCGAATCCACAGCGAGGATGGACTGAATGCGAGATGGGTTAGGTGTGGCATGTTCACGTGTGGTAATGATGCCCACTTGGTAGGCGGACTCCAGGCACTCATCCTCTGGATCCGTTGTACTTCCAGGATCAGAATCCCGTAATCGTCGTTGCACATTCTGGACGTGCCGTCGTCGGAATTGGGAGCGCTGGCCTCTGACTGGTGATGCAGACCTGCACGTGCTGCATTGTGTCCAGGCTTCCCACAGTTTAATAATTGCCTGCCTCTTGCAGGGCAGTGTCCTTTTAAGTGGGCGTTGCCACAGTTCGGGCACGTCATGACGTTGGCGTCTTGACGCAGTGTACGTCGTCGCACATGCACGGTGCGGTCGGCAGACGTCTGCACCTGCGCAGTGTGGGGTCGGCCGCATCGTTATCCCGTTCGCATCACGCATGCGTGGGGCTCCGGGAAAAGCACGCAAGATGGCCGCTGTCTTCAATGCTGAGACGCTGCATCCGGGAGATGTCCTGCACACTCACTGCCTCGTGGGAGGCAAGTTTCTCAATTTCAGCCGATTTGTGGCAGGACATGGAGTAGTAGGATAGAGAAAGGGTCAGAGATTGGGCAGATGTAATTCAACACACAAAAATTTGAAGTGATAAATTCTGGATGTAAGAATAAAGTTAGGAAATACAGACCTCACAAATGTAATACATTAAATGAAGCAGAGGAATCTTATTGTGCAGATCTTAGTTCTTAAAAAGATGGTGCACAAGGCCACTGCAAGACTATAAAACTAGACAAGTTAATGTGCGATGTGTTTCAAAGTACAAAGGAAAGGAGGTAATATTGGAACTTTACAGGACCATAATTAGACTGTACTTGGGTTTACTGTTGGCTTTGAGCACCCTCGAATAGAAAGGATATAAAAGTAATAATAAAGGTGCGTTGTAGGTTCATCACTGAAGAACGAGGAGTCAGAGTGAGCAATAGAAACCTGGAAAGTTTGGGCTATTTCACTAAAGTTGCAACGAGTGAGTGTGTGAGAGCGTGTGTGTGAAAGTGAGTGTGTGAGCATGTGTGCGTCAATGTGTGAGAGTCAGTGTGTATGTGCGAGAGACTGTGTGTGAGAGTTTGTATGTGAGTGTGGATGGGTGTGTGAGAGAGTGTGTGAGAGTCAGTGTGTGTGTGTGTGAGTGAGGACGTGAACATGGGTGTTGTCGTGTTCGGTACACTGGTCTAACACTGGCTGCAACTGGATGCAGCTTAGATCAGAAAGATACTCCAGACCTTGAAGTTAGTTCAATCAGATTTATTGAACTTATAGCACAGTTAGCACAGTTCTCTGTGAGTTCGACTCTCTGCTAACTTAAGTGTGGTTACTCTGTCTGACTGAACCAGACTAACTGTTAACCACATGGTGTCGATGTTAGATTGTAACAACACCCTTGACTGACTCTCTAGATGTTCATCAGTGGAAAGAGGCGGAGTGTGAGTGCCTCGTGTCTTTTATAGTCAGATCCCACCCCTGAGTGTCCTGCCTGCTTATTGGTCATGTCCTGTTCTCTGTCGCCATTAGCTGCTTGTCTGTATATCATTATGTTGTGTGTCTGCATATCATGACAGGTCTGTGTGAGTCATTGTGTAGAGTGAGTGAGTGTGTGTGAGAGTGAGTGAGTGTGCGTGAGAGTGTGGCCGGAATTTTCCGCTGTTCCCACCTGCGGGATCCTCCAGGCCCACTGACAGGGCACCCCTGACCGGGCTTCCTGGCAATGCGGGTGAATTCAATAGGAAACCCGCTGACAAGTGCGGGACAAAAAGGTCCCACCGCCGGACAATGGTGGCCATCTGTACCTCCGTGAAACATACGGCAGGTTGGTCAAAACATCCTGCGCACTATGAGAGTGAGTGTCTGTGAGAGAGTGTGTGTGAGAGAGAATAAGTAAGTGCGTGTGTGAGAGTGAGTGTGTGAGAGAGTGTGTGAGTGTGTGTGTGAGAGAATAAGTGACTGTGCATGTGGGTGTGAGTGAGTGTGAGAGTGAGTGAATGTGAGTGTGTGTGGGTGATAGACTGAGTGTGTGAGAGAATAAGTGAATATGTGTGTGAGTGTGTGTGAGAGTGAGTGTGTTTGTGAAATTGAGTGGTGTGTGTGAGTGAGTCTGTGTGAGTGTGTGTGTATAAGAGAGAACGAGAATGTGTGAGGATTAGTGTGTGTGAGGGTGAGAGAGTGTGTGTGAGGGTGAGTGTGTGTGAGGGTGTGAGTTTATGTGCGAATGAGTGAGTGTGAGAGTGAATGTGTGCGGGTGAGCGAGTATGTGAATGCAAACGCATGTGAGCTTGGGTGCAAGAGTGAGTAAGTGTGTGAGGAGAGTAAGTATCAGAGAGAGTGAATGAGTATGAGAGAGAACCCTGAGAGTGAGAATGAGTCAAATACAGACACACACACACACACAGGCATTCACAGAGACACACACACACACAGGCATACACAGAGACACACACACACACACACAAACATGACACACACAGGATCCACACACACAGTCACCGGATTAAAGATATTCCCTGTGGAGTTATTTAGATTTCACTTTGGTAAGATGGTGTTGTTATTGGGTGGCGCTAAGTTATCAGGCATTTTGGAGAAAGCAGTTCAATTGTGAACAATGGAGCTGTGACCAGAAGTCAAGCAGTTTGCTGTCACTGCAGTTCAGTTAAAAGAGATTAACAGTCTTTAAAGTAGTGCAGAGATGTCTGAGAACATTGGGGAGCTGAAACCAGTTACAACAGCTTCTGAAGACATGAAGACATACAGCCGGAGTTTCTGCATGGTTCTGACAGGAGTCAGATCTCATCTTTACAGCAGTGTCAAAAGATCTTTCTTCATCAAAGAACATCTCTGTAAAGTAAGTATTCGGTAGCACAGTGGTTAGCACTGTGGCTTTACAGCGCCAGGGTCCCAGGTTCGATTCCTGGCTTGGGTCATTGTCAGTGCAGAGTCTGCACGTTCTCCCCTTGTCTGCGTAGATTTCCTCCGGGTGCTCCAGTTTCCTCCCACTAGTCTCGAAAGACCTGCTGTTAGGTAATTTGGACATTCTGAATTCTTCCTCTGTGTACCCGAAGGGGGGCCGGAATGGGGCAACCAGGGGCTTTTCACAGTAAATTCATTGCAATATAAGCCAACTTGTGACAATCAAGATTATTATTATTATTCCTGAGCACCAATGCTTTAATAGAGGATTGAGAGCTGAGATAGGTTTTTTTCTTGTTTAAATGGGAATAAAGCTAGCAGTTAAGGGCATTGTTTTGACTGTACTGAGTAGCATTGTTTAAATGGTAATTGTAAGCTATTTTCTGGTGTGATGTTAAAGATATTCTAATACGGGACTTCCAGTTGCGGCCATGCAGTGAGTGGTTGCACACAGGACAGCTCCAACTTGAAGGCATAGATTTGAGCTCATTTTACCTGTAAAGTGGAGGAATTTTGATGGTTAAGTGTAGCTGAAGGTGTGGAGAAGAAGTTACCCCCGGGGAGTGGCAGGTCTGCTGATTATCAGACCTGGCAGATGAAGGTTAAAGACGTGGGCAGGGAACTGGAGGAGTCCTGTGGTGCAGCCGCCAGAAAGATGGCGGAGGGGGAAGGGTTGTCACATGCTGGAAAACCCCAGATGGAGCAGTTGATGGCGTTTATTTGAGAGGAGTTCCACCAGCAGCAAAAGGAGATGCAGGAAGAATATCTCCACCAACTCCACCCCCACTTCCTTTAGAAGCCTGAGGTGTAAGTCTTCTGCCCTAAGCATAGCCAGCGTCCAGTAACTTATCCCTTTCAATTTTTACATTTTTTTTATTAACAATCTTATTGAGGTATTTAGGCAGATAGAAAAAAATTACATTGTACAGTACAAACAAAAAAAGTCAATATACAAATTACACATGAAACATAATGCAAACCACGGCTCTGTTCACACACGGACATGCCTCAATATCCCCCTACTCTACTCTACCCTAGCCACCACCCCCCACCCTCCGCTTCCCCCCCGCCCCCACCCCCTGCTGACGCTTACTCCCCTGCGAAGAAGTCAATAAATGGCTGCCACCTTCGGGCGAACCCTAGTAGTGAACCTCTCAAGGCGAACTTGACTTTCTCTAGGCCAAGAAAGCTCGCCATGTCCGATAGCCATACCTCAGCCCTCGGGGGCTTTGAGTCCCTCCATGCTAACAGTATTCGTCGCCGGGCTACCAGGGAAGCAAAAGTCAGAACATCGGCCTTCCTTTCTTCCTGGACTCCCGGATCCTCTGAAACCCCAAAGATTGCCACCTCCGGGCTCATTACCACCCCAGTTTTCAGCACCCGGGACATGACATCTGCGAATCCCTGCCAATACCCCCCGAGTATAGGGCATGACCAGAACATGTGTACATGGTTAGCCGGCCCTCCAGCGCATCTAGCACACTTGTCCTCCAGCCCGAAGAATCTGCTCATCCGGGCCACCGTCATGTGGGCCCGGTGCACGACTTTAAACTGGATCAGGCTGAGCCTGGCGCATGTTGCAGTCGCGTTTACTCTGCTCAGGGCTTCTGCCCAAATACCGTCCTCCAGCTCCCCCCCGAGCTCCTCCTCCCACTTAAGCTTCAGGTCCTTGGTCTGCGTATCCTCAGCCCTCATTAGGTCCTTGTAGACGTTTGAAACTCTACCCTCTCCCCTAGAAACTATCCTTTCCTGTCTCCCCTTCGGAGGGCGACGTGGGAAGGACGGCACCAGTCTGTGTACAAAATCCCTCAGCTGCAAGTATCTAAAGTCGCTCCCTCTCGTCAGCCCAAACGTCTCCTCCATGCTCGGAAAGCTCCCTTCCAGGAACAGATCCCCCATCCTCACAATCCCCGCCCTCCTCCACAGTCGATACACCCCGTCCATGTTCCCCGGAGCAAATCGGAGGTTGCCGCATATTGGGATCCACACCAATGCTCTTACCTCCCCTACTTTCCTCCTCCACTAGCCCCAGATCCGAAGAGCCGCCACCACTATCGGGCTGGTGGAGTACCATGCCGGTGAAAGCGGCAGAGGCACCGTGACCAGGGCTGTGAAGCTAGTGCCCCTGCACGAAGCAGCCTCCATCCGCTCCCAAACCGACCCCACACCCACCATCCATTTCCTTATCATCTCTATGTTGGCCGCCCAGTTATAGTTGCTGAAGTTCGGCAATGCCAGCCCCCCTTCTCCTCTGTTCCTTTCAAGATTCACCCTCTTCACCCGCGGGGACTTCCCTGCCCATACAAATCCCAGAATAATTATATTCAGCCTCTTAAAGAAGGACTGCGGGATAAAGATGGGGAGACACTGAAAAACAAACAAGAACCTTAACAGTCTGCACCCTTCCCGCCAATGACAGCGGGAGCGCATCCCACCTCCGGACCTCCTCCCTCACTCGTTCCACCAGTCGGGACAGGTTGAGCTTATGCAGCTTGCCCCAGTCCCGTGCCACCTGAATCCCCAGATATCGGAAACTCTCCCCCACTCGCCTGAACGGCAACCCCTTCAGCCTACTCTCCTGCCCCCTCGTCTGAATTACAAACAACTCGCTCTTAGCCAGGTTCAGTTTGTATCTGGAGAACCGGCCAAATTCCCTCAGGGTTGCCATAATACCATCCATCCCCACCATTGGGTCCGATACATATAACAGCTGATCATCCGCGTATAGCGAGATTCTATGTTCCACTCCCCCCCCCCCCCCGGACCAGCCCTTTCCAGCCCCTAGAAGCTCTCAGTGCAATTGCCAGCGGCTCTATGGCCAGCGCAAACAGCAGTGGGGAGAGAGGGCAGCCCTGTCTTGTCCCATGGTGCAGCCTAAAGTAGTCCGATGTCGTCCTGTTTGTCCTTACACTCACCTCCGGGGCCTGATACAATAGCCCAACCCAGTCAATGAACCCCCCGAACCCGAACCGTCCTAGTACCTCCCACAGATAATCCCACTCGACCCGGTCAAAAGCCTTTTCAGCATCCATGGCTACCACTATCTCTACCTCCCTACTCTCCGGGGGCATCATAATCACGTTGAGCAGCCTTCTTAGGTTGGCCACCAGCTGCCTCCCCTTTACAAATCCGGTTTGGTCCTCCCCAATTACATCCGGGACACAATCCTCAATTCTAGTCGCCAAAATCATGGCCAGTAACTTGGCGTCTACGTTAATCAAAGAGATCGGCCTGTATGACCCACAGGCCTCCGGATCCTTATCCCGTTTCAGAATAAGCGAGATGGTGGCCTGCGACATCGTCGGGGGTAAACTCCCTCTGTCTCTTGCCTCGTTAAAGACCCTGACCAGCCCCGGCCCCACTATCCCGGCAAATTTTTTGTAAAACTCCATCGGATACCCGTCCGGCCCCGGGGTTTTACCCGACTGCATGACCTTCAGGCCCCACAATACGTCTTCGATCCAGACCAGGGCCCCCAGTCCGTCCACCAACCCCCTTCCCACTCTTGGGAAGGCCAGTCCGTCCAAGCATCGCCTCATCGCCCCCCGGTCCCCCGGTTGGTTCCAAAGTGTACAGCTTCCTATAAAAGCCCCGAAAGACCTTGTTCAGCCCTGCTGGATCACCCACTAGATTACCTTCCCCATCCACTACCCTCCCTATTTCCCTAGCCGCTTCCCTCTTCCTCAGTTGTTGCGCAAGCATTCTACTGGCCTTCTCCCCATGCTCATAAATCGCGACTTTTACCTTTCTAAGCTGCTCTACAACCTTGCCTGTAGTCAGCACTCTAAATTCGGCCTGCAGCCTCTGTCGTTTCCTGAGTAACTCTGGCCTCGGGGATGAAATAAAATGAAATGAAAATCGCATATTGTCACAAGTAGGCTTCAATGAAGTTACTGTGAAAAGCCCCTAGTCGCCACATTCCGGTGCCTGTTCGGGGAGGCTGGTACGGGAATCGAACCGTGCTGCTGGCCTGCTTTGGTCTGGTTTAAAAGCCAGCGATTTAGCTCAGTGTGCTAAACCAGCCTCTGGCTAGCTGAGTGCAACTAGTCAACGGGAGCTGAGGTGGGGGGTGTCCATATAGTTAGATTAGGGCAGGGGTTAGGTGATAGGAGGGTGTTGCCAGATTCCGCGTAACTCCTATAATCCGTAGAATTTCCTTAATCAGTCGGTCCATCTCTGCCCTATCTGTCCTGTACCTGTACGCCCGGATTGAAATCAGCTCCCCTCTCACCACTGCCTTCAGTGCCTCCCAGAGCACCGCTGCCGAGACTTCTCCAGTATCGTTCCCCTGCAGGTAATTCTGCATGCATTTCCTCAGCCTCTCCCATACCGCCTCGTCTACGAGTAGTTCAACTTCCAGCCTCCATGGTGGGCGCTGAAAGCTGTCCTTACAAAACTGCAGGTCTACCCAGTGCGGAGCATGGTCCGATATGGCAATTGCCAAATATTCTGCCCCCACCATTCTGGCCAGCAGGTCCCTACTCACAACAAAGTAGTCAATTCAGGAATACACCTTGTGGATGTGGGAGTAGTACGAGAACTCCCTCGCCGTCGGCCGGCTAATTCTCCACGGATCTGCTCCCCCCATTTGCTCCATGAACCCTCTCAGTTCCTTTGCCATCGTTGGCAACCTGCCCGTTCTTGAGCATGACCGGTCCAGGCTCGGGTCCAGGACCGTATTAAAGTCCCCGCCTCTGATCAACTTACGCGAGTCCAAGTCGGGATCTTCCCTAGCATCCTCCTAATAAAATCCACGTTGTCCCAATTAGGGGCATACACACTGACCAGGACTACTCTCACCCCTTCGAGCTTACCCCTCACCATAACGAACCTGCCACCCCCATCCACGACTGTGCCCTCCGCCTCAAATTGTACCCTTTTATTAATCAGGATCGCAAACCCCTCGTCTTAGAATCAAGCCCCAAATGAAAGACCTGACTGCCCCAGCCCTTCCTTAACCTAACCTGGTCTGCCACTTTCAGGTGCGTCTCCTGCAACAAGACTATGTCCGCTTCCAGAGCCCGCAGATGCGCAAACATACGCGCCATCTTCACTGGCCCGTTTAACCCTCTAACATTCCAGGTGACCAGCCTGGTTTGGGGGCACTCCGCCCCCCCCCCTTTGCCGATCAGCCATCCCCTTTCCTTGGCCATCCCCCCAGTCATGTGTCGCGCTTCTTCTGGCCCGCCCGCTGGCCGGCTCCACCCATGACCCCCTCACTGTTGCCATGTCCAGTTTCCATCTCCGTCAGCAGAACAACTCCCCCCCTAGCAACATCATCCTATCACCTAACCCCTGCTCTAATCTAACTATATGGACACCCCCCACCTCGGTTCCCGTTGACTCACTGCACTCAGCGAGCCAGCGGCTCCCAGCCTCGGCTCCAGCCCGTCTCCCACCGAATGTTCCCAGTCACCCCGACCCCTCCACACCACTTCCCAGATCAGCCCTGCTTAAGAAAATACTCTATATAAGTCATAAACAGTCCCCACAATAGCACAATTCAAGTTAAACAAAAAAAAAAGAGATAAGAAATAACAGGCATTCTGTATGGCAATTGCCAAATACAGACACAGAAAAACAATTGCACAAAGTTCCCCTGAAGCATCCATTTTAACCCAACCCTTTTAACTGTTTTCTTTATTAACTCCCCCCCAGCCAAACTCCAACTAAGCAAAGAGCCCAAACAGGAAACATTCAGGTACATCACGCAAAAAGCACGCAAAAAACAACAAATAAAGATACATCCCAAAACGGGAGAGACACCACATATACTTAAACGTTCTAACATGAGTCCAAACGTCCTCAGCTCAGGGCCAGCCCTTGCTTCTTAACGAAGTCCATCGCCTCTTCGGGTCCTCGAAATAGTGGTGCTGACCCTTATACGTAACCCACAGTCGCGCCGGAAAAAGCAGCCCGAATTTCACCTTGTTTTTATACAGTATCTCCTTCACCTGCCTGTAGCCTCCCCTCCTCCTGGCCACCTCCGCGCTCAAATCTTGGTACACACGCAGGGTGGTATTGTCCCAAATACAGCTTTGTGTGCTTTTTGCCCATTGGAGCACCCGTACCTTGTCCAGGTACCTGTGAAAGCGTACCACCATCGCTCGTGGGGGACCCCCTCATCGCGGCTGCCTCACCTGCACTCTGTGTGCACCGTCCACCACCGGCGGGCGCGGGAACATCTCGTTCCCCAGCAACTTCTGAAACATACCCTCCACATATGCGGCAGCGTCTAGCCCCTCTGCCCCCTCCGGGAGGCCCATGATTCTTGCGTTCTGCCGGCGAGATCTGTTGTCCAGGTCCTCCAGCCTTTCCAGAAGCACTTTTTGCTGGTCCCTCAGCCTCCGAATTTCCACATCCGCCCCCTTTTGAAAGTCAGCCTGCTCCTCCACTGACTTCTCCAACTGCTGGAACTTCTCAGCCTGATCATCCAGCCTTTTTCCCATCTGATCAATCGACTTCTGAAGCGGCTCCAAGTTGTCACGCTTCAGAGCCAGAAAGTCCTCCTGCATAGTCTGCAGCAGCTGCTCCATTGTGGGCTGGGCTGTCGGCTCCTTGCTCTGAACACCAGCCTCGCTGGTCTCTCTCACAGCCTCCACTGTGCCCTTACTCGACCACTTCTTCTGCTGTTTACAGTCCCTCCCACTTCTTAGGCCCATACAATTCTGTATGGGTCCAGTGCCTGAGTACTATTGCTTTCCAGTTCCGCGCTCAAAAGCGCAAAAAAGTCCGACCGAAACGGGAGCCACCAAATGTGCGACCTACTCCCTCATAGCCGCCACCAGAAGTCCCCTTTCAATTTTCACACCATCTATTCCATTTTCTCCACTATCTTGATTGATATTTTGTCAGATTCCTTTTGCTTACTAAACACCAATACAAAAAAATTCACCTAACCTTTGCATATCTTTGGACTGTGGGAGGAAACCGGAGCACCCGGAGGAAACCCACACACACACAGGGGGACATGCAAACACCCAAAGCCAGATTCGAAACTAGGTCCCTGGAGCTGAGAGGCAGCAGTGCCGACTACTGTGCTGCCCCTTACTATTTAATTACTATTTACATGCTGGTAAAAGATTTTTGGTTCCATTTAATGCTGGCTGCCACTCTTTTCTCATACAGTCTCCCTTCAGCTCCCTTCAACCTATTGTATTTGACCTACTTTTCATTTGGAGTACTCACCTGAATCATGCACCTTTCTTTTTGTTTCATCACTATCTCCATCTCCTTTGTCATTCAAGGAGCCCTGTTTTTGGCTCCTTTACCTTGGTTGGAATATACCTAGCATGCAACTGAAGCATCTTCCTTAAAGGTCAGCCATTGCTCCATTTCAGTTTTTCATCTCAGTCTCCGGTTCCATTTTAACCTGGCTGGATCCCTTTGCATTAAAGTTAACCCTCATCCAATTTGGAAGTTCCATATTAGATTATTCTTGCCTCTTCTCCGATACTAGTCTAAACCTATAATACAATTACCCAAGTGTTATACTTGGTCCACTTGGCTCATCTCCATTTCCTGAAGCCAATTCAACAATGCCTCCCTCCTGGTTGGGCCGAGAAATACTGATCAAGGAAGATCTCCTGAATACAGTTTCAAAATCCCTCCCTCTCCCTTTAGTCTAACATTGGCCCAGTTAATATTTGGGTAAATAAAGTCCCCAAGTATGACTACTCTATAGTTCTTACATATCTCTATGATTTGCCTGCAGATTCTTTCCTATTTGGAGGCCTTTAGAATAACCTGAATACATATTCTCACCGTTAGTGATTCACAGCTCCAACCAAATGTCACTGGAAAGGCAGACATGTTTCCAAAGCTTTTTTAGGTCCTTTCACAGGGTGTTGGTCTCACTGGCCAGGCTAACATTTATGGTCCGTCCCTAATTGGGGTGGTATTTGGCTCGGTTGCATTTGCCCTGCATTTTGAGGAAAGGACACACCTGGGCAGTTGTCCACATTGCCGGGTAGATGCCAGTGTTACTGGAACATCTTGGCTAGGGGTGCGGCCAGTTCTGGACCACAAATCTTCAGTACTATTGCCGAGATATGGTCAGGACCCATAGCTTTGCAGCATCCAGTGGTTTCAGCCGTTTCTTCATGTCACGTGGAGTGAATCGAATTGGCTGAAGTCTGGTATCTGTGATGCTGGGGACCTCTGGACAAGGCCGAGATGGATCATCCACTCAGCACTTCTGGCTGAAGATTGCTGTAAATGTCTTTTGCACAGATGTGCTGGGCTCCTCCATCATTGAGGATGGGGATATTTGTCAAGCCTCCTCCTCCAGTGAGTTGTTTAATTGTCCACCACCATTCACAACTGCATCTGGCAGAACCGCAGAACTGAGATATGGTCTGTTGGTTGTGGTTTAACTTAGCTCTGTCAATTACATGCTTCCACTGTTTGGCACACAAGTAGCTTCACTAGGTAGACACCAGATACACTTGGTGGTCCTCCTGACATACACTCCTGAGCTCTTCATTGAACCAGGGTTGCTCCCCTTGCTTCGTGTTAATGGCAGATTGGGGATAGGCCGGGCCATGAGGTTGCAGATTGTGGTTGTATCCACAGCCTCCGTATGTTGAGTGAGACATAGATTAGATTTTAATTCCAGATTTATTGATCAATTTTACATTCCACCAGCTGCCACTGTGGGGTTTGAGCCCACGTTCCCAGGACATTAGCCTGAGGCATTGGGTTACTCATCCAGTCATATTACAACTATGACAAATTTTCACTCTGCTCTCATCAGGACAAACACAATGGTTGGGGTTCTCTCTTACCCCAGGGCCGGGCTGGAGAATCGCCAGGACCGGCGTGAATTGCGCCACGCCGCCCCAACGCCGGTCCGCCGATTCTACAGAGAGCAGAGAATCGGCGCCATTGGCGCGCGGTGCTGGTCGGGGGCGGTACTACGCCCCCCCCCCCCTCCGGCGATTTTCGGTCCGGGATGAGCTGAGCGACCGTGCAAGAAAAGCCGAGTCCCGCCACCGCCGTTCACACCTGCTCTTCCCGGCGGAACCTCGGCGTGGATGCATCCGGGGGCGGCCTGGTGGGGATGGAAGGGGGTCCGACCCCAGGGGGAACCCCACACCTCCGCTGTGGCCTGGCCCGCGATCAGGGCCTACCGATCGGCGTGCTGGCCTCTCGGGCTGGGGGCCTCTTTTGTTCCGCGCCGGCCCCTGTAGCCTTACGCCATGTTGCGTTGGGGCCAGCACGGAGAAGGGAGCCACTGCACATGTCCGCATTGGCGCCGGTCCCACTGTGCATGCGCAGTTCCGCGGCGCCCATCTGACGCTGGGGATCGGCGGCGTGGGGCGCTCCAGTGCCTTGCTGGCCCCCTGTAGGGGTCAGAATTGCTGCTCCGGAGGTCATGTTGATGCCGTCGAGAAATGCGACGGCATTTACGACGGCGTGACGGCATTTACGACGGCGTCAACACCTAGCCTCAGGACCAGAGAATCCCGCCCAATAATTCCATATTTCAAGTTATTTCCAGCAAGCGTGAACGAGTCACGTTATGATCGCAACTGATTATCTTAAACTTGTTGTTAGTGTACCTATTAGCACACTCTGGAACAACATCAAACGATAGATGTTTTGTTTTGGGTTTGTTAAGTATGGGTTGGTTGACTACAGTCTGCACTCTGCCTCTTACATACAACTGAAGGGATATGCTGTTTGATTGAATCAACCGATCATTAGGGTGTATGGCCTACATACCTGGCATTGCACCTTGCAATTTCGAATTACCCGGGAGCTCGGGGAGCCTTTGGCTTCCCATTGCTTTCTTCATGGCAATGCCACAGCCATTCAGTGTTGACTTGCCAACCAATCTGCATCCTTTCCTCCTGCGGTATAAATTGTTTTGATCTTTTGAAATTTGGCATTCTTGTGTTTGTCCTGAAGAGTGCACACATCCAACTTTTCATGTTCTCCACTACCAAGCCGGCTGCTTGTATACTACAATGTCTTCCCCAACCATTACTGCCACCCCGACTCCCTTTTTCCATTCTCTATCTTTTCTGATCACTTTATATCTTTGTCTATTAAGTGCCCAGTCCCCATTTCTTTAAAGCTACTTTTCGGTTATTGCCCCGACATCGTATCCTCACACTGAGAATTTACATGAGAACTTGCTCGATCAGCCCAGCTGAGCATCAGTTGGTGTAAAAGCTGCAAAAACCGAGCTGAAGTGCTGAGATGCATCAATTAGAATTTTACAACCTGAAAATTATCAATTTTTCTGTTAGTTAGGCAATTCTCCATCCATGCTAAGATAGTGCCTCCAACACCAAGGCCTCTTATCATGTGCAGTAACCTTTTGTGTAGCACCTGATTAAATGTTTCCTTGGAAATCCAAATATCTATTGGTTCCCGCTCTACCACACTGCTCATTACTTCCTCAAAGAACTCTAATGTATTGATCTAATGTATAAGACAAATATATATCTGTCATAACCCCCCCACGAGGTCCACGGGCAATCCATAATCGATCTCCCCCTGGGGCTTGTGGAGTTCGAGCTTCCCCAGTAGTGGGCAGCGGCCTCCTCAGCTGGGGCATAAAATCCAGCCCAAACAGACACCGGCATTTTGGTTGTCCCAATGGGGCTGTGATTGCAGATAGTTACTGCGGTGGGCAGACTTTATGTTTAGTTAAATAAATCTTTATCATTCCTCCCGCTGGCTTCCTGGCCATTGCTTTCTTAATAATGAATTCCAACATTACCCTAATGACAGACGTTAGACTAGCTGGCCTGTAGTTCTCTGCTGTCTGTCTCCTTCCTATTTTGAATCGGGGTGTTACATTTGATGTTTTTCACTCCACCAGCACCTTTACAGAATCTAGGGCGTTTTGAAAGGTGGCAGCCAATACATCCACTATTGCCGCAGCCATTTATTTTGAGACCCCACGATGCAGGCGCACCCAGACAATAGGCCCAAAGCCAGTCACATGGGCCTCGAGCGCACACCACTTAAAGCGGCCGGGCTACCACACCTCTTTCTTTACCTATGTTATTGGTACCAGTGTGCACCACTGGCTGTTCACCCTCCTCCTTCAGAATGCCCTGCAGCCACTCTGAGACATCCTTGACCCGAGAACCAGGGAGGCAACGTACCATCCTGGAGTCCTGCTTGCGGCCACAGAAACATCTATTCATTCCCCTTACAATGGAATCCCCTATAACTATTACACTTGTACACTTTTTACTCCTCTCCTCTGCAGCAGCGCCCTCAACCTTCCCTTGAACTGAGTGACTTGTTAGGCCCATTTCCGAAGGCAGTTAAGAGTCAACCACATTGCTGTGGATCTGGTGTCACATGTAGGCCAGACCGGGTAAGGACGGCAGATTTCCTTTCTAAAGGTCATTAAGGGGATTTTACCACAATTAATGATGATTTCATGGTCACCATTACTTGACTAACTTTATAATCCAGATTTATTGACTGAGTTCAAATTCCACTGGCTGCTGCGGTGGGATTTAAACCCACATCCCCAGGGTATTGGCCTGGGCCTCTGGATTACTAATCCAGTGACATTTCCCCAAGCAGTCAGAGTATTTATTCACTGTGCAACAAGCAAGTTCTTGGGGCCTTAATGGGCAGTCCAAACCATTTTATCACTGGGTAGTGTAGGGCAAAAACTAACGGCCGCACCGACTTGTGACGCAGTGCAGTGGGTAAACTGGTGAGAAGCCTCTCGCGAGATTTACCCGGCTCGCTACTCTTCGCGAGGTCTAACGGGGTCTCGTGAGACCTCGCGATCTGGGTCCCGTCCAAATCTGCATATTAAAGTGAGCAGTTAGGCTCACTTTAATATGCTTTTGTCAGAATTACCCAAGGCGCAGGACCTAACCCCCCAGGATTTGGAGACCCTGAGTGAGCGCCGGTTAGTACTGGTTAGTACAGACGGGATATAGAAGGATGCAGGCGGTTGGTCTAGATAGGACACGCGATCGGCGCAGGCTTGGAGGGCCGAAGGGCCTGATCCTGTGCTGTATTGTTCTTTGTCTCCACCAATGTGGGCCAGTCATACTGGAACTTGAGTGCGTCCCAAGTGATCGGGTCCCCTGGGTGGTCAGGTTCTGGGCAGGGTGGCAACCTGGCACCCCTGATGTCATCTGGGAACCCTGGCTTTGCCAGCCTGGCAACCTGGCAGTGCCACCTGGGTAGCATCCTGGCACTGCCAGGGTGGCATTTAGCTGGGAGGTCAGGGCCAGGGGTGCCCTGCCGTTACGAGGCAGGGTGCGGGAGGGGGGGCCATGATGACCCCTTTATAGGTCCGTTGGCGGGTGGGGGGTGGTTTCAGAGATCGGGGCACTATTTAAAACATTTTAAATGGTGCCCTGATCTCTTACTGCACTAGCGAGCTGAGCTCATAGGTGCAGGGAATAGAACTGAGTTCCTCGCCAGGGCCCCAAGATGAAGCAGAGTCTCGTTCGAAAGTGGTGTTTAATTCCGTTAAATTGCACCGGTCGTGTTACGTTTACACCCTGTGTACATGTGGGCGATAAAGCAAAAGCTGACCACTGTACTGCCCATACTGGAAATCTGAAATTAAACCAGAGAGCACTGGACAGATTCAGCAGGCCCATCATCTCCCCAACGCGAATAACAACAAATAGCTCTTTGAAAGGAAACACACACGGCGCAGTGGCAGGGGTTAGCACTGCTGCCTCACACCACCAGGGACCCGGGTTCAATTCCGGTATTGGGTGACTGTGCGGTGTTTACACGTTCTCCCCATGTCTGCGTGGATTTATTCCGGTGCTCCGGTTTCCTCCCAGTGTCCAAAGATGCGCAAAGGTTAGGTGGATTGGCCATGTTAAATAGCCCCATGTAGTGTACATGGACCTTAAGAAAGTCTTTAACAGGGTACCACATGGGAGATTGCTGGAGAATGTTGTGGAATTCAGGACATAGCAAACTGGGGAAAGATTTGGTTAAGTGAAATGAAACAAAGAGTAGGAGTTAAGGGCATTTTTTCCAAGTGGTAAATTGGTGGTGCACAGTGGTGTTCAATAGCGTTCACTTCTGTTCACTGTGTAAATTTAATGATTTGGCTCTTAGCCAATGGTCGAGTGATATTAAAATTCAGAGATAAAACCAAAATAAAATGTATCATTAAGACATAGAAAGCCAAGGAAAGCTGCAATGGAATATTGATAAGATCGGGGTATGGGTTAAAAAAAGTGGCAGAGGGAATTCAATGTCAGTAAATGTAAGGTTTTACATTTTAATTATAATAAAACTTGCCGGTAATTATTTTCTGAATGGAAGCAGGATCAATACCATGGAGGAGCAGAGGTTTCGAAGATATAGGTTCACAGAGCAGTGAAGACAGCAATTCACGTTTATCAAGCTACAATAAAAGCTAATAGAATTCAACATTTTACAAGGAGAGTATGGCGGACAAATAGTAATGACGAATCTATATAAAACCGTAAAAAGAACTCAGTTTGCGCAATAAGTGCAGTATGGAGCCTGACACTATCAAAAGAGCATTGAGGCTGTGAAGAGAATACAATAAAGAGTAACAACAGCAAAGAGAGAACGTCTTCATCGCCTTTCTGTAAGCAGAGGTTTTTTTCGATTGCTTTGAAATTCCTCAGTCTGTGGCATCTAATTTCATAAATAATGTGCAGCAAACCACCTTCATGATTAACTCAGAAGGTTAGTTGATTTCGCATTCATACCCCGGGAAGAAGGATGTTTGCAACCTACTCGCACACATACCGATTAAGGGGGAGAGAAAGGAGGGAGTTCTTACAACTGTGAATAACACAGTAAAAGAACCACCAAAATACGTATTAGTTCACGTGAATTCCAGAGTCCAGATAGTCAAAGTCTTTCCATGAGAGTGTTTCCATCATGGCGGAGTTCAGTTTAGGTGAGCTCTCGGTTGGACACAACAGCACGAAAACCCTTGAAAGAAAATGAGAGTGCAGCATGATGGGGTTTCCATACATTTAGCAGGCAATGGTCGGATACTTTTAAAATCAAACGGGCTTTGCGAAGCTGAGGGATGGTGGCCGGCTGCTACCAGGTGACCTGTCGGAGTTCATCCCATTTGGTGTTAAATCAGCTGACTGTGCTGTGAAGCCAGAAGTATAACATTTAAATGGTCCCAAAGGCTAGAAGCATGAGGGTCATTTGATGTGACCAATTATTGAGTCAATTGCTGATGACTCAAAGCTAAATATCGAAGATGGGTAGAAAAGTAAGTTGTGAAGAGGGCATAAGGAGACTACAAAGGGATATGGGTAAGTTAAGTGAGTGGGCAAAGATCCAGCAAATGAAATATAATGTGGGAAAATATGGAATTGTCCAGGCAGGAAGAATAAAAAAGAAGAATATTATCTAAATAATGAGAGATTGCAGACCTCGGGAGGTCAAGGGGACCTGGGTGACTAGTGCATGAGTAACAAAACGGTAGTATCCAGGTACAGCGAGTAATTAGGGAAGCTAATAGAATGTTACCATTTATTGTGAGGGGAATTGAATACAGTTATAGAGGGCACTATGACACCATATTTGGAGTACGGTGTACAGTATTGGTCTCTTTATTTAAGGAAGGACAAAAACACATTGGAAACAGTTCGGAGAAGGTTCACTGGACTAATATTTGGAGGGGACGGGTTGTCTTATGAGGAAAGGTTGCACAGCCTAGGCTTGTATCCGCTGGAGTTTAGAAGAGTAAGAGGCGACTTAATGAAACACATAAGATTCTGAGGGGTCTGACCGGGTGGATGTGGCAAGGATGCATTATCTTATGGGGGAATCTAGAACTAATGGTCACTGTTTAAGAATAACGGGTCACCCATTTAAGACAGAAATGAGGATTTTTTTCTCTCTCAAACTGTCTTGACATTTTGCGTCTGTCCTCCTCAAAAGATAGTGGAAGCAGAATCTTTTTAAGGCAGAGATAGATAGAATCCTGATAAGCAAGGAGGTGAAAAGTTATCGAAGTTTGGCAGGAATGTGGATTTGAGAGTACAGATCAGATCAGCCATGATCTTATTGAATTACAGAACAGGCTTGATGGGCCGAGGGGCCTGCTCTTGTTCCTAACTTGCATGTCTGTAAGCTCAAAAGCAATTTATACATTCCTGGCCAAAATCCATTGTTTCCCCTAGGAGTCGTTGTGCTTGATCTTCTATACCTTGAGAAGGAATCCACCAAACACTTCAACTTGTCCAAACCAGAATCCAGTGTGGTTAGATAGCAATCTGTTACAGAGCACGTTATTATGGAGTCTGCTAACTACTCCTCTGGAATCTGCAACTAGCACTGACCACTCACGAGTATGGCTGATTACCCTCTCAATCTTCTTCTGAAGATGGCCGGATGTGTCTCCCCTTATATGGGAGTCTTTGATCACATGACCTTGGTCTAGAGACCGCATGGTTTGTCTGCACTGCCACCTGCTGGTTGGAGGCCGCATGCCATCCATCTATGATATAGCCCGTAGGCATTTCAGCACAGGAGTGAAATGGAGGCTGCTATACTCAGTTATAATGAGTTTTGATCTCTGAGAACAGTGTCCTTGCAGGCAGTGCTGCAATGAAGCACTCTGGGAATAGTATCCTCACAGTCAGCATTGCAATGAAGGAGTCTGGGAACGATATCCTCGCAGTCAACATTGCAGTGAAGCTTCTAGGTACAGTGTCCTCACAGTCAGCACAGAGGTGAAGCAGTCTGGGAACGGTGGCCTCACAGTCAGCATCACAGAGAAGCAATCGTGATTTTTAAAAGTGTATTTTTTTTGAAGAAGGGATCAAATGAGAAAGAACACAAATAAGTAAAAGTCAGGGTCATTATAATAAGGTAACATAAGTAAGCAAAGTAGTGTAAAGGAAGTAAAGTTAGCGTATGAGAGGTAAGTTAATCGTATTCTTATATAAGCATGATTATTTGTTAAAAAAGGGAATAAATAAGTGGCTTAAGGGTAGCCATGGCTGGAGAGCCTGTACCTGTGGTATGCACTTCCTGTGCTATGTGGCAAATCATGGAAGCTTTAGTTGTCCCTGGTAACCGCTTGTGCAGGAAGTATGTCCAATTGCAGCTGCTGGCTAACCGCATTTCGGAGCTGGAGCTAAGGGTGGATTCACTGTGGAGCATCCGCGATGCTGAGCAAGTCGTTGATAGAACGTTCAGTGAGGTGGTCACAGGAAACAGATATACTGTTTTGGATATCATTGGGAGAGATGACTGTGTAAGGGAAAGCAGTGGCAGCCAACCATTGGCACCATGGAAGGTTCTGCTGCACAAGAGGGATGGAGGAAGAATGGCAGGGCTATAGTGGTAGGGAATTCATTTGTAAGGGGAACAGATAGGCATTTCTGCAGCCGCAAAAGGGACTCCAGCATTTGACAAAGAGTCATCCAGAAACGTTAGCTCTGTTCTTCCTCTCCACAGATGCTGTCAGACCTGCAGAGATTGTCTAGTATTTTCTGTTTTTGTTTCAGATTCCAGTAATAATTTGCTTTTATCTCCAGGATGGTATGTTGCCTCCCTGGTGCCAGGGTCAAGGATGTCACTGAATGGCTGCAGGGCATTTTGAAGGGAGAGAGCAAACAGACAGATATTGTGGTATATATTGATACCAACAATATAGATAGAAAATTCTGTAAGCAGAATTTAGGGAGTTCAGAAGTAAATTAAAAAACAGGACCCAGAAGGTGTAATCTCTGGATTACTTCCGGTGTCACCTGCTGGTGAGTATAGAAATAAGAGGTTAGTCCAGGTGAATGCGTGGCTGGAGAAATGGTGCAGAAGGGAGGACTTTAGATTTCTGGCACATTAGGACTGTTTTTGCGGACAGTGGGAACTGTACAAACTGAACTGAAATGGGAACAGGTTCCTGAAGGAAGGTCTTCTAGTGCTGTTGGGGAAGGTTTAAACTAACTTGGCAGGGGTGATGCTGAGGGAAGGTTCAGCAGGGGGAGATGTGCAACCAACAACAGAAGAGATAGTAAGTGAATCAAAAAGGCAGAGAAGTTATAGGCCAGTTAAGTCATCAGGGTGTTTGGTAAAATTTGGATGGTATTTATTTTAATGCAAGGAGCCTGATGAACTCAGCAGATGAGTTGAGGGCACAAATTAAAACATGGGGGCACGGTATCATTGCTGTCACTGAGACACGGTTGAGAGTGGGGCAGGATTGACAGCTCAATATTTCAGGATATGGGATCTTCAGGCGAGACAGGGAAGGAGGTAAAAGAGGAGGACTGTCACAATTTTGATCAGGGGTTTAATTATAGCAGTAAGGAGGGATGACATCTTTGAAAGCTGTTCAAATGAAGCCATACGGGTAGAGTGTAAAATTCAAAAGGGAGTAATCACATTGCTGGGAGTGTTCTGTAAGCCCCCTAACAGTCCGAGAGAAATAGAAGAGCAGATGTGTAGGCAAATTTCAGAGAAGTGTTAACGTTATAGGGTAGTGATAGTGGGGGATTTCAATTTCCCCAACATTAACTGGGGTAGCCATGGTGTGAAAGGTTTAGGAGTAGCAGAATTCTTAAAATGCGTCCAGTAGAACTTTTTCAGCCAGTCGTTAGAAGGTCCCACAGGAGAGGGGGCAGTCCTGAACTTAATTTTAGATAACAAAGCTGGGACAGTGGTTGAAGATTCAGTGGGGGAGCATTTTGCAGACAGTGATCATAACTCCGTTAAATTCAAGATAGTTACGGAAAAGGACAAGGATGGGCCTGAGATCAAAGTTCTAAACTGGGGAAGACTGATTTTAAGATGATCAAATACGATTAGGCCAGAGTGGACTGGGAGCAGATGTTTTTAGGTAAATCTGTAACAGAACAGCGGGGCTCATTCAAAAAGGAAATAGGGAGAGAACAGGGCCAATGCGTTCCAATCAAGAAAAAGGATGGAACCAACAAGTCCAGTGTACACTGGATATCGAGGGATATACAGCATTGGATAAAGAGAAGAAGGGAGGCGCTATTGCGCAGAAAATAACTTTCACTGTACCTCGGTACACGTGACAATAAAAAAATCCAGACAAATACAGACTCCCATCTGTGAGTGTTACAGGTCTCTGCACAAACCAGATGTGCTTCAGGGCGGAGCCAGGGGTCAACCGCCAACCAGGACCCGGGATCTGTCAGCCAATAGCATCACGGCTTCACAGTCCCACATGACCCCTAATACATACCACCACAGGCTCAAAACAGCAGACGCCTTAGAGGAGTATAGAGTTCTGACAAGAGACTACCAGAACCCCTAAGAAATTCGAGCTAACTAATCTGTAATCAGTTCCAGTAACAAAGTTGGCATCAACCTGCCCAACTCAACATGCAGAATATGTTATTTAATGCCCTGCAGTTAATTCAATACCCACTCAACAGTTTCCCATTACGTGTGCGGTACATTATCCCAAAACAAAATCTATCCTGATATGTGAACCTTAATTAACTATAAATTCACATTGATCCTGACTTGAGCATTTTTTGAAGTGTTTATGACAAGAGTAGAACGTATTTTATTGTTTACGTACATTTTTTTAAATGATCATAATGAAAGAGGTGAGAATTCACATCTGGTTTGTGCAGAGACCTGTAACACTCACAGATGGGAGTCTGTATTTGTCTGGATTTTTTTATTGTCACGTGTACCGAGGTACAGTGAAAGTTATTTTTCTGCGAGCAGCTCAAACAGATCATTTAGTACATGAAAAGAAAACAAAATATATAATAGGGCAACACAAGGTACACAATGTATACATAACACCGGCATCGGGTGAAGCATACAGGAGTGCAGTGTTAATGAGGTCAGTCCATAAGAGGTTTGTTTAGGAGTCTGGTAACAGTGGGGAGAAGCTGTTTTTGAGTCTGTTAGTGCATGTTCTCAGACTTTTGTATCTCCTGCCTGATGAAGAAGTTGGAAGAGTGAGTAAGCCGGGTGGGAGGGATCTTTGATTATGCTGCCTGCTTGCCCCAGGCAGCGGGAGGTGTCGATGGAGTCAATGGATGGGAGGCAGGTTCGTGTGATGGACTGGGCTGTAATCACGACTCTCTGAAGTTTCTTGCAGTCTTGGGCGGTGCTTACTGTACTACAATGAATTAAGGGGATAGACGGCAGGATGCCATCTTCAGTCATTCCCAGGCCTCTTACAATAAGTTGTGCATGGTGGGTGGAATGGGGGGGTGGTGGTGGTAGACACAAGACACTTCTTCCATCGGGCAGGAGATACAATAGTCTGAGAACACGCACGAACAGACTCAAAAACAGCTTCTTCCCCGCTGTTACCAGACTCCTAAACGACCCTCTTATGGACTGACCTCATTAACACTACACCCGGTATGCTTCACCCGATGCTGGTGTCTTAGAACAAAGAACAAAGAAATGTACAGCACAGGAACAGGCCCTTCGGCCCTCCAAGCCCGTGCCGACCATGCTGCCCGACTAAACTACAATCTTCTACACTTCCTGGGTCCGTATCCCTCTATTCCTATCCTATTCATGTGTGTGTCAAGATGCCCCTTAAATGTCACTATCGTCCCTGCTTCTACCACCTCCTCCGGTAGCGAGTTCCAGGTACCCACTACCCTCTGCGTAAAAAACTTGCCTCGTACATCTACTCTAAACCTTGCCCCTCTCACCTTAAACCTATGCCCTCTAGTAATTGACCCCTCTACCCTGGAGAAAAGCCTCTGACTATCCACTCTGGCTATGCCCCTGATAATTTTGTAGACCTCTATCAGGTCGCCCCTTAACCTCCGTCGTTCCAGTGAGAACAAACCGAGTTTATTCAACCGCTCCTCATAGCACTGTATATTCCCTACCTGCATTAGACCTTCCAAAATGCATTACCTCACATTTGTCCAGATTAAACTCCATCTGCCATCTCTCCGCCCAAGTCTCCAAACAATCTAAATCCTGTTGTATCCTCTGACAGTCCTCATCGCTATCCGCAATTCCACCAACCTTTGTGTCGTCTGCAAACTTACTAATCAGACCAGTTACATTTTCCTCCAAATCATTTATATATACTACAAACAGCAAAGGTCCCAGCACTGATCCCTGCGGAACATCACTGGTCACAGTCCTCCAATTAGAAAAGCATCCTTCCATTGCTACTCTCTGCCTTCTATGACCTAGCCAGTTCTGTATCCACCTTGCCAGCTCACCCCTGATCCCGTGTGACTTCACCTTTTGTACTAGTCTACCATGAGGGACCTTGTCAAAGGCCTTACTGAAGTCCATATGGACAACATCCACTGCCCTACCTGCATCAATCATCTTTGTGACCTTTTCGAAAAACTCTATCAAGTTAGTGAGACACGACCTCCCCTTCACAAAACCATGCTGCCTCTCACTAATACGTCCATTTGCTTCCAAATGGGAGTAGATCCTGTCTCGAAGAATTCTCTCCAGTAATTTCCCTACCACTGAAGTAAGGCTCACCGGCCTGTAGTTCCCTGGATTATCCTTGCTACCCTTCTTAAACAGAGGAACAACATTGGCTATTCTCCAGTCCTCCGGGACATCCCCTGAAGACAGTGAGGATCCAAAGATTTCTGTCAAGGCCTCAGCAATTTTCTCTCCAGCCTCCTTCAGTATTCTGGGGTAGATCCCATCAGGCCCTGGGGACTTATCTAACTTAATATTTTTTAAGACGCCCAACACCTCGTCTTTTTGGATCTCAATGTGACCCAGGCTATCTACACACCCTTCTCCAGACTCAACGTCTACCAATTCCTTCTCTTTGGTGAATACTGATGCAAAGTATTCATTTAGTACCTCGCCCATTTCCTCTGGCTCCACACATAGATTCCCTTGCCTATCCTTCAGTGGGCCCACGCTTTCCCTGGATACCCTCTTGCTTTTTATGTACCTGTAAAAAGCCTTGGGATTTTCCTTAACCCTATTTGCCAATGATTTTTCGTGACCCCTTCTAGCCCTCCTGACTCCTTGCTTAAGTTCCTTCCTACTTTCCTTATATTCCACACAGGCTTCGTCTGTTCCCAGCCTTTTAGCCCTGACAAATGCCTCCTTTTTCTTTTTGACGAGGCCTACAATATCTCTCGTTATCCAAGGTTACCGAAAATTGTCGTATTTATCCTTCTTCCTCACAGGAACATGCCGGTCCTGAATTCCTTTCGACTGACATTTGAAAGCCTCCCACATGTCAGATGTTGATTTGCCCTCAAACATCTGCCCCCAATCTAGGTTCTTCAGTTCTCGCCTAATATTGTTATAATTAGCCTTCCCCCAATTTAGCACATTCATCCTAGGAGCACTCTTATCCTTGTCCACCAGCACTTTAAAACTTACTGAATTGTGGTCACTTACTGAATTGTGGTCACTAACTGAATTGTGGTCATGTAGTTACATTGTGTACTTCTGTTGCCTTATTATGTATTTTCTTTTATTACCTTTACTTAATGATCTGTTGAGCTGCTCGCAGGAAAATACTTTTCACTGTACCTCGGTATACGTGACAATAAACAAATCCAAATCCTAAACAAAATCTAATGTGACAGACTGCACCTGAAATGCACTGCTCCAAAATGGAAAACGTGAGGGACATTAGCAGCTGAAAGCTGTTTATCAGTCAATCTCAACATCCCTGGGGAGCATAGATTGTTTTAAACCGGCACTGTTCTTCATGAGCAAGAAGGTTATCAAACCGATTAATATTCAACTGCCACGGCTCATGACGGCAGCTCACCACTCCCTTCTCAAGGGCAGTTCGGGGATGGGCAGTAAAAGCTGGCCTAGCCAGCAACGGTCGCACCCTATAAACAAATAAATATAAAACCCTCAACGAACATCATTGAAAAAAAGGTAATTGTCACATTGCTGTTTGTGGGAGCTTGCTGTGCACAATTTGACTGCTGTGTTTCCTATATTACAACAGTGACTGCACGTCAAAAGTACTTTGATGGCTGTAAAAGTGTTTTTGGGATGTCCTGAGGTCATGCTCAAGTGCTATATAAATGCAAGGCCTTCTTACATTGGTGTAAAGGCCTTGGCAGGTGTAGGAGGGCTGGCAAGAAGAATTTGTACAGTCATGATGGCAGTTATACGCATTCAAGGGTAAACATGGTTCTCCTCTGTGTCCCCGTTAATGTCACAGAGATGTGGCGGAAGCAAATCAACTCCCGGCCTGGTCTTTGACTATAGGCGTTTCGTACCCACTGTACAACATGCTAAACTCCACGGAAGCTTTTTATTCTTTCAAATTAGGCTTGAAGTTCCAAACTTGCACAAAACTCGTGGCACAGTGGCTAGCACTGCTGCTTCACAGCACCAGGGCCACAGGTTCGATCCCCGCTTGGGTCACTGTCTGTTCGGAGTCTGCACGTTCTCCCCGTGTCTGCGTGGGTTTCCTCCGGGTGCTCCGGTTTCCTCCCACAAGTCTCGAAAGACGTGCTATTAGGTAATTTGGACACTCTGAATTCTCCCTCAGTGTACCCGAACAGGTGCCGCAGTGTGGTGACTCAGGGATTTTCACAGTAACTTCATTGCAGTGTTAATGTAAGCCTACTTATGACAATAAAGATTATGAACTCGCCAAGATGTCTCAAATTGATTTAAAACCTGGTGGGAAGAAGGAACTTTGAGAGGAGATTAAACATGAGGGAAAAAAAACAGGGACTACGCTGGAGGTGGAATGAACATTTACGCAGAACCTTCTTGCCTATCTCCAGTTAGCCCTTTATACAATGAGCTGTCCATTCAAGTACTTCCAAGGCTGACCTTCAGCATTCGCTGAGAGTCTGGCAGATGCACTGCATCCGAGACAAGCGCCAATGGTTTCAGAGTTCAACAGGCCACACAGCTCCAATATGTGTCATTGCAGTGGCCTCCTCACATAACATTCCGACCATTCCACACACCAACCACCCCCCACCCCCACCTCCCCCTCCCACCACACCCGAGAGGGTTGCGTATAGGGCTGATCAGTTAGCCCATGGGCCTCATGATTCCTCCTTTCAGGGACCTGAGGGTTGAAGAGGGTCTCTGAGGTATACACCCATTTGTCATGTTGGTTGAGGGGAGGCCCGTGTGGGATCTTAGCCAGCCTGACAGATAATGAGTGGAGCTCAGTTAGATGATGGGCACAACAATCACTCACCATCGATAGGATTCTCCCAGGGTTGGATGGGCATTGGATCAGGGCATGGACAGGACGCCTCAATGGTCACTCATTCTCTTTCTTCCCTTTCAGTTAGTACCCAGAGAAACCACATGTGAAAGCTGCAGCAAAATCCTTAGCTACCTAAATTGCCATGCCAACAAGTGTTGAAGCATAAAAATCGTTAAAAATCTGTCCGTGTCACATATTCTCTTGTTTTTCAAAATTGACCATTGCTGGGCTGATATAATGGCTGCAGCTGGTCACATGATGATAGTTCTAACCACCATCGCTCTCAAGTCTGTCTTTCCGAAAGTCTCTTCAGGACAAAGAACAGACCCCTTCAGACACAGTCACCGATATTGGACTTGGACTCACTGGACTCTCCACTCACGTGAATCTACAGCAATAACTTCTTGGATTCTGTGCGAGGAAATAAGGGAGTTAACTTTTGAAACTGAACAAGAGTCTGAAATGTACTGAGTGGCAGCATATGCATCTTGTTGAATGGATTATTCGCTCCTGCACTGACCTGTACCACAATGATCTCATCAGCTGAATTTTTTTCCATCTCGTTGTTCATCAGCAAGTTCCACGCTTGCTCACCTCAAGACTCACACACCACAATATTGACCTTCTTTACTGTCATTCTGACAAGAGATAAGCTTGGATTTCAATTCAACAATTATTCACACAGGCCTGTTTTTGCAAGTTAAACAGCACTAAAGTAGCTAAGCAGTGATTAATCTGTGTATTTTTATGGCTTGCAACATTGCGGGCATAAGGATAGGCGAGGTAAAACTCGCATGAGGCTGACAAGGTGGATGATTGTATTGTGGGTATTCACTTCTTCCTCTTGCACCCACTCCTTGCTCTCAGTGCAGGAGCAATTCTCTTCCTCCCCAGCAAGCTGGAGGGTTCTCCTCAAATGGTGAGAGGAGCTTGGGAATTCCTCAACCCACCCGTGCTCCCTCCTTTTTATTGTCAGCCAGTTTGTCCGGCAATGGGACAGATGGGGAGAGTGTAAACAGACCGCGGGCCAGGTCAGATGGTAACGATGCCTGGCATGTGTGGCTGGTGAGTGCGAGTTGGGATTTGATGAGGAGAGGAGCTGTGGGGGAGTGGGGGGTGGGGGGTGAAGAAGATGCATGGAAGGGTGATGGGTGTGTGAGTGGATGAGTGGTGTCAAATGAGTGACTTACCCTGGCTGCATGAAAGAGGTCATTCGACTTCTTCCTGCACTGGACGTCCTTCCTCTTGTGCAGGGAACTGGTGCTATTCAGCGCAGCCATCGCCTCCCATGTGAGGTTGATAACATTGTTGGATGGTCTTCACCCTGCATAATTTGCACATTCTTCCTGTGTCTGCATTGGTTTCCCCCTGTGCTCCGGTTATCTCCCACAATCCAAAGATGTGCAGGTTAGGTGGATTGGCTACTTAAATTGCCCCTTGGTATCTGTAGCGCACAATGACTTACGAGAGAGACGAGTAGAGATGAAGTCGATGAGGCTTTATTAAGCGTGACTTGTTCCCAGCAGTTCAGCAACAGAATGGAGCGGCGGGGAGAAGCACGGGTTCTTATACTCCGCCTTCAGGGTGGAGCCAGGGGTCAACAGCCAACCAGGACCCGGGATCTGTCAGCCAATAGC
Organism: Scyliorhinus torazame; assembly: GCF_047496885.1. Classification (NCBI taxonomy): domain Eukaryota; kingdom Metazoa; phylum Chordata; class Chondrichthyes; order Carcharhiniformes; family Scyliorhinidae; genus Scyliorhinus; species Scyliorhinus torazame. The sequence continues at coordinate 330,103,377 of NC_092709.1, forward strand.
ATCACGGCTTCACAGTCCCACATGACCCCTAATACATACCACCACATTCACCCCTTGTTAAAAATGAACCCGGCGGGATGGTGGTTCGCATGGTGGTAGGGGTTTACAAGGCTGGTCCTGGGAGGAAAATTTTGGGCATGTCATTACAATTTTAGCCCTACACTGGGCTATGTACAAGGTTTGTGAAACTATTTACAATATTCGTAAGAGAAAAGAACATTTACGTTACAGTCCAACAACATTCTTGATGTCACACCGATGCCACGAGTCGAGCGGGCGGTCTGGTCTTCGTCGTCGATCGCCTCAGCCCCGGTGGTGGTGCAGGTGCTTGTTCCCGCGTTGTCGTCTCCGGGAGCGTTTCGGTGTTTGTTTCTGTTTCACTCCTAGTCAGACACGGGAGGAGGACCGATCCTCCCGGGAAGGGGGCGGTCGTGGGGTGCGCTGGTGGCAGGGAGGGGATGATCGGTGTTGGGGGGGTGTGTGTGTTGCCGGCGGGCGCCAGGTCTCGCAGGGAGACCGTGTCCTGTCGGCCGTCGGGGTACGCCACGTAGGCGTACTGCGGGTTCGCGTGGAGGAGGTGAACCTTCTCGACCAACGGGTCCGACTTGTGCATCCGCACATGTTTTCGGAGCAAGATGGGTCCTGGGGCCGCCAGCCAGGTCGGCAGCGACGTTCCGGGGGAGGACTTCCTGGGGAAGACAAGAAGGCGCTCATGAGGCGTTTGGTTAGTGGTGGTACACAGCAGCGACCGGATGGAATGGAGAGCGTCCGGGAGGACCTCCTGCCACCGGGAAACTGGGAGATCCCTGGACCGTAGGGCCAGTAGGACGGTCTTCCAGACCGTGCCGTTCTCCCTCTCTACTTGCCCGTTGCCCCGGGGGTTGTAGCTGGTCGTCCTGCTCGAGGCTATACCCTTGCTGAGCAGGAACTGGCGCAGCTCGTCACTCATGAAGGAGGACCCCCTGTCGCTATGGATATATGCGGGGCAACCGAACAGTGTGAATATGGTGCTAAGGGCTTTGATGACTGTGGCCGCTGTCATGTCGGGGCAGGGGATAGCGAAGGGGAAACGGGAGTACTCGTCCACCACGTTCAGGAAGTATGTGTTGTGATCTGTGGAGGGGAGGGGCCCTTTGAAATCCAAACTGAGGCGTTCAAGGGGGCGGGAAGCCTTGATCAGGTGCGCTCTATCCAGCCTGAAAAAGTGCGGTTTGCACTCTGCGCAGATGTGGCAGTTCCTGGTGACTGTACGGACCTCCTCCACAGAGCAGGGGAGGTTGCGGGACTTTATAAAATGGTAGAACCGAGTGACCCCCGGGTGGCAGAGGTCCTCGTGGAGGGCTTGGAGACGGTCTATTTGTGCATTGGCACATGTGCCGCGGGATAGGGCATCGGACGGCTCGTTCAGCTTTCCGGGACGGTACAAGATCTCATAGTTGAAGGTGGAGAGCTCGATCCTCCACCTTAAGATCTTGTCATTTTAAATTTTGCCCCGCTGTGCATTATCGAACATGAAGGCTACCGACCGTTGGTCAGTGAGGAGAGTGAATCTCCTGCCGGCCAGGTAATGCCTCCAATGTCGCACAGCTTCCACTATGGCTTGGGCTTCCTTTTCCACTGAGGAGTGGCGGATTTCTGAGGCGTGGAGGGTTCGGGAGAAGAAGGCCACTGGTCTGCCCACTTGGTTAAGGGTGGCCGCCAGAGCTACGTTGGAGGCGTCGCTCTCGACCTGGAAGGGGAGGGACTCGTCGATAGCGCGCATCGTGGCCTTTGTGATATCCGCTTTGATGCGGCTGAAGGCCTGGCAAGCCTCTGTCGACAGGGGGAAAGTAGTGGTCTGTATTAGCGGGTAGGCCTTGTCTGCATACTGGGGGACCCACTGGGCGTAATATGAAAAGAACCCCAGGCAACGTTTCAGGGCTTTGGAGCAGTGGGGGAGGGGAAATTCCATAAGGGGGCGCATGCGTTCGGGGTCGGGGCCTATTATCCCATTGCACACTACCAGGATGGCCAGCCGGTTTGTGCTAAAAACGCACTTTTCCGCGTTGTATGTGAGGTTCAAGGCGTTTGCGGTCTGGAGGAATTTTTGGAGGTTGGCGTCATGGTCCTGCTGATCATGGCCGCAGATGGTTACGTTGTCGAGATACGGGAACGTGGCCTGCAACCCGTGTTGGTCAACCATTCGGTCCATCTCCCGTTGGAAGACCGAGACCCCGTTCGTGACACCAAATGGGACCCTTAGGAAGTGGTATAGACGCACGTCTGCCTCGAAGGCTGTGTACTTGCGGTCACCTGGGCGGATGGGGAGCTGGTGGTAGGCGGACTTGAGGTCCATGGTGGAGAAAACCTTATATTGGGCGATCCGATTTACCATGTCGGATATGCGGGGGAGAGGGTACGCATCTAGCTGTGTGTACCTGTTGATGGTCTGGCTATAGTCTATGACCATCCTTTGCTTCTCCCCGGTCTTTACTACTACCACCTGTGCTCTCCTGGGACTATTGCTGGCCTGGATTATGCCTTCCTTCAGCAACCGCTGGACTTCAGACCGAATAAATATCCGGTCCTGGGCGCTGTACCGTCTGCTTCTAGTGGCGACGGGTTTGCAATCCGGGGTGAGGTTTGCAAACAAGGACGGCGGTTCAACTTTGAGAGTTGCGAGGCCGCAGATAGTGAGTGGGGGTATTGGGCCGCCGAATTGAAACGTTAGGCTCTGCAGGTTGCACTGGAAATCTAATCCCAGTAATGTGGGCGCGCAGAGTTGGGGAAGGACGTAGAGCCTGTAGTTTTTAAACTCCCTCCCTTGCACCGTTAGGTTCGCGATGCAGAACCCTTTGATCTCTACGGAGTGGGATCCTGCAGCTAGGGAAATCTTTTGCGTACTTGGATGGATGGTCAAAAAACAGCGTCTTACCGTGTCGGGGTGGATGAAACTTTCGGTGCTCCCGGAGTCGATCAGGCATGGTGTCTCGTGTCCGTTGATCAGCACCGTTGTTGTCGTCGTCTGGAGCGTCCGGGACCGTGATTGATCTAGCGTCACCGAGGCCAGTCGTGGTCGTAGTGTCTCAGCGTCTTCTTCGGACCCCGTGGAGCCGTCAATGCTGGGGTCCTTTGTTGTCATCCAAGATGGCGGCGTCTATGAATCGCACGCGGCCGGGGATGGACAAAATGGCCGCCCCCATGGATCGCACGTGGTCGGGGGTGGATAAAATGGCCGCCCCCATGCATCGCACGTGGCTGGGGAGTCACAAGATGGCGGCGCCCATCCTCCCCTCGTGGTGGCCGGGACCCAAAATGGCAGCGCCCGCGGGTCGCACATGGGGCGCTGGGGGGGGTTGGGGAGTGTTTGGGATGCGCTGGGCTCGTTCTTCTCCAGGGATGGCGGCGACCCCCCGGGACCGGCACACAGCCGCGAAATGGCCCTTTTTGCCGCAGCTCTTGCAAATCGCTGCGCGGGCCGGGCAGTGCTGCCGGGGGTGTTTCGCTTGCCCGCAGAAATAGCAGCGTGCCCCCCCGGGATGATCCGGCGCTTTAACCGCGCAAGCCTGTGAGGGAGGGGGGGGGGTTTGACGCGATGGGGGTCCACGGAGCCCAAGGGGCTGCCGCGCGGACGGGGCCGTAGGCGCGGGCGTTTTGCGAGGCCACATCTAGGGAGGCTGCAATGGCCCGTGCCTCTGAGAGTCCTAGCGACTCTTTTTCTAAAAGTCTTTGGCGGATTTGGGGAGAGTTCATACCTGCCACAAACGCATCGCGAATTAACATGTCCGTGTGTTCAGTCGCGTTTACCGGCGGGCAGCTGCAGCCCCGTCCCAAAATTAGCAGCGCGGCGTAGAACTCCTCTAACGATTCTCCGGGACTTTGCCGTCTCGTTGCGAGTTGGTAGCGTGCGTAGACCTGGTTCACGGGGTGAACGTAGATGCTCTTCAGTGCTGCGAGCGCCGTCGGGAAATCCTCTGCGTCTTCTGTGAGAGGGTAAATTTCCGGGCTTACCCTTGAGTGCAGGACCTGCAGTTTTTGGTCTTCTGTGATCCGGCCGGGGGCCGTTCGGAGGTAGCCTTCGAAACAAGTCTGCCAGTGTTTAAAGACTGCTGCCGAGTTCACTGCGTGGGGGCTGATCCGCAGGCATTCTGGGGCGATCCGGAGCTCCATAGTCCTTTAAGCACGCTTAATAAATTGTAGCGCACAATGACTTACGAGAGAGACGAGTAGAGATGAAGTCGATGAGGCTTTATTAAGCGTGACTTGTTCCCAGCAGTTCAGCAACAGAATGGAGCGGCGGGGAGAAGCACGGGTTCTTATACTCCGCCTTCAGGGTGGAGCCAGGGGTCAACAGCCAACCAGGACCCGGGATCTGTCAGCCAATAGCATCACGGCTTCACAGTCCCACATGACCCCTAATACATACCACCACAGTATCCAAAAGGTTAGTTGTGTTTATGGGATTACGGGGATGGGGCAGAGGAGTGGGCCTAGGTCGAGTACTTTTTCAGAGCGTCTCTGCAGATTTGATGGGTCGAATGGCCTCCTTCTGCACTGTAGGGATTCTGTGATTCAATGAGGGTCCAGGACATCCCGTCTCACCTCCACGCCATCCAGCAGCCTGCTGAGTGCTCCCTCAGAGCAGCCTTCCTCGCAGCCATTCTCATAGCTGGACTTGGAACAAGTGCTGGGGAGGGGTTTCAATGAAGCGGCCCGCTGATTGAAGTGCTCAAGTGAAACAGGGGAGGGGGGGTGTGAATCAGAGTCAGCCCACCATGGGTGCGGCATGAAACACATGCAAAAAATATTTTTCAAAATGCCTAAAGATACGGCACAAAAACTCGCCAACGCCGCCGGTGGGCTTTCCTCATCCAAAATGACACTTAGCCAAAAAACAGGGACAATCCCGACCTGCGTTTGACAGTGCAGCATTCCCTCAATACAGTTTTGGAGTGTCGGTCAACGTTATGTAGCCACAACCCTCTGTCTCAAAGTCAAGAGTCCTACCATCAAAGAGAACCAGGCAGGAGGGGGGAGAATTCAGGAACAGGAATGGGCAATTCAGCCCCTCGATTCTGTTCTGCCATTCAATAAGATCATGCTGTTCTGTACCCCAATCATACAACACAGTGGTTAGCACTGTTGCTTCACAGCGCCAGGGTCGCAGGTTCGATTCCCGGCTTGCGTCACTGTCTGTGTGGAGTCTGCACGTTCTCCCCATGTCTACGTGGGTTTCCTCCGGGTGCTCCAGTATCCCACCACAAGTCCCGAAAAATGTGCTGTTCGGTGAATTGGGCATTCTGAATTCTCCCTCTGTGTACCCGGAACAGGCGCCGGAATGTGGCAACCAGGGGATTTTCACAGTAACTTCATTGCAGTGTTAATGTAAGCCTACTTGTGACAATAAAGATTAATTAATTATTTTTTTTGTCCCACCTTGCCTGTGCTAGCTTGTTGAAAGAGCTGATAAGCCTCACCCCTCCTATTTCTTCGTCTATCGCCCAGCGATTAAATTTTATTTTCAAGTGAATATCCAGTTGAATCAGCTCCCTCTGCCCAGTGTATTCCAGGTCATCGTAAGTCACTGTGTAGATGATTCCTTTTCATTTCCTCCCTCGAGATTCAATTGATCGACCATTTTAAATCTGTGCCCACTGATTACCTGCTCTCCTCGAGGCGGAAACACTTCCTCACCATCCACTCTATCTAAACCCCTCAGCATTTGGAGTACCTCTATTAAATCTCCTCTGTATCTTTTCCATCAGACCCAGCTTTTCTCTCGTCTGGCGACGTAACTGAGGTCCTCTCATCCTTTGTGCCGTTCTGGTAAATCTCCTCTGCACCCCTGGCGATCGTGTAAACAGAACAGACACTAATCTCTGACATCCAGAGGTTGTCTGGAGAAGGTGATTGGAGCTGTGGCTAATTCTCTTTCTACCTCTCCAGAATCTCACTCATAGATCAAAGGAATGCTGACTCCTGCTTTAGTAAAGAAGTCAATTGGGAGTGTTAAGGACTCCCAGTGCGGTTAAAGAATCAAACAGCTGCCGGCTTTATCGGAACAATTTCTGTTTCGTTTCTCATTGCATTTTCCAGACCTTGGTTCCGATTCCATCAACAGATTTATGACTGTAGTCAGCTACTCTCAGTACTGCAACAACAAAAATAAAGTTATTAAATGAATGCTGTGCTGTATTTTTAAAGGATTCGTCACATACACAAAAGTGCCTTGGGAGCCAGAGTCCCTACATACAACGACGTTACTGCAAATATCATTTTTATGCATAGCCCCGACTGTGTACGTGTTTTCGTTCGGTACAGTGAGCTGAACCTGAGCTGTTCACTGAGCGACTCATGGTATGTGAGGTTTGGTAGTTGAGAATTATGGAGCACAGGCAGGTAAATGGAGCTGAGGTACAGATGAGTCATGACTGAAAAAAGCAAATGCAATGTTAGCATTCATGTCAAGAGGGCTAGAATACAAGACCAGGGATGTACTTCTGAGGCTGTATAAGGCACTGGTCAGATCCCATTTGGAGTATTGTGAGCAGTTTTGGGCCCCGTATCTAAGGAAGGATGTGCTGGCCTTGGAAAGAGTCCAGAGGAGGTTCAGAAGAATTATCCCTGGAATGAACAACTTGTCGTACGAGGAACGGTTGAGGACTCTGGGTCTGTACTCGTTGGAGTTCAGAAGGATGAGGGGGGACCTTACTGAAACTTACAGGACACTGCGAGGCTTGGATAGAGTGGACGTGGAGAAGATGTTTCCACATGTAGGAAAAATAGAACCAGAGGACACCATCTCAGACTCAAGGGACGATCCTTTAAAACAGAGATGAGGAGGAATTTCTTCAGCCAGAAAGTGGTGAATCTGTGGAACTCTTTGCCGCAGAAGGCTGTGGAGGCCAAATCACTGAGTGTCTTTAAGACAGAGATAGATAGGTTCTTGAGTAACAAGGGGATCAGGGATTATGGGGAGAAGGCAGGAGAATGGGGATGAGAAAAATATCAGCCATGATTGAATGGCGGAGCAAACGCAATGGGCCGAGTGGCCTAATTCTACTTCTATGTATTATGGTCTAACGGGATCACCTGTCACCTTAGCCTGTCCCGAAATTCTTCCACCTGCTCATCTGCTGTCAAGAGGCTCCCAATGTCTTTTCTTGTTGACTTTGATTTCCTGCTTTTAATTTTAATTGCTGTTGAAAATCTGCTCTGCCACAAGTACTGGGCCATCTCTCTGTCCAGACTGATCATGATCCACGGTTAATCTGTGGGCGATAGCCATTTGGCTGAAATACCAGATGCCTTTTGTTTTTCACTTAAGATGAGCTAGCTTTGGTTTGGAGGCTTTTATACAGGTCGTTTGATTCCCTGGCTGACACCCATCTCCCAGTCTTCAAACCAAGAAACTGAGCATTCTGCACTTTTCAAATTGTGTTTTCCCGACATCCCTTATTCAAGTTCAGACAGGTTAGGCACAGCTCAGCATTGACTGGCTTTTTGGGACCACCAATTTTGCACAGGGTTTTAACCATCTAAAACAGCAGTCAGCTCTGCTGAGCGCAATTCATTAAGGACTTGTGAGCAGCTCCCAAAAGTGCTTGCTGTTGATCTTTCTCATTATTAATTTCTTGAAAATAGTTTTCCAAATGTGCGTCTAATTTAAAAAGAACTTCAGAGATTTAAAAATCTCCTCTGCGGTGGCAGGGTGGCGCAATGGATAGCGCTGCTGCCTCACGGCGCCGAGGACCCGGGTTCAACCCCAGCCCCGTCCCCGGGTCACTGTCCGTGTGGAGTTTGCACATTCTCATAGTGCCTGCGTGGGTCCCACCCCCACAACCCAAAGATGTGCAGGCTAGGTGGATTGGCCACGCTAAATTGCCCCTTAATTGGAAAAAAATAATTGGGCACTCTAATTTTTTTTTTAAAATCTCCTTGGTGATGGATATTATTTTAACAGATAACAGTTGGAACTTGTGAAATATTTAAGCATGTATGAAATATTCAATTCTGATTAAAATTTGCCTGGATCAAACGTCATAACATGTTACAGTTGCGCTGTTTTGTCAAACAAATTGATGTCATATGCCGTTGCGGTAATGGCTCGGGCCTTGTCCGCTCGCTGATTGTGTGAGCCGCTCGCAGACATGGCCAGATACATCCTAACTGTGGCAATTGTTTCGAGGCTGTTATGTTACCAAAAAAATGATTACAGGAGACAGCGTTTGTGACATTTGTCTGTAATTCTGTACAGAATATTATGATTGACTGACATTTTTTTAAGCTAATTAACATTTATATTTAATTTGAAGAAAATTGACATAATTAGATGGGTTGAAATGTCAACAAAGAAGAGAAAAATTCAAGATGAGAATTGAATCAAAGAGCGAGGGGCGACTTAATTGAAGGACGTAAGATTCTGAGCAGTATCGACGGGTTGGACGTTGAGTGGATGTTTCCTCTAGGGGGCACTTTTTAAAAATTGGGAGATGCCCTTGTTGGACAGAGATGAGGAGAATTAGGTTCTCTCAGGGGGTTGTGTGACTTGGGAATTCTCTGCCTCAGAAAGCAACGGAAGCGGGGCCATTGAATATTTTTAAGGTAGAGTTAGACAGATTCTTGTTCGACAGGTAAATCGAAGGTTATCGGGGGTCGATGAGAACGTAGAACTAAAATCACAAACAGGTCAGCCAGGGCCTCGTTAAATGGCAGAGCAGGCTCGAGGGGCCGAATGGCGTACTGCCGCTCCGATTTCGTAACATGAATGAACTGATTCATTTGTATTCATTCCCAACGCATCTGGTTCCCTGACTGTCTCATTTGCAAAGAGAAACTCACCAACAACAAGAAAAAAGGGGGGTGATTCTGTGGCCGCCTTCCGTCTCAAACCCCCTTATGTCAGGAGAACAGAGGGAGAGCCCCAAAGCGGGCTTCGCATCGGGCGCCAAATAGTTCACCATTTTCCCAGCCCGCTAGAGCTGGAATGATCGGTATCTCGCCCAGAAAGAGCAAGCAACTGATCACACCTCATTTGCACTTATTCCAATCTCATGAGCGAGATTAAAGTCGAATGCAGCGGCCTCTCGGGAGTCACCCCCCCCCCCCCCCCCCCCCACACCTCCCCATCATCCAGCGGGAAGTTATTCAGTATTGCTCCACAAAAGTGGGGACCAGACGCTATGGACTCTGAGGAGGAGCAAGGAGTTGAGTACCCCTCTCTGCTGACCTTCAGGCAACACAAAGGCACAGCTTCTGGCCAGGTGCTGTGCTGGGGGGAGTGGGGGGTCGTTCAAGGGAGCTGGGCGTTGGATGTCTGGAGGGGGCCAGGTCAGGTGTCGCCTGGGGCTGGGGTGAAATTTGGTTCTGTGAAGCCTTGAAGCCAGCATTATTTCATGTGACCACCCATAACAGGGCAAAGCACAGTGGCGGTCGCAGCAGCACAGCTGTTTAACACACAGCTGCAGCCCGTCTGCCCTACAATCCTCTCACAGGACAGAGACATGCTGCATCTTGTCTCTTGGAGGGACACTTGACTCCGCTTGAAGTTTCCTCTTTGCACTTGACGGTTTAAAGTCAATTTCACTCCCCATTGACTGTGACAAGCCTCTCGCTTGGAAGCTGCAGGCTATCTCAAAGGAGAGATTAGCCTTGTTAGTTGTGTTAGCACTTGATGGTCCATGAACTCTGAAGTGCTTCCTCGAAAGAGTAGGTGCCCTGTCTGAAATACATTTTTCTAGACTTGATCTCTTGCAGCGTCTGATGCCTGAACATTTTGTGCACTGAGTTTTGTGCCCATCCGCACAACGGGAAACACCACGCGCTTCCCGCCCAAGATTGACACTTTGGGCGCAATTCTCCAGAAATGTTTCCAGTATGGTGGCGAGCGGGAACTGCCACGAGCTTCATGACGCCCGGCCCATAGAGGCCGGAAACGCAATTCGCCGATAATTGGTCCACTTAACGAGGCCTCACGACTTCTTGACCGCAAATGAAAGCTCGCCAGCCGATTCGCCGGGAGCGGGTTCACCAGCACCCCGCTAACCAGGTCGAGCAGCACTTAAACAGCACTTGCACAGCCAGCCCCACTCAGCTCACCGCCATGGCGCCGAGAAGCCTGGCCTCACGATTCGGGGATGCAGACCTGGGGAGGCTCCTGGATGCGGTGGGGACTAGCAGGGAAGTCCTGTTCCCCCGAGGGTCCCGGGGCGTGAGCCAGCAGGCAGCCAGTGCCTCCTGGGCGAAGTGGCAGTGGCCTTAAGCTCTGGGAGATTGACCAGGAGGACTGGCCTCCTGTGGCGCACCTACACCGGGCAGCACAGGTGAGTTGACACCCCCTCCCCTCGAGACCTTTCCACACCTATGCGAGCATCCACCACCCCCCCCAAAACCCCAAGTGGCCCCCAACCTTCCCTTAACCCACTCTCCTTTCAGCCCCCCAATCCTTCTTTCACACACACACACACACCCCTCACCACTGTATATCATGCTTACAGCTAACGAGGCCCTCCCTGTGTCTCCACAGGAGAAGCTCTCCCACAATCGCCAGGAGAGGGCCCACACTGGTGGAGGGATGCCGGATATACAAATCCTCACCACCTTTGGAGAATAGGCCCTGGAGGTGACAGGGGTGACCGAGGACAGCTCGGTCACGAATGTAGGGATCAGCGAACACCGCAGAGGTATGCCTGCACTGGGCCCCATCCGGAGAACCGGTCACAAGTGAGTTGTTATTACCTTACTGACTGACCCATCCCTCCCACTGACCACATGTCTATTCTTCTGCAGGTCCTCCAGCCGACAGCGCTGCCTCCCACGAAACCACCTTGGAGGTGAGCTCTGAGGATGCCACGATCGACACATCACAGTTGTCACCCCCATCCTAAACCAGTGCATATACATGCACCTCAACGGGAAATGTTAGTGGACAGGCTTCTGGGGCACAATCTGGTGAGTGTAGGAGCGGCTTCAAGGCCTGTGTATTGAGTCAGCTTTCACGTGGGGTCCTGCCCTGTGGCTCAACTCAGTAAAGAGAGCAACAAACACATCAACAATCTGACTAAGACGGTTTTCTTTTCTCAAACATGCGTTCGTGTACACGAGAGAAAAGGGCCGGGATTCTCCGAAATCCTGGCCAAGTGTTGACGCCGGCGTAAACACCGGAGTGATGTATGCCGGCGTCAACGGGTCTCCTGGCCCAGCAATTCATCGGTGTTCAGGGGGCTAGCACGGCAACGGAGTGCTGCTCAGCGCTCCAGCGCCAAAAGGTCGCCCTGCACGGCCAACGCGGCCACGCACGCTCGCGACAGCCGTCTCCGTGCCGGCGCATGCACGTGGTTGCTGTCCCTGCGCCGCCGCATGCGCGTGGTTGCCGTCTCTGCGCTGACACGGGGCAACATGTCGGGGACCTAACAACGGGCCACGTGCAGGGAGGTAGGCCTCCTCCAGATCACAGCCACGCACCGATCGGAAGTCCCCGATCGCGGGCCTGGACCCCGTGGAGGCCCCCCCCCCCCCTAGGAGTCAGATCCCCCCCCCGCCTCCCCCACCATGACATCCACCGCGGCCGCGGGTTCGACCTCCCGCCGGGTGGTACCAGGTTGGAACCATGCCAGCGGGACTCGGCGGAGCTCATCGGGAGTTCGGCCGGTCGCCTGCGGAGAATCGCCGTGGGGGCCTATTTCAGCGGCCCCCGACCAGCGCCGCGGTGACCGCGGCAACAGCGCGGGAATGTCAGACTGCCCCAGGATGTCGCTGTCGTGCACACTCCCTGGAAAGTGTGCACACATGTGCATGATCTTCATGTGGTGGTCACACACGAGCTGGAGTGGAACTCTTTCCTGTTAAAATAGGGCACTAGATGGCCCAGTGCACACCCAGATAGCCCGTTGAACACAAGGCGACATGCATACTGTCTATCAGCCGCTGGACTTGGGGCTTCCTGGCGATGGTGGAGAATCCTGTTGCCTGGGAATCCAGTTGATCCTTGTCAAATTTTATAGTTGTCCGCCTAGGCATAAAGGGTAACCATATCTTGTCGGATTCACTTGTGGGCTGTGGCCTGCGAGATACCACACAGATCCCCACTCGAGCCTTGGGATGATCCCAATGCGTAAACGTTCAGGGCTGCGGTGACATTGTCGCCACCGGGAGCAGGTGTACTCCTCCTCCTCCACGTGGTGCCAAGTCCGCAAAGACATGGCACAGGTGCTGCACCATCTCCTTGTTGAGGCGGAGCCTCCTGCGGCACGCGTTGTCCATCATCTGTTCAAACGACCGGCGACGCCGGTACACCCTCGACCGTCACGGGACTCTACCTCTGGGTCCCTCCCTGGCCTGATGGGCGGCCGGGTCCTCAAGGGGTGGGGCATGGTCTGGCACGTGGGCCGCCACCTCGAGCAGTTGCACACAGACAGTCACCTGAGGCCAGAATTGAACCCCAGACCATGGAGCTGTGAGTCAGCAGTGCTAACCACTGTGCCACCATGCCACATCAGGAGGTCCCATTGCACTTCACAGCCAATGAAGTAAGTGTGGTCACTGTTGTAAGTGTAACGATCATAAGGTTCATAAGATTGTTCCTTGGGATATGTTTTCAATTTAAGGTCAAATGAAAGGGGTCATTTAGACTAGCAGACAATAACAGCAGCATGTTTGCTCACAGTGGATGGACTCTAAAGTCCCAGAAAAGTGTTACGAATGTTGAGTTTTAAACAGTTGAGCTTTAATCTGTCCATTTACTTCAAAAGAGATTTGGGGTCACAATTGCAGCAAATCAACATTTCTACCTGGATACAAGGCCCGTGTGATTTATTTTGCCATAAAGATGGGCTTTTAGAGAGGAAGGATTTCTAAGATATCCCTGAAAACTCATAGACAAAGTCACACTGTCAGGATCCAGCAGAGGGAGGGCAGCTAAAAGCAAAACATTTCTGTGGCTCACCACATGGAGAGGAGTTCATGCTTGGTTATAAAGACAAAATTTGTGAGAAATTAAAATGAGGCTGAAAGATATGCCGAGCTCCAGCTAGAGGGAGAAGTCTCCAGGAAAACTTCCACCATGAAAGACAGTTCTGGAGTTAAAGGTTTCCAGGCTGGGAAAGGAAACAATCATTTTGGACTGGTTCCAGGAGAATTGAATCGCTATTGAAAGGCCAGTGTAACATTTACCTGCGAGTGGGTTTTCCCGGTTGGGTTAAACATTTATTCTGTAGTTATAGCATACGTTGCCTACAAACGTTGTGTTTAGTCAAGAGTGCTTTTAGTCGGTTTGTTACAGCAAACATCATGAAATCTTGTTGTGCCATCCATTCAGCTATTAACTGGAAGTTAGAATTTTATTTTTAAAAGTTATCAGTCTCCGCGGGGATCAGAATATAATATAGGAAAAACTTCGTGGAAAATATGCACTTTACACATCTTCCATCAATATTGCAGCAGGCTCCTAAAACAGGCATTGATCTCTCTCATTAGTGCACCAATTTAACTTAGGCATACTCAAAAATCTCTGGTGATTAAATTACGGATAATTCATTTCCCATTTTCACACACTTGAAAACACCATGTTCCATTGGCTAGCTTATTGCTCCTTCGCATTTCCTTTAGAATGTGGGCATCAGACGCCAATTGATGGCCAATTGGATACAAAATTGGCTTGGCGACCGAAGCCAAAGGGTGGTTGTGGAGGGTTGTTTTTCAAACTGGAGGCCTGTGATCAGCGATGTGCCTCAGGGATCGGTGCTGGGTCCACTGTTATTTGTTACATATATTTATGATTAGGAGGCATGGTTAGTAAGTTTGCAGATGACACCAAAATTGGTAGCATAGTGGATAGTGAAGAAGGTTAGATAAGATCACAACAGGATCTTGACCAATTGGGCCAGTGGGCCGATGAATGGCAGATGGAGTTTAATTTGGATAAATGTGAGGTGATGCATTTTGGTAGATCAAATCAGTACAGGACCTACTCAGTTAATGGGAGGGAGTTGGGGAGAATTACAGAACAAAGAGATCTAGGGGTACAGGTTCATAGCTCCTTGAAGGTGGAGTCGCAGGTGGACAGGCGGGTGAAGAAGGCATTCAGCATGCAGGTGGTATTGGTCAGAATATTGAATACAGGAGTTGCGACGTCTTGTTGAAGTTGCACAAGACATTGGTACGGCTACACATGGAAAACTGTGTGCAGTTCTGGTCACCCTATTATAGGAAGGATATTATTAAACTAAAAAGAGTGCAGAAGAGATTTACGAGGATGCTACCAGGACTTGACGGTCTGAGTTATAAGGAGAGGCTGGATAGGCTGGGACATTTTTCCCTGGAGCGTAGAAGGCATAGGGGTGAACTTATAGAGGTCTATAAAATAAAGAGGAGCATAGATAAGGTAGATAGTCAATATCTTTCCCCAAAGGTAGAGGAGTCTAGAACTAGAGGGCATAGGTTTAAGGTGAGAGGGAAGAGATACAAAAGAGACCAGAGGGGAAATTTCTTCACACAGAGCGTGGTGAGCATCTGGAACTGGCTGCCAGAGGCAGTGGTAGAGGCGGGTACAATTTTTTCCTTTTAAAAGCAGTTAGACAGTTACATGAGGAGGGTGGGTATAGAGGGATATAGGCCAAATGTGGGCAAGTGGAACTAGCTTAGTGATAGAAACTGGTGGCATGGACAAGCTGGGCTGAAGGGCCTGCTTCCATGCATTAAACATCTATCAGAGGTAAGGTTGGCATATACTGCTCATGCTATGAGCTAGTCATGTGTTAGCTATGCGGAGAGGTTGAATAGACTCGGACTATTTTCATTAGAAAGACAGAGGTTGAGGGGTGATCTGATAGAGGTCTACAAGACTATGAGGGGCATGGATAGAGTGGATGAGCAGGCACTCTTTCCCAGTGTGGAGCAGTCAGTCACCAGGGGGCATAGATTTAAGGTCCGTGGAGCAAAGTTTAGAGAGGTGTGCCAGGCAGTTGTTTTACGCAGAGCGTGGTGAGTGCCTGGAACGCGTTGTCAGGGGAGGTTGTGAAAGCAGATACATTAACGGCGTTCAAAAGACATTTTGACAAACACATGGATAGGATGGGTATAGCAGGATATGACACAAGGAAATGCTGAGGGTATTGACAAAGGTTGGTATCATGACCGGTACAGGCTTGGAGGGCCGAAAGACCTGTTCCTGTGCTGTATTGTTCTTTATTCTTTGTTCTTTGACTGCGAGATGGTGTATACTTGCAACCCCCCACATGCCTTGTTTTTGATCTCCACAATGTCTTCTCAAGTGGAAAAGATAGCGAGGCCACTTCAAATGGCAGCTCAGAGTCAATATTTTGTTTCGTACTGGAATCACGTAGGGGCCCAAATCTGGGGCGGAATTCTCCAAAAATGGGGCTACGTGTTGACGCCGTCGTAAACGCCAGAGCGTTTTTACAACGGCATCATCTGGCCACTAGGAGCAGCGATCCTGCGCCGCACAGGGGGCCAGCACGGTACTGGAGTGCTTCGTGCAGCCCCAGCAGCCGATACGGGCGCCAGCATGGGCGGCACGCTCTGCGCATGCGCACCACGGCTGGCACGGGTCCGCGCACACGCGTGGGTTGCTGCCTCTGCGCCGGCCCCGGGCAACATAGCAGAGCCCTACAAGGGCCCGACGCAGAGGAAAATAGGCACCCCTCCCCCGCAATTAGCCCGCCCGCCGATCAGTAGCCCCCAATCGCGGGCCTGGCCAACGTGGAGGCCCCCCACCCACAGTCGGATCCCCCCATCTCCCACCAGGACAGCCCTGCAGCCAGAACGCCAAGGTCCTGCTGGGTAGGACCACATGCAAACGACGTCGGCGGGACCCGGCCGAACTGGGCGGGCATTTGGCCCGTCGAACGTGGAGAATCGCCGGGGGGGGGCCCGACCGGCACCACGGCAACTGCGCCGGAGAATTGGCGGCCCGGCGTCGGAGCGCGTCGCAGGATTCGCGCTCCCCCCCCCAGTGATTCTCCGACCCAGCGCGGAATCGGAGAATCCCGCACCAGGTAAGTGGAGTAGGTTTCTTTCCCTAACGGAACCAGTTGGGTTTTAAGGGGAATCCAACAGGTGCGAGGTCACTTTTACTTCAAGATTCCCGACACTTGCGTGTGAACTCACAGTTTCCCACTCTGTGAGATGGCATGCTCAGAATTAAGGAGCGGGTGGCCTAACGTTGAGCTTTTTGGAATAACGATAGCCATGTTTTATTTTGCTGTGATGTCCTGCCGGCCATTGTTCTTTGCTGATACAGACAAGCCACCTATGGTCCCTGTCACTCAGTACCAGCTGACAAAGGCAGGCGACCACTTCTTCTATCCACTTGGCGAAGTGGAAATGTGATTATTGGGAGGGGTCTCCTCAATCGACCATCCACCAAACTCTGTTCAGTGTATTTATAATCTACTCCAGTTTGACAAGAAACAAAACAAAGAAACAAGTATTCTGACATTGGAAAACAGCAGTTTCAATCTAATCCCATTACCAGTTTACAGTGTGTGCATTATTGTTCGTAAATAGGCATTTATCCCATTATGTTAATTGAACACTAACAAGGTACAAAGCAGTCTCTGCCTGAAATAAAGAGAGCATTTATAAAAGAGACAGGCCATGCATTTTACCTGGTCCGTGCTGCGTGTTCACACTCCATAGGAACTTCCTCCCCCCCGCTCACTCTACAGAGACCTAACCAAAGGACTCTGTTAATTTCTTCCTAACTTCTCTGTTAATGCATCTATGCTGGGCAACTCCGAGTGGCAGCAAGTTCCACAAGCTAACAGGGAGAATGATACCAAGGGCACGAGGGGTGGCACGGTGGCACAGTGGTTAGCACTGCTGCCTCGCAGCACCAGGGACCCGGGTTCAATTCCAGCCTTGGGTGTCTGTCATGTTCTCCCCATGTTTGTGTGGGTTTCCTCTGGGTGCTGCGGTGACCTCCCACAATCCAAAGATGAGCTGGTTAGATGGATTGGCTGTGATCAATGCACGGGGTTGCGGGCTGTAGCACCAGCACATTATGCCTGGACTGGATTATCACAGAATTATTACAGTGCAGAAGGAGGCCATTCGGCCCATCAACGTATGCACCATGAATGAACAATTCTCCCACCTTCTCCCCGTAAACCTGCACATTCTTCCTTTTCGGACAACAATCCAATTCCCTATTGAATCCTCTGATCAAATCTCCCTCCGTCACACTCTCAGTGACTGCATTCCCGGTCTTAACCACCCACTGCATCAACATTTTTAAATCTTTTTCACTATTGCGTCTCTTGTCAATTATTTTAAATCCATGCCCATTCATTCCAGATCCTTTCATGAGCGAGGCCAGCTTCTCCCAACCTGATTCTGTCCAGACCCCTCATGATTTTGATTACCGTTTGATTAGGTTAAAGATGAGGGGCGGGATTCTCTGGCCTGCCAGCCGCGTTTTCCTGCATGGCGTGCTCCCGCCGGCAGCAGGATTCTCTGTACCCGCAGCTGGCCAAGGGGGTTTCCACCCAAGCCATTGGGAAACCCGCAGGTGTGGGTGCGATGCCAGTGGACCAGAGGATTCCACCGATGGAGAATTCCGCTGGTGGTATTTTGTGCCCAGTGCCCATATGGCAGTCACCACTAGTAGTATATCATATGTATTACGGCACTGCCCGTATATTAGAGGTACAATGGTAAATCCCTGCCTGCTGACTCCGCCCAGTAGGCGGTGTATAAATGTGTGTGCTCGCTGGTGCTGCAGCCATTCTGGTTCCAGCTACAGGAGACACAACATCTTTGCTCAATAAAGCCCAGATTGTTCCACCGTTCTTGTCTTGAGGTAATTAATAGTGCATTAATTTATTGAGCAAGATTTTTTAAACGATGGATCTCCGCATCAAGCCTGATCGCCTGCAGCTGAGCCCTCACGCAGCCAACGCTACGTCCGCCTTTGACCACTGGCTAGCCTGCTTTGAAAACTACCTCAGAACAGCCGCTGAAGAACCTTCGGACTCGCAGAAGCTCTAAGTCCTCTATTTACGGGTGAGCCCTGACATCGTTCGCCTCATCCGCGATGCGCCCACCTACTCCGAAGCGATGGAGCTCTTGAAGGGCCATTACGTTCGACCAGTAAATCAAGTAAAAGAGACATATGTAGACTTCTAGGCTGTCTTAAAAGCATTCGACACATATTTTAGTCTGAAACAAAGCCTCATGATTGAGCGAGCACAATTTAATCAGAGATCCCACAGGAATCCATCGGATTCTTTCTTACCAACCTATATCACCCAGTTAGTTCTTGCGGCTCTGCTGCATTGGAAAATTAACTTATTTGCGACCACATTGTCGTCAGAGTCTGCGCTAATTTTTTTTTTTTTTTGCAGACAAATGACGACCTCACTCTTGATCTGGTGGTTCAGTATGCGAGGCAGGCCGAACTCTGAGCAGCTAAATCGGGCAAAAGGGCAGAACACCTTAAAGGAGCCATCTTGACGTGTTTACGCTGTGGTGCAAAGATGCCAAGATTACCCTGCAGGGAGGCACAGAGTGTTTCCAGTACAGAACGACAGGGCACTTCAAGTGATTCTGTAAGTCTAACACCTTTATCAGAGGAAAAAGACAGGAGATTATTTATGAAGTGCAAACTATTCAAGAAATTGGAAACAATGACAGGCCCAAAATTACAGAGCTCTAGGAGAAGTAAACGGTCTTGATCAAGACGATTGGTCAGTAACAGTGGAAGTTAAAAATTGACAGTAAAATTGGCACCGGAGCTGGCATTACCGATCAGCTGAGTGGGCTCCAAACAATACCCCTCTTTCCATCAGACATTAACTTGCTAGATCCAGGGGGCTTGAATCTTCCAGTAAAACGGTGTCAAGTTGCCACCCATTGCTACAATCATTGAGAGGATCATTGAGACCCTCTGTTGTCTACAATCAACGCTAATCTTTAACGAATGGAGATGTCAACATACTACCCCCATACTGGGAAAAGCAGGTGATGACCTCCAACAGGATAACCGGATGCCTTTCATGGAGGAATTCCTAAAATCATGTGTAGAACCAGTAGATTTTCAAACTACAGCAGCTGGTGAGGTTTAACCAGAGAGTGGCTGTTATTCTCCATCACAGAGACACCATTCACTAGACCCTGTGTGAAGATTGAAATTGAAGCTCGGCCAGAGGATACAGACATAGAAGGCGTTGCAATGACAATGGTTAACTGCAAAAAGACTCTTAGCATCTGGGTTGGCTCTTTTCCTGAAGAAGGAAGCCATTGAAGCACCGAACCTTTTGATGAACCGTGTGAAGTCTCTGGGTTTTTATTTGAGGAGTCATCTGAGTTTGTGGTGGAAGAGCAGCATCTGAATCTTTGCCCCATTGAACCTACCATTCGGCCTTGTATATCGCTGGTTGACCATGAAGAGTTGGCCAGGGAGAACAAAATGCTTGATTATGCAGAGGATTACACTGCCGGAGCATTGGTAGAGCCTATTAGCTTGGATGGAAATAAACTGACTGAACGCTTCAATCTCATCAGAAAATCTATTTCCCGCTAAAACTATCCTTCAGTGCATAAGCTGAGTCTGAATCTTCAGAACTTCCACAGCTTCAGAATCCAGCACAGGAAATTCATCTGCACATCATTCTACAGATTCATTCCATTGCTGAAAATGGCATTGCCTTATCTTCTGATCCTGAAACAGTCACCCCACTGTCCGTCGTGGAGCAGCTTCTCATTGGAAAAGTATGGCAGTGTTATCAAAGCCTATGGAAAGTGAAAGTTATTTCCAAAATGTTGTCGGAAATCATGGGCGTCATTCTCCGACCCCCCAGAGGGTCGGAGAATGGCCGTTGGCCGCCGTGAATCCCGCCCCCGCCCCCGCCGAAGTCTCCGAAGGGAGAAAGGTCGGCGGGGCGTTAATGTCGGCGCTGCCGTCGGAGAATGTCACGGGTCTGCACAAGGCAGCCGATTTTCGGCCTGCCGATATTCTCCCTTCCGGATGGGCCGAAGTCCCGTCGACGTGATGACCGTTCACGTCGACGTAAATTAAACCTCCTTTTCATCGGCGTGACCCGGTGCTCCAGACTCACGCCGAGCAGCGAGGAGGTGAGTGACGGCCTGGGGGGTTGGCTCTGGGCAGGCAATGGCGTGGCCGCAGTCTGAATGCGTGAGGTGAGGTGTGTCTCGGCTTGTGTGTGTGTGCGGTGGGGGGGGGGGGGGGGGGGGGCGGTGGTTAGAGTAGGCTGGGCTCCGGGGGAGTGCCGGGAGGGGGTCCGTGCCGGGGAGGTGGATGGGGGGTCCGTGCCGGGGTGGAGGTTGGGGGGGGGGGGTCCGTGCCGTGCCGGGGTGGAGGTTGGGGGGGGGTCCGTGCCGTGCCGGGGTGGAGGTTGGGGGGGGGTCCGTGCTGGGGTGGAGGTTGGGGGGGTCCGTGCCGGGGTGGAGGTTGGGGGATCCGTGCTGGGGTGGAGGTTGGGGGGGGTCCGTGCTGGGGTGGAGGTTGGGGGGGGTCTGTGCCGTGCCGGGGTGGAGGTTGGGGGTTGGGGGGGGACCAGTGCTGGGGTGGAGGTTGGGGGGGTCCGTGCTGGGGTGGAGGTTGGGGGGGGGGGTCCGTGCTGGGGTTGGGGTTGGGGGGGGTCCGTGCTGGGGTGGAGGGTGGGGGGGGGGTCCGTGCCATGCCGGGGTGGAGGTTGGGGGATGGGGGGGGTCCGTGCTGGGGTGGAGGTTGGGGGGAGTCCGTGCTGGGGTGGAGGATGGGGGGGGGGGGTCCGTGCCGTGCCGGGGTGGAGGTTGGGGGGGGGTCCGTGCTGGGGTGGAGGTTGGGGGGGGATCCGTGCTGTGGTGGAGGTTGGGGGGTGGTCCGTGCCGTGCCGGGGTGGAGGTTGGGGGGGGGTCCGTGCTGGGGTGGAGGTTGGGGGGGGTCCGTGCTGGGGTGGAGGTTAGGGGGGGTCCGTGCCGGGGTGGAGGTTGGGGGGGGGGTCCGTGCCGTGCCGGGGTGGAGGTTGGGGGGGGGTCCATGCTGGGGTGGAGGTTGGGGGGGGCCGTGCCGGGGTGGAGGTTGGGGGGGGGTCCATGCTGGGGTGGAGGGTGGGGGGGGTCTGTGCTGGGGTGGAGGTTGGGGGGGGTCTGTGCCGTGCCGAGGTGGAGGTTGGGGGTTGGGGGGGTCCATGCTGGGGTGGAGGTTGGGGGGGGGTCCGTGCTGGTGTGGAGGTTGGGGGGGGTCCGTGCCGTGCCGGGGTGGAGTAAGGGGGGGGGTCCGTGCCGTGCCGGGGTGGAGGTTGGGGGGGGGTCCGTGCTGGGGTGGAGGTTGGGGGGGGTCCGTGCCGGGGTGGAGGTTGGGGGGGGTCCGTGCTGGGGTGGAGGTTCGGGAGGGTCCGTGCTGGGGTGGAGGTTGGGGGGGGCGGGGTCTGTGCCGTGCCGGGGTGGAGGTTGGGGGTTGGGGGGGTCTCTGCTGGGATGAAGGTTGGGGGGGGGTCCGTGCTGTGCCGGGGTGGAGGTTGGGGGGTCCGTGCTGGGTGCAGGTTGGGGGGGTTCCGTGCCGGGGTGGAGGTTGGGGGGGGTCCGTGCTGGGGTTGGGGTTGGGGGGGGTCCGTGCTGGGGTGGATGGTGGGGGGGTCCGTGCCGTGCCGGGGTGGAGGTTGGGGGTTGGGGGGTGTCCGTGCTGGGGTGGAGGTTGGGGGGGGTCCGTGCTGGGGTGGAGGATGGGGTGGGGGTCCGTGCCGTGCCGGGGTGGAGGTTGGGGGTTGGGGGGTGTCCGTGCTGGGGTGGAGGTTGCGGGGAGGTCCGTGCTGGGGTGGAGGTTGGGGGGGGATCAGTGCTGGGGTGGAGGTTGGGGGGGGTCCGTGCCGTGCCGTGGTGGAGTATGGGGGGGGTCCGTGCCGTGCCGGGGTGGAGGTTGGGGGGGGGTCCGTGCTGGGGTGGAGGTTGGGGGGGGGTCCGTGCTGGGGTGGAGGTTGGGGGGGGGTCCGTGCTGGGGTGGAGGTTGGGGGGGTCCGTGCCGGGGTGGAGGTTGGGGGTTGGGGGGGGTCTCTGCTGGGATGAAGGTTGGGGGGGGGTCCGTGCTGTGCCGGGGTGGAGGTTGGGGGGGGGGTCCGTGCCGTGCCGGGGTGGAGGTTGGGGGGGGTTCCGTGCCGGGGTGGAGGTTGGGGGGGGGTCCGTGCTGGGGTTGGGGTTGGGGGGGGTCCGTGCTGGGGTGGAGGGTGGGGGGGTCCGTGCCGTGCCGGGGTGGAGGTTGGGGGTTGGGGGGTGTCCGTGCTGGGGTGGAGGTTGGGGGGGGTCCGTGCTGGGGTGGAGGATGGGGTGGGGGTCCGCGCCGTGCCGGGGTGGAGGTTGGGGGGAGGTCCGTGCTGGGGTGGAGGTTGGGGGGGGGATCAGTGCTGGGGTGGAGGTTGGGGGGGGTCCGTGCCGTGCCGGGGTGGAGTATGGGGGGGGTCCGTGCCGTGCCGGGGTGGAGGTTGGGGGGGGGTCCGTGCTGGGGTGGAGGTTGGGGGGGGTCCGTGCTGGGGTGGAGGTTGGGGGGGGTCCGTGCTGGGGTGGAGGTTGGGGGGGTCCGTGCCGGGGTGGAGGTTGGGGGTTGGGGGGGGGTCCATGCTGGGGTGGAGGTTGGGGGGGTCCGTTCTGGTGTGGAGGTTGGGGGGGTTCCGTGCCGTGCCGGTGTGGAGGTTGGGGGGGGGGTCCGTGCTGGGGTGGAGGTTGGGGGGGGGATCCGTGCTGGGGTGGAGGTTGGGGGGGGTCCGTGCCGTGCCGGTGTGAAGTATGGGGGGGGGTCCGTGCCGTGCCGTGGTGGAGTTTGGGGGGGGGTCCGTGCTGGGGTGGAGGTTGGGAGGGGTCCGTGCCGGGGTGGAGGTTGGGGGGGGTCCGTGCTGGGGTGGAGGTTGGGCGGGGTGCGTGCTGGGGTGGAGGTTGGGGGGGTCCGTGCCGTGCCAGGGTGGAGGTTGGGGGTTGGGGGGGGTCCGTGCTGGGATGGAGGTTGGGGGGGGTCCGTGCCGTGGTGGAGGTTGGGGGTGGGTCCGTGCTGCGGTGGAGGTTGGGGGGGGGTCCGTGCTGGGGTGGAGGTTGGGGGGGGTCCGTGCCGTGCCGGGGTGGAGGTTGGGGGTTGGGGGGGGGTCCGTGCTGGGGTGGAGGTTGGGGGGGGGGGGTCCGTGCTGGGGTGGAGGTTGGGGGGGGGTCCGTGCTGGGGTGGAGGTTGGGGGGGGGGTCCGTGCCGGGGTGGAGGTTGGGGGGGGTCCGTGCTGGGGTGGAGGTTGGGGGGGGTCCGTGCCGTGCCGGGGTGGAGGTTGGGTGGGGGTCCGTGCTGGGGTGGAGGTTGGGGGTGGTCCGTGTTGGGGTGGAGGTTGGGTGGGGGGTCCGTGCTGGGGTGGAGGTTGGGGGGGTCCGTGCCGGGGTGGAGGTTGGGGGTTGGGGGGGGGTCCGTGCTGGGGTGGAGGTTGGGGGGGGTCCGTGGCGAGGAGGGTTATGGGAGGGCAAGTGAGTTGGTCCACCTGGCCAGGTGCCAGCCTCCAACAGTTGGACCCATGCGGTCCATGCCACCTGGCTGGGGGGAGGAGGGGATATGGGCAATGATGACATGTCATCGTTCCCCTCCCCCCCACCAGGCCGTCATGTTTTCAGACCATCCAGCGATGTTGGCCGCCGTGGCGGCAGCCGCTCATGTCTATGTTGCCCTGGATGAGGAGGAGGAGGAGGAGGAGGAGCGTGCCAGAGAGGCGGCGCAGGCTGCCGCAGAGGGGCAGGTGGCAGCCGCCCAGGCTGGAGGGACACCTGACCGACAGGACGAGGAGGGGGAGGAGGACGTCGCGGCCCCACGGCAACGGAGGCACCCGAGGGCGCCCCGTGTGTACCGGCCCCGGCAGTCATACCAGGACCTCACGGACCGGGAATGCAGGAGGAGACTCCGGATGAGCCGGGAAACCGTGGCACACAACTGCCACCTGCTGGCACACTTGTCACCGCGTGGCACTGGCGGGGGACACCCTCTCCCCGTGTCCGTCATGGTTACGGTGGCCCTGAACTTTTATGCAACGGGGTCATTCCAGGCACCGAGTGGGGACCTGTCCGGCATATCGCAGACATCGGTGCATCGGTGCATTCGGGCAGTGACAGACGCCTATATGCCATGGCGCACCGCTACATCCGCTTCCCCATGGACCGGGCCAACCAAGGTGCCCGGGCCGTGGGTTTCTCTGCCGTTGCCGGGTTCCCCATGGTCCAGGGCGCGATCGATGGGATGCACGTCGCCGTGCGGCCACCTGCAGATAACAGGGCCGTGTTCACTAATAGGAAGGGGACCTATTCGATGAACGTACAGGTGGTCTGCGACCACCGCATGATGATCCTGCACGTCTGCGCCCGTCACCCAGGCAGTGTACACGACTCATTCGTGTTGTCGCGGTCATCCATCCCCGGCATGTACGAGGGACGCCATCCCCGGCTGGGGGGCTGGTTGCTGGGCGACAGGGGCTACCCATTGCGATCGTGGCTGATGACGCCTATACGGAGGCCACGCAATGAGGCGGAGAACCGCTACAATGATGCCCATGTAGCGACAAGGGGAGTGATCGAGAGGTGCTTTGGTGTGCTGAAGATGCGTTTCAGGTGCCTGGACCTCTCTGGGGGCGCCCTCCAGTATCGGTCAGATAGGGTCGGCCGCATCATTGTGGTGTGCTGCGTCCTGCACAACATAGCCCAGCAGAGGGGCGATGTGCCGCAGGCAGAGGAGGGCGGAGTGGAGGAGCAGCAGGAAGAGGCCCAGTCCTCCCCAGATGAGGGAGATGGGGGCAATGGTCAGGGCAGACGGGGTAAACACAGGCGGGTGGCTGTCCACCGTTACCGGCTGGCCCAGCGGGCACGGGACAGACTGATAGACGCCCACTTCACTGACTAGATGGGCGTGGGAATCGGGTAGTATGGCCACAGACCGCACACCATGGCAACAGCCGACCACCCACACCCCCCACCCATCCACCCACCCAGCACCCTCACCCCCCTCCCCAACCCCACCCACCCCACCCGCATGCACACCACCCACCCCCCATTGCCGATCCACCTGCGGCACAACGGGCCGGGCTCACACAGTTGCGGGTGGACGCGTGTCTATCGCAGGCCATGGAGAATGATGACAACCCGCCCTGCGATGAGCTCCTGGCTCTACATCGTTGGACTATGTCTGACCCATGGCCACAGTACCACCATCCACCCGGACCATCCCTGCATGCGGCTGTGACACTGCAGCGCACGGTCCCGTCCTCTGCCCGGGGGATGTTGATGGCGGCCCAGGGGGAAGGGGGCAGACTCACCTGGGGCTGAGGTAAGACCACCCCTCACACACACACTTGCGCTCAACGTACATGACACCCCCGCACACTTTGGACAGAGCACAAAGGCAGCTTCGGTAGGTGTAACATTGACTTTAATAACCAAAGGAGTTCATGCACGTGACCTAGACCCTAAAACTCATCTGTGCCCTGCACCCGTGCCAACTTACTCAGTGTCTAATTGTTTGGCCTTACGGGCCCTTTGACTACGTCTACGTGGTTCCCCAGACGGTACAGCAGAACTGGAGGTGGACTCCTGTGATTCCTGCCCTCTGACACTGGATCCCTTTGGCGGCCATTTCCTGGGGCGTCCTGGCCTAGATGGGCCAGGCTGCGGCCCGGGCGACTGGGATGGCGAGCTGCCAGCCTGTCCTGCCCGTTGCCCACCCGATGCACCTGGGACGGAAGGGGGGGAGTCCGAGGTGTCGCGGTGTACCGGGACCTCCCCTACAGAGGGAGCCAGGACGGACCACACCACCTCCTCCTCCCTCGGGGTGCCCGATGGCCCCCAGGCCTCTACATGGGTGGGGGATGCGAACGGACTGGCCATCCGACGCCCCCCCGACATCTGCCGCTGCCAGTCCTGGAGGCCCGTGCTGGTATCGACAGGGGTCTGCAGGTTTGCAGCCATGGAGCCCAGGGGGTTGGCAAACCCTGTCTGTGACAGTGCGGCGCCGGCTCGCACATGGCCACTGGCGCCGATGCCCTCAGCGATGGCCTGCAGAGACTGGGCCATGGCCTGCTGAGACTGTGCCATGGTCTGCAGAGACTGAGCTATGGCGTTGAGCGCCTCTGCCATCTGGCGCTGGCACTGGCTCATGGCCTCCTGTGAGAGGGCAGCCATGTCCTGGGCCACAGACGCCGCCTGCACGGAAGGCCCCAGGCCTCGCAAACCGTTCCCCATGTCTGACACCGTCGCACCCATTGCCTCCACCGCGGACGCCACCCGTGCGGTGTCAGCCTGGGTGGCACGCATGACCGGCACCACTCCCAGCTCCTGGACGCGGGTGGACTCCTCCACCTGCGACCGCAGCCGCCGCAAGCCGCCCGTCACCCTCTTCGCTCGCCTCCGGGTCGGTGGTTGCATCGGATCTATGTGTGGGTGTGGTAACTGCAGGAACCCAGGATCCATCTGGGCGGCAGATGTTCGCTTGGGCTGGGCTGCCCTCCGACCGCCCGGTCCCTCTGCTGCTCCTACCTCCACCTGCTGTACCGGGACGGCTGTGTTGTGCGCACCAGTGAGTGTACCAGACGCCTCATCACTAAAGTGCCCAACCGTGGTGAGTGTTTCTGCGATGGTGGAGGGTGTTGGTGACAGCAGTGGCGTTGTGTCGTGCTCTTCGTCCCACTCTGAGTCCATGGCACTTTGGGGTGGGGGTTCGTCTCCACCCATCCACTCTGAGTCACTGTCCGGTATTTCGTCTTCCTGGGTAGTGCTGTCCCGGGTAGGGGTGTCCTGGGTAGTGGTGTCCTGGGTAGTGGTGTCCTGGGTAGTGGTGTCCTGGCTCGGATGTGACGGGGGCCTGTGGCTGCCCCCTCGTCGCTGGGTGGTCGCTCCCGCACGTGACGGGGGTGTCGTCTCCCTGTTGCTCCAGGTCTCTCCGTCTCCCGTGGTGTGCGAGGGGCATCCTGCGGGCGTCGCATGCTGGAGGGTCCGGGTCTCTCCGTCTCCCGTGGTCTCCGAGGGGCATCCTGCGGGCGTCGCATGCTGGAGGGTCCGTGTCTCTCCGTCTCCCGTGGTCTCCGAGGGGCATCCTGCGGGCGGCCTGCATCTGTGGGGATGGGTGCCTGGACGTTTGGTCCTGCGATACACAATGAAGCATGCATGGTTAGACATCAGGCAGTGATCAGGTGATACGGGGGAGGGGTATATAGGGGAGGGGGGATATGGGGACGGGCTGTCGGTGGCTCACTCGCTAGTACGCCCCCGACCTCTGCATCAGCAACCTCCCGGTCCTCAGGTCCGCCAGCCAGTTCCAGGGCCCTTTCCTCGTGTACGGTCAGTGGCCTCTCATCAGCGGGCCCTCCTCCAGTCCTCACATGCTCCCTATTGTTGTGTGCGCGCTTCTCCTGTGGTGGGGGGGGGCAGGGGTAAAAGGCAACAGTGTTAGGCAGGTATATGAATGCACGCCATCGGTTGCGCGTGCATTGCAGAGGTTAAGGTTAGGGCTGGATTCACTTGGGGATATGGGGGAGGGGGGGATATGGGGGAGGGGGGATATGGGGGAGGGGGATATGGGGGAGGGGGGATATGGGGGAGGGGGATATGGGGGATATGGGGGAGGGGGGATATGGGGGATATGGGGGAGGGGGGATATGGGGGAGGGGGGATATGGGGAGGGGGGATATGGGGAGGGGGGATATGGGGGAGGGGGGATATGGGGAGGGGGATATGGGGGAGGGGGGATATGGGGAAGGGGGGATATGGGGGAGGGGGATATGGGGGAGGGGGATATGGGGAGGGGGGATATGGGGGAGGGGGATATGGGGGAGGGGGACATGGGGGAGGGGGGGATATGGGGAGGGGGCTATGGGGGGATATGGGGAGGGGGGATATGGGGGAGGTGGGGATATGGGGGAGGGGGGATATGGGGAGGGGGGATATGGGGGAGGGGGGATATGGGGGATATGGGGGAGGGGGGATATGGGGAGGGGGGATATGGGGGAGGGGGGATATGGGGGAGGGGGGATATGGGGAGGGGGGATATGGGGGAGGGGGGACATGGGGAGGGGGGATATGGGGGAGGGGGGATATGGGGAGGGGGGATATGGGGAGGGGGGGGATATGGGGAGGCTCACCCTGCCTGCTCTGACGAGGTCGTTCACCTTCTTGTGGCACTGGGTGCCTGTCCGTGGTGTCAGGGCCACAGCGGTGACGGCCTCTGCCACTTCCCTCCACAGACGCCGGCTGTGGCGTGGGGCAACTCTGCGGCCGTGCCCGGGATACAGGGCGTCCCTCCTCTGCTCCACCGCGTCCAGGAGCGCCTCCACATCGCGTGACTTGAACCTCGGGGCTGAGCGACGGCCAGCCATCCAGTCGGGTGTTCCGGTCGGGTGTTCCGGTCGGGTGGGGGGGAGCAGCGCGTATGTCGCTGCACGGCGTGAACCACTGCGCAAGCGCGGATCCCGTTACGTCGCTGCTAGCCCATTTCGGGCCGGAGACTATCGACCCATTTTTCCGACGTGACGCAAGTTGGATTTGCGCCGTTTTTTGCGCCGATCGCCGGACTTTCCGCCGATAACGGAGAATTTCGCCCCATATCTTCTTCATTTCTTTCAATGCCGGCAAAAACCATGTCTTCTCTCGGGATTATTCAGAATCTCAGTGGGTGCATACAGCTATGAAATTCTTCAGTAGAGCTCCAGGTACTTCACCTTCTCAGGTCTTTCCCCAGTCTGCTAAGAGGGTGGAGAAGATTCCTGAGTGAGACCTAGTCCCTCTTCCAACTCAAGGGAACTCACGTATTGATGCCTTTCAGTCATCTCTCTTGGATCAACCTTTTTTTGAAAATGTTCCTCAGTCTTCACAGCTGAGCTATCATGAAGATCGCACCCAAATAATGAGCAGTTCTGGAAAGCTGCAATCGGTGGGGCTGATTTAGCACACTGGGCTAAATCGCTGGCTTTTAAAGCAGGCCAGCAGCACGGTTCAATTCCCCTACCAGCCTCCCTGAACAGGCGCCGGAATTTGGCGACTAGGGGCTTTTCACAATAACTTCATTGAAGCCTACTTGTGACAATAAGCGATTTTCATTTAATTTCAGATGTCCTCCTCCTGTCCTGTACAATATGATTTAAACCAGGCCAACAAAGGCAAGGCTGTAACACTGAATAAGATATGGTGTGAATGAGCTAAGAGCAAACGGCAATAGTTATCAAGTTTCTTTACCATTTACCCTGCCGATATCAGTGTATGGGGATGGGGCCTCTGTAGGATGAACAGGCCACTCTTGTCCCGTTATTCCTCCCACTCATGATCCAAGAGGGATATAATACTAATTCTTGGAAACTCTAATAAGTTTAGACGAGACTAACAGGAGGTCCATGTGAAGCACAATCAGCAACGTTTACAAAATTGATTCTTTGATGGGTTGTGCGTGCTGTTGACAAAGCCTTTGTTGCCCATCCCTAATTTCCTTAGCACGTAGTGGCTTGCCCCGCCATTGGAGAGGGCAGTTAAGAGTCAACCACATTGGCCAATTGGATTCAAAATTTGTTTAGTGGCAGGAGGCAGAGGGTAATGGTTGAAGCATGTTTTTGTGACTGGAAGGCTGTGTGTACCGCAGTGATCAATGCTGGGTCCCTTGCTGTTTGTAGGCAGATGTGAAAGTGGGAGGTATGGGCAGTAAGTCTGCAGATGATACGAAAACTGATGCCGTGGTAAATAACGAGGGGGAAAGTCTTTTGATTACAGGAAGATATCGATGGGCTGATTAGATGGACAAATGGAATTAAACCCTGAAAAGTGCTAGGTGATGCATTTTGGGAGGATTAAGAAGGCAAGGGAATATACAATGAACAGTATAAGCTAGGAAGTACAGAGCACCGGAGGGGCCTTGGTGCATATGTCCAAAGATCTCTGAAGGCAGCAGGACAGGTAGATAAGGTGGTTAAGAAGACTTATGGATTCTTAGACATTGAACATACAGTGCAGAAGGAGGCCATTCGGCCCATCGAGTCTGCACCGACCCAATTAAGCCCTCACTTCCACCCTATCCCCGTCACCCAATACCCCTCCTAACCTTTCTTTTGGACACTAAGGGCAATTTAGTATCGCCAATCTACCTAACCTGCACGTCTTTGGACTGTAGGAGGAAACCGGAGCACCCGGAGGAAACCCACGCAGACACGGGGAGAACGTGCAGACTCCACACAGCCAGTGACCCAAGTTGGGAATCGAACCTCGGACCCTGGTGCTGTGCAAGTTGGGAATCGAACCTCGGGCCCAGTGCTAACCACTGCGCTACCGTGCAGCCCTTGCCTTTATTAATTGAGGCGTAGAATATAGGAGTCGGGAAATTACAATGGAGCTGTATAAAATGCTTGTTAGGCTACAGCTCGAGTGTTGTGTGCAGTTCTGGTCGCCATACTATGGGATGTGATTGCACTAGAGAGGGTGCAGAGGAGATTCACCAGGATGTTGTCTGGGCTGGAGAGTTTCAGCTATCAAGAGAGACTGGTTGGCCTGAGGTAATTTTCCTTAGAGCAGAGAAGACTGAGGGGGAGGGGGGGAACCTGATTGAGGACTATAAAATTATGAGATAGGGTAGATAGGAAGAAACTTTTCCCCTTAGTAGAGAGATCAATAACCAAGGAGAAGAGATTTAAGGTAAGGGGCGGGAGATTTAATGGGGATTTGAGGAAAAATGTATTCACCCAGAGGTTGTTGGGAATCTGGAACTCGCTGCCTGAAAGTGCGGTAGAGACAGGAACCCTCATAACATTTAAGAAGCGTTTAGATGAGCACTTGAAATGCCATAGCGTACAAGGATAGGGACCAAGTGCTGGAAAATGGGATTAGAATAGACAGGTGCTTGATGGCCGGCACAGTCACGATGGGCCGAGGGGCCTCTTGCTGGGCTGTAAGAACCCCACTGCCGTGGGTCTGGAGTTCACTCGTGGGCCAGGGCACCTGGTTGAAGTGATGAACCAGAAAGGCTTATACAACAATTGATGGTGCTTTCACAGTCCCCATTACTGAGACGAGCTTTCAATTCCCGATTTAATCAATTGAATTTGAATTTCACCAGCTGAAAGGGTTGGATTTGAAGCCGTGTCCCCTGATACATTAGCCATGGGCCTATTGGATTACTAGTTGAGCGGCAGCGCCACTACGCCACCACCTACTCATCAGGCTGAATGACCTAATTCTGTGCTGTAAATTCTGTGTACGTTGACTCAAATTTTAGTGTTGGAACCGGCGATATGCAGCCAAGTTATTTCCTTGAAGGCCATCAATCTGTGGTCTATTACAAAGGTCCAGCAGGCACACGCCTTCCCAAGCAGATCACTTCAAACTTTCTTTACACGGCCATTCAATAAATGTGCCCTTTCCAGCATAGCCCATTCCATGAAAACAGATTTTTTTTAAAATCGCGATGGCTACCAATCTTACAGATCCCACTGGAGACGCACGCTCACCTTGAAACTATTGGCTTAATACCTTCCTTTCCGGCAATCGGGTGATGTTTATTTATAAAGAAGAAGGTCCAGTATCTTTAAGGGGCCGATTCTTCACCAATCGGGCATCTCTGTGACAAAGCGAAACGACATAACTGTGAGGTTTGCAGTATCTAGCAATCTCTAATTGACTCCCTTCCTCCCATTCAGCTGCAGGTAAATCGTGCTCGTGCATATAATGGACACGCAGTTTTTTTTTTTGCGGCACTTTGCTGTATCAATTTGTGTGCTTTCTACGTGGAAAATGCTGGTATTCATTGCGACTCTCACAGGTTAATTATATGCCATGTGGGATCAATTCATGCCTCATTGCAAACAATGGGACGGATAATTGCCATTGGGAATCTGACTGTTCTGACAACTAAAGCTGAGAGCTAATAGCTCATGACAGATAGCTCTGGTCCATGACCTTCAGGGACCCTGTGGTGCGATGGTGACTGTTACTGGATCTGATGCTCCTTCAGCATCTGACCTGCCACCCGCACAACTCCATTTCTGTGCCTGGGAGGGGAGAAGTTGGAGGTGAAGCTGTCGGTCGTGGATCAGTGACTCAGCTGAGGGCACAAGCCTTTGAGTCGCCACTTCCACCTTACAGTGTAGTCAAGGCAGACTCTCGAGTGCCGGGGACGGGGATCTCTGCATTACTGCAGATGCAGCCTTTTTTTAGCCGATATGGCAAACTTCATAAAATTAATGGTATTTTATTCAAGAAACACAATTGCAGCCTCAAGGCTGAATTGCAGTGCGACTTAATCAAAAATTCATATTTTGACGAAGTAATCAAGTTAAATACATGGAAAAATGTAACAATTGTGTAATAGCTTTTATTTTCTTTGATGCGATGAGGGCGTCGCTGGCAAGGCCAGCATTTGTTGTCCATCCCTAATTTCTCTTGAACTGAGTGGTTTCCCAGGCCACTGTAGAGCGTAAGTCAACTACATCACTGTGGGTCTGGAGTCACGCGCAGGTCAGACCAGGTAAGTTTGGCAGATTTCCTTCCCCCCCCCAAAGAATATAGCTACAAACCCAGTTGGGTTTTACACAACACTGGGTAAAAGTTGTCATGGCCACCATTACCGATGCCAGCTTTACGTTCGTGATTTTTATTAATTGAATTCAAATTGTACCAGCTGCGGCAGTGGGATTTGAGCTCGTGCTCGCCAGAGCCTCAGGCCTGGGTCTCTGAGTTTGGCAGACGGGTGGCTTGCGTCAAGGGCTGGAGGGTGTCCAGCAAGCCCCTGGGGGACGGAGTCCCATCCAGTCAGCTGCATCAGCCTCGCACCTAAAACAGACACTTCCCGCAGCACGCCCCCCCCCCCCCACAACTCCCCCCCACCCCGGCCCCCCAACTCCCCAGCTCTTACGCTGAATGCTCCCATGGGGAAGTGTCCCTTATATTTCGTCCCCAGAATTGGTCACCCTGTTCGGATAAGACATAAAAAAACTGTTCCATTTCGAAGAATGGCGGGCGAGTTATCCTCTGCATCGTGGTCAATATTTATCCCTCAGGCAACATCACAAAAATCAGATTATGTGGTGATTATCAGACTACCGTTTCTGGGAGTTTGCTGCATGCAAATCGGGTGGCAACATTAATGTTCCCTGCATCACAACAGTGACTACACCTGATTGGCTGTAAAGGCTGCTGGTGGGCATGGAAGGTGCTATCTGAATTCAAGCCTTTCTTTGTTTTTTTGTTTGTAGAATCTTGCTGTGCTGAAATAGGCTGCCGAGTTTCCTTCCATACGTCAGTGAAAGGACTTCAAAGCTCTTCATTGGCTGTAGAGCTGTTGGCAATGGCCTAAGATTGCGAAAGGTGCCATAAAAGGGCAAGTCTTTCTGTCCTCAGGTTAATTAGCCAGCCATGGATTTTAACGGCCAAATAAACCATACCGATTGAATGGGGGGTGTTATCCCTCTCATTTCTGCACAGCTATGGGATGAGGAATTGGGACAATGTAGCTCTGAACAGGATAGTTGCGTCTCCCAGGAGCCAGCTACATGTTCAGAAACTGGATGAGACCCCGACAATTTTTCATTCTATATGGCGGTGGGAACCAGTGTCGCAGGCGTTTAACCCCTCCCTCTGTACATCATCCCCTCTCCTTCACCATCCTATCCACATTCTTCCACCCCCACCCCTCCTCCTTCATCCATCCATGCTCCCCTCCTTTACAGCCCCATCCACCCTCATTCATCCCCATTCATCCTCCTTTATGACTCGATTCTTCCCTATAAGGACGAAAAAGCTCTGAACAAGTACTAAATGGTCTTTGAGGAGAGTGTTAAACTCCAGAATATTTGGGCAGCACGGTAGCACAGTGGTTAGCAGTTGCTTCACAGCTCCAGGGTCCTAGGTTCGATTCCCGGCTTGGGTCACTGTCTGTGCAGAGTCTGCACGTTCTCCCCCTGTCTGCATAGATTTTCTCCGGGTGCTCCGGTTTCCTCCCACAAGTCCCGAAAGACGGGCTATTAGGTGAATTGGACATTCTGAATTCTCCCTCTGTGTACTCGAACAGGCACTGGAATGAAATGAAATGAAATGAAAATCGCTTATTGTCACAAGTAGGCTTCAATGAAGTTACTGTGAAAAGCCCCAAGTCGACACATTCCGGCGCCTGTTCGGGGAGGCTGTTACGGCAATTGAACCGTGCTGCTGGCCTGCCTTTGTCTGCTTTCAAAGCCAGCGATTTAGCCCTGTGCTAAACAGCCCCTATGCGGTGACTAGGGGCTTTTCACAGTAACTTCATTGCAGTGTTAATGTAAGCCTACTTGTGACAATAAAGATCATTTAAAAATAATATTTACCCACCTTCTAAATTCTATTCCTTAACTTTAGTTTGCTCCCCTCCATAGACAATTGCCCCACCATCAACCTCTTGGCTCCATTGAAACCGGCAAAGGACCAAGTTTTGTTTAGTGTTTGATTATCTTAGTGTCTTGTATCAGTTTGACAGAGGAAGGGGTGATCTTTCTGAAACTGCTTTGAAACTCAAACGTAGAGCTGGATTGCCAAGTTCACCATCGTAAACCTCTTTCTTGATGTGCTGTTGGGGAGATGAATCCCCTGCAGGGACCTAATTCCATGCTTCCCTCTCGCCACCTCAGGTTGGAGACAGGGTACAAAGAAAACTCATCAAAGGTTCTGCCTCCAGCTATATAATGGCTGCACAGGGAACATCAAAGATCGGTGTTTCTGAATCAGGAACTTCTTCCCTCTGGGGGAATTGCCTTTCTGGCTCGTAACACTCTGTTGCTGAAGTGGGAAGGAGGCAGGGATTCCGACTGTTAGGAAACCTATCAGAAATGGAGAAACACTGCTTTATTGAAGTGCCACTGATGACGAAGTCCCAGTTTGTTCAGAATGTAGGACAGGGCAATGTGACACTGGGGAAGAGATGAGAAAATTCTTCCAATCAGCAAAGATTGATTTTGGATAAGTTACATGGAACTACCTAGCATTACATCGGTATTGCAGCACATACACAGACTATTTATCCCGGCATTTATGCCTACATGCGCCGCCTTCGTCACACTTATTTTAATCCTCTCAGAATTTTCCTCTATTCCTTCCCCCTCCTATACTTATCGATCTTCCCCGCAAATGAATCCATGCTATTTGCTTAGCCTATTCTACATGAGAGCTAGTTCTATATTCTCAACACTCTCTGGACAAAGAAGGTTCTGCCCAATTCCCGACTGAATCTATCAGTGATTACCTTATAATTGTCGCTCCTAGTTTTGAATTACTGCACCAATGGAAACATCTTCCACATTTATCCTTTGGAACACTTTCAGAATTTTAAAGACTTCAATTGCATCACCACCCAGGCTTCGCTTTATTTTTGAATAGAGCCACAGCTTGTTCACTTTTTCCTGATAGTTCTGTCAATTCCGTCAACCCTTGGAAGGCTTCCCGACACCCTCTCTTGTTACGAATTCGGACCAAACTCCAATTTATATTTTGAAACCGGATGAGACGCCAACAATTTTTCATTCTGTATGGTGGTGGGAACCAGTGTCGTAGGCGTTTAACCCCTCCCCTTGACATTATCCCCTCTCCTTCACCATCCCATCCACCCTCTTTCACCCCCACTCCTCCTCCTTCACCCATTCATGCCCCCCTCCTTCACATCGCTATCCACCCGCATTCATCCCCTTTCATTCACCACCCTAACCCCATTCCCCAGCAGGAAACACTGAGAGCCTGGGAGTGAGTGTGTGTGTGTGTGTGTGTCTATGTGTGTGCGTGGGTGACCTGTTTGTATCCAGGCCACTTCAACAGTGAGCCTCTACTGACAGCGACCTTGACTCGGGGATAAATAGTCTGTGTATGTGCTGCAATACCGATGTAATGCTAGGTAATTCCATGTAACTTATCCAAAATCAATCTTTGCTGATTGGAAGAATTTTCTCATCTCTTCCCCAGTGTCCCCCTAGCATTCGGATGCAGTTTGGCGACTGTAAGTGTTCAAAAGGCAGGCACCATCGCAGTTTGATGTGAAGAGGGCACAGTACAGGAAAGCACCTCCAGCTCACCAGGAGAGAGAAGCAGATTCCGCAGGTAAACCCCTCACCCCAGCATTAATAGTTTTCACTTAAAAAGATTTGTTTTACTGATGTTTAGGGACTCAAATGATTAATACATAGGTAAACGATGTAATAGAAAATTGAGAAATTATATGGCCAACACATTTTCTTGGAGATTCAGATTTTCCAACTACACCATTGGTGGAGACAAGGAAAGAGAGCGGGAGTGGGGAGGGGAAGAGAGTGTGTGTGAGGGGTGGAGGAAGAGAGAGTGTGTGAGGGGTGGGGGCAAGAGAGAGTGTGTGAGGGGTGGGGGAAGAGAGAGTGTGTGAGAGGTGAGGGGAAGAGAGAGCGTGTGAGGGGTAGAGAAAGAGAGAGAGTGTGTGAGGGGTGGGGGAAGAGAGAGTGTGTTGTAGCCTCGTAAAATGGCTGCGTTACGATTAATCTGGCCAAAACCCAGTTTAAAATGGCTAACCCGAAAGACTGCTGCGAAAAGCAGCTAAGAAGACACAAGCAGGCAGCTGCAGACAGTATTGCATATTCGGCTCTGGGATGTTAGCCCAGATCGATACTCAGGGCTATCAACAGCCCATCAACCCAGGTATTTGCAGTTGCATTCAGGACTGTTTGCAGCCCATCTATTCAGACATCCACAGTTAAATCGGCTATCCCCGGGAACAATTGCAGCATATTAGCAATTGAATCGGCCAGACCTGTCGGCGCCTGCAGTGGCCGAAACAAAGACAGGTGAGCGACCACCCCCCGATCGAGGAATCGCCTCACCATTGGACACATCGGCCCCAGAGATTGGGGACAGATCCAATCACTTAGGACTCAGGGTCAAGAGCCGCCCCGGGAGGTGGGAAGCCCCTGGGCCCTATAAAAGTGAGGGTCCAAGTTCAGATCTCTCTCTCTCCTCTTCGCCTGCTCGAGACCTTCGCAAGAACAGCAACTGGCAACTGTAAGTTTGAATCCAGCGATCGCTATCCGGTAGAGACACCTAGCCACCGACCTGTAGCAGCCTTTTGAATCCCAGATCTGATTGGACAAGCCATTCGTTTCCCTGACCTGGTGGGCTCTTCCTAAGTTAAGTATTGGCCAGTAGTGATAGGTTTATTATATAGAAAGTAGTATTAGGGTATTAATATTGCTTGTTGTATATAATAAATGACCGTTGTTTTAATCCTCACTAAGCGGTGTGCTGTATTATTAATCATAACCTGAACTTGAACCACGTGGTGGTATCATAAAGATACCTGGCGACTCATGAGCAAAGGTGACGTAATCGGAGCAAATAGACTAAGGTTAAAAAGAACAACATAATTGGCGACATCCCGACGGGACCCGACTTAGAAGTGGAAAACCACTCCGGTAGAAACCCAACATTTTGAATTAGAATCCAATCGGAAACAAAAAAAAACCACAAGTGTTCAAGCGGTTCTGGTTAATAATTCACAATTCGGAAGTGTGTATATGCATGCGTAACTAACAGGGTTATAAGGCAAAACTGGTAGATTTTTTGTTGCGTCAAAACTATCGGCAGTTGGTATTTCGGAAATTAGCGCAAGCCGTACCCGTATCTACCACACCACCTTAGCCCCCTGTTCCAAATTCGAACGTAATGAGCAGATAAGAGAGAGCCATGCAGGCAATGCAAGCGATGCAGTGCCTCATGAACCCCGAAGATTTTGCTGTCGTACCAGTCAGCAGCGTAGGAGCGGGACAGTGTCCCGTTTGGGAAGTGGAAATCCGCAAAATTCTGCAGGGCAAAGTATGGCCCGTGTGGAAGGATTTCTGCAATAACGACGACTCATGTCCTGGAAGTATAGGGCATACTTGGTGGGAGAACCTGAGTGAGATCCACAAAAAGAGTTTAGCAAAAGCGCGCAAGCCGATGGCAATTGTGTCCTGTCTGGCACAATTGCGAGGCACAGAGGAGGTCGTCAGGACGCTCCGCAAGGAAATAGAAGGCATACATCGGACGAGTAAAATCGATGTATGCGAAATTGAGAAAGAGAACCTGGAGTTAAAAGGGAAATTAGCAGCAAAACACGAAGAGGTGGCTGACGCCAAACGGGGTCACCAATCTTGTCTGGCGCACTTGAGTAGTTTCCAGTCACAATATGAAAAGGCTTATCAGGACCTGCAGCGTGCAGTCCTGGTAAAGAAAGAAACAGAAAACCAGTTAGAGAAGCTCCAGAAACAACGCAGTGATCTCAAGGCAGTCTTGAGAGCGCTCCACGCCACAACCACGGAACAAAGGCAGAGTACTTTGGACCATGCAAAGTGCCGAAAGCAGATTGCAGACTTGAAAGCACTGCTTTCTGTCCAAAAGGGATTTCAAGAAACCTCTGGGGAAAGTTTAGACCAGGAAGACGGCCCTGATTGGGAAGAATTGCAAGAGACAGCGCAGAGATATGTTCAGGGAGCATGTGCGCAGGGAAAACCCCAAAGGAGGAAAGCACCCCCACCCCCCACACAACAGATAATACAGGCTCCCATGAACCCTGTAACAACCCACCGCACCGCCACAGCAGACGAGGTGGAGGTCTTATTTTCCACCCCCCTCACAGTGACCCAATTACGGCACGCATGTGCCAAAATCACACCGTTCCTCCCTGCTTCAGACCCACACCATTTCTTCGCCACCGTCAAACACCAGGCGACCATGTACGGCCTGGATGAGAAAGAGCAGGTAAAGCTCACGGTCCTCAGCTTAGACCCATCGGTCGCAGCAGCCCTTCCCGACCCACAGAATGTAGGAGGAGGCACCCTTGCAGAAATGCATACCGCGATCCTGGATGCGATCGGGTACAACCGGGGCGACCCCGTAAACGGTCTGAATAAATGCAGACAGAAAAAGTCTGAACACCCCACAGCGTTCGCAGGACGCTTGTGGATTCATTTTGAAGCCGTTTTCGGCAACGTAGATCGTGCCCATTTGTCCCCAGACAATATGGCCAAGTGGACCCGCACCCTTATCTCCCATGCCACAGAAGCAGGACAGAATGCCTGTAGCAATTATGACTCCTCAGAGGAGGCTCATAATGAGAAGTGGGTGGTCAAAAGATTGTCCCGCGTTTGGGAACAAGCGGCTCACGGCAAATCAACAACTAGAACCCCCGAGGAAAACCAAGCCGCCGCAGACGTGCAGGCAGTAAGAACCACTCTCCACAACCCCGCCTGGGTAAACGAGGGAAAGAACAGCCCCCCAGCCAAACCGCAAGAGTGCTACAATTGCGGACACTTGGGACATTTTGCTAGAGAATGCAATGGCCCTAAAAACCCACAGAGAGCCCATCAGACCGGCACTCCCAATAAGAAAAGGGCAGAGCCCATACATAGCGTTAACGCCCAGTCAGATCAGACAGACGTGACCGGAACGGACTGACGGTGTATAGGCTCCCCCAGCTGGGTCTGCGATACCCTTTGGGATAGGTCAGGACGACCCGTAGTCGCAGCAAAGGTTAAGGGACAGCCGATCGAGCTTCTCTGGGACACAGGAGGGTCCCGCACAACCTTAAATTCCTCCACCCTTGGTAAGGACACGTGGCCCACCACATCCACTATCACCCTCAGCGGCTTCACAGGCCACTCACAACAGGGGCATATCACGACCCCTGTACCCATCCAGATCGGAAATATTAATACAAAGCACCCCGTAGTGTTAGTCGACCTGCCCCCAATAGCAGAGCACCTCTCCTTCGATCCAGTCAACCAGTGTGTCTGGAAGATGGCGAAATCCGCTAGAGCCCCCGGGGACTACATGAACAAAATCAGCGCCGTAGGCGAGTTTTGGTTTAACCCCAGCACACTCAGCACGGACCGACAGGTTAGAGCAGTCCTGCAGAAAAAAAGGGCAGCATTTGCAACCCATAAACACGACTGTGGACGGATGATCGGCTCCGTACAGATAACCGGACCGGACCCAAGACCCCAGAAACAGTACGGATTTCCCCTAGAAGCAGAGGGAGAAATCCTAAAGGTCATAGAAAGCTT
Organism: Scyliorhinus torazame; assembly: GCF_047496885.1. Lineage (NCBI taxonomy): Eukaryota > Metazoa > Chordata > Chondrichthyes > Carcharhiniformes > Scyliorhinidae > Scyliorhinus > Scyliorhinus torazame. The sequence goes on from NC_092709.1 coordinate 330,143,360, forward strand.
GTTAGAACAAGGCGTCCTAAGACCGGTAGCCTCGACTAACAATGCCCCGATTTGGCCAGTAAGGAAACCCGACGGATCATGGCGTTTAACCATTGATTATCGGAAACTCAATAAAGTCACCCCCGCAGCAGCCCCCACCGTTGCAACAAGTCCCAAGACCATGCTCAAACAGGGACTCCATGCCCAATATTTCAAGGTTTTGGACGTCAGTAATGGGTTCTGGTCCATTCCATTGGCAAAGGCGTGCCAGTACAAATTTGCCTTCACTTTCCGAGCTCAGCAGTACACGTGGACATGCCTGCCACAAGGCTTCCACAACTCCCCCTCCATTTTCCACCGACAACTGGCAAATGGACTAGCAAAATTTTCTCACCCCGAATGTCTGGTACAGTATTTAGACGATCTACTACTGAAGACAGACACAAAGGAAGAGCACATTGAGCTTCTGTCCGAACTCCTGGAGTTACTACACTCCATTGGCTGTAAAGTAAACCCCAAGAAGGCCCAAATATTGGAAGAAAAGGTGATATATTTGGGTACTATCATCACACACGGCAAACGCGAGATCGAGCACAAAAGAATTGACTCGATCGCTAAATTGCCCCTTCCCCAACATGTGTCAGCCCTCCGGTCGTTTTTAAGACTGGTTGGCTACTGCCGAAACTACATTGACGGTTTCGCCAGCAAGGCAGCGCCCCTCTCAGACCTCCTAAAGAAAGGAGCCCCCTGGGAATGGCTTCCGCAGCATACGGAGGCTGTGGAATCACTAAAACGGGTACTCATAGCCGCCCCCGCACTACAAGTTCCCGACCCGCTTTCCCCTTTCGCCATAGAGGTAGCGACCACAGACCGTACCCTTTAAGCCGTGCTCCTGCAGGAACGGCACGACCAGCTAAGACCCGTAGCTTATGCCTCCCGAATTTTAGATGCTGTGGAGCAGGGATTTTCAGCCTGTGAGAGGCACCTGCTCGCAGTTTTCTGGGCAGTCCAGTACTTTTCCTACATTACCGGACTGAACCCCATCACCATCTTGCCCGAACACACCCCCACACAACTTTTACGGGACGGACGACTTAAAGACGGTACCGTCAGCCAAATCCGCGCTGCTAGGTGGACCCTTCTCTTACAAGGACGGGACATCACAGTAAAACGGACCAAAACACACACATACTTAGCGGACAATCTACAATACCCCGGAACCCCCCATGAGTGTGAGATCATCTCGCCGCACCATAATACAGGCCCCTTTATTGCCAGAACACTCCCCAGAAAACTAGCCACTCCATCTCAGAACCCCCCTCACCCGGACACGTGTGACCCCATCAGGATTTATGTGGATGGATCTTCCACAATCCTGGATGGGCAACGCATAACAGATTGTGGGATTTATGTGGAGGACGCGCAGGGACGCGCCCTCGAGGAAATCGCATTAAAATTGCCCGGGCACTTAGGCGCGCAGGCTGCAGAACTTGCGGCCATCGCCTACATTGTAGACCACCCAGATTCCTTCCCCAGCCCAGCAGACATATATTCATAGAACATAGAACGATACAGCGCAGTACAGGCCCTGCGGCCCACGATGTTGCACCGAAACAAAAGCCACCTAACCTACACTATGCCATTATCATCCATATGCTTATCCAATAAACTTTTAAATGCCCTCAATGTTGGCGAGTTCACTACTGTAGCAGGTAGGGCATTCCACGGCCTCACCACTCTTTGCGTAAAGAACCTACCTCTGACCTCTGTCCTATATCTATTACCCCTCAGTTTAAAGCTATGTCCCCTCATGCCAGCCATTTCCATCCGCGGGAGAAGGCTCTCACTGTCCACCCTATCTAACCCCCTGATCATTTTGTATGCCTCTATTAAGTCTCCTCTTAACCTTCTTCTCTCCAACGAAAACAACCTCAAGTCCATCAGCCTTTCCTCATAAGATTTTCCCTCCATACCAGGCAACATCCTGATAAATCTCCTCTGCACCCGCTCCAAAGCCTCCACGTCCTTCCTATAATGCGGTGACCAGAACTGTACACAATACTCCAAATGCGGCCGTACCAGAGTTTTGTACAGCTGCAACATGACCTCCTGACTCCGGAATTCAATCCCTCTACCAATAAAGGCCAACACTCCATAGGCCTTCTTCACAACCCTATCAACCTGGGTGGCAACTTTCAGGGATCTATATACATGGACACCTAGATCCCTCTGCTCATCCACACTTCCAAGAACTTTACCATTAGCCAAATATTCCGCATTCCTGTTATTCCATCCAAAGTGAATCACCTCACACTTCTCTACATTAAACTCCATTTGCCACCTCTCAGCCCAGCTCTGCAGCTTATCTATGTCTCTCTGTAACCTGCTACATCCTTCCACACTGTCGACAACACCACCGACTTTAGTGTCATCTGCAAATGTACTCACCCACCCTTCTGCGCCTTCCTCGAGGTCATTGATAAAAATGACAAACAGCAACGGCCCCAGAACAGATCCTTGTGGTACACCACTTGTAACTGAACTCCATTCTGAACATTTCCCATCAACCACCACCCTCTGTCTTCTTTCAGCTAGCCAATTTCTGATCCACATCTCTAAATCACCCTCAATCCCCAGCCTCCGTATTTTCTGCACTAGCCTACCGTGGGGAACCTTATCAAACGCTTTACTGAAATCCATATACACCACATCAACTGCTCTACCCTCGTCTACCTGTTCAGTCACCTTCTCAAATAACTCGATAAGGTTTGTGAGGCATGACCTACCCTTCACAAAGCCATGCTGACTATCCCTGATCATATTATTCCTATCTAGATGATTATAAATCTTGTCTCTTATAATCCCCTCCAAGACGTTACCCACCACAGACGTGAGGCTCACCCGTCTATAGTTGCCGGGGTTGTCTCTGCTCCCCTATTTGAACAAAGGGACCACATTTGCTATCCTCCAGTCCTCTGGCACTATTCCTGGAGCCAATGATGACATAAAAATCAAAGCCAAAGTCTGTACGTCTGCAACAGCCTCACCGAATTTCTGCCCCTCTGGGAAACAAGAGGATTTGTTTCCGCGGATGGAAAACCCTCCCCTCAGCCCCATTACTCCACCATATTCTGGAAAAGGCCAAGAACAGGACCTTTGGCATTATAAAAGTCCGCAGCCACAATCGTTCTTCCCCCCCTGGAAATGTAAAAGCCAACGCGCTGGCTAAGGCAGGATCCAGGCATGGGTACTTTTGGAAGTCCCCCGGGAGCGCCCCAGTGAGTGCGCCAGTGAGTGCAGTTCAGGTCGCGCAGACTAGGATCGAGGATCTAGTAGCGGCCCAGAAGCAGGATAGCGCTCTCACTGAGATCGTGAAAGGGAAGTTTCCAGCCTCATACGAGAGGTTCCGGAATACGATAACCACACATGATGGTGTGGTGCTAAAAGACAGCCTTTACGTGGTTCCTGTACAAGATAGGAATCAGATGATCTGTCTATTCCATGACAGTCATGGACACCAGGGAATAGAACCCACCTCTGCCCACCTCAAACAGCTTTGTTGGTGGCCAAATCTTAAAGAGGATGTGTCCCATTACATCAAAAATTGCCTCATCTGCGCGCAAAACAACCCAGATAGGTATGCCAAAAAGGCACATCTCAGCCACACCCGATCTGTTAACGGCCCCTGGACTAACCTCCAGATCGATTTTCTAGGTCCATTACCCCCTTGCAGGAATGGCTATAAATATGTTCTGGTGGTCATTGACACTTTTACAAAGTGGGTGAAAGCATTTCCAGCCCGCACCAACACCACGAAAACAACCGCCAAAATCCTAATCCACCACATCTTCACAAGATGGGGACTCCCCCGCAGTATTGAATCGGACCAAGGTTCTCACTTTACGGGACGGGTCATGCAGAACGTCCTCACGATATTTGGCATAACCCAAAAATTTCACATTGCGTACCACCCTCAGTCGAGTGGTATAGTGGAGCGCATGAATCGGACCCTAAAAACCACCCTTAGAAAAATGGTCCAGCAAAACAACACCACTTGGGATTCAGTCCTCCTCTTTGCGCTGATGTTTTTGCGTAACACTGTTTCCACCTCCACAGGTTTCACCCCGCACACCCTCATGACCGGACGCCCCATGAAAGGGACAGAGTACTTGCTAGGTTTAGACTTAACCAGCCCCGAAGTCACGACCCTCACCCACGAGAAGGCCATGGAACAACTACTTGCAAATATAAAAACGGCTCAGCTAGCAGCCGCTGTTAGACTGGGCACTAAAAGAACACAGAGCAAGGCCTGTTTTGCTAAGGCAGTACATGCCACGGAGTACAACATAGGACAGCAAGTAATGTTGTCCGTGTACAACCCCAGCACGTTTCTGTCTCCAAAATACTCGGGTCCCTATTCAATTACGGACAAAATAAGCCCGTCGGTATATAAAATTAAATACCAAAATGGTAAGACTGCATGGTTTCACATAAACCAGCTCAAGGTTTATGGAGCACAGTCAAACCACTCCCACCACGTCATGCTTGACGCAGCCGACCAAACCCCGCCCGCATCCAACGTGACCACTCCCACCCCTTCCACGTCCAGCCCAGACACGGACTCTCCACCGACTCCACCCACGAACTTTACGCTCCGTCCCGGAACGCCCACAGACTACAGCAGCACTGACAGCGACTGTGACTCTGACGACAGCCACAGCACGCCTCCCTACTATCCTGGTCCCACACCCAGCAACTCCGACTTCGACTCCAGTGACCCCTTCCTCATCACCTACTTAAATAAACCCCACCACCGACCACCGAACTACACGGACGACCCCGACTTTGTCCCCACCCAACTCGACACCACTCATTGGCACCGCGACAACTCCTGCAGACTCATCCGCAACGACGAGGACGATCCCAACTCACACCACTCAGCCCTTTCCGCCTTGATCCACTCCAGAGTTCGTCAGCCGGGAGTATGTGACGACCTCGGGCCTGACTCCTCCAACCCTTTTGCGACCCTATTCGCAACCGAGAACTGAGGTGCCACATGATGATTTAAAGGAGACACTTGGTGAAAAGTGTTGTCCTTTCTGACGGAACCTGCAGAATGTTTTATGTTGTCTGTCTGTTTGTTAAATGTTGTTCGTCCTACAGGAGAATTTTCTCACCGCCCCACACCCATTCACCTGAACTTTGTAGCTCTTTTCCAAACGGACAAGCCAGACGCTTGTTCAGCGGTACCAACTTGTCCACAGATACCTGGTCACCAGACCAGACGCCCATTCAGAGGAACTAGCTTTTCAGCTGATACGTGGTCACCAGACCAGACGCCCGATCGTAGCTACTCTTCTGATTTGATGGTCGAATCAGAACAGTAACCCCACCATGATGACTACATTTTTGTCCGTTCTTTGGTCGCTCAGGCAGTGGGGAAACGGCGTGAGACCCGCCCTGCCTGGGGACCCCCCCCCCCCCTCCACAAAGCAGGATGAAAAAAAAAATGGGGGGGAGAGTAACATACTGTGACCAATTATAAGGGTTTAATTGGCCCCAAGAAGGACAGACACACTAACACACCAGATATTAAACCGAAGTATTTACACACACTACGCTTGTCTTACAGAACTCCAGAAGCTCCAAGTCCGGAGAAAACCAGCGAACACAGGAAAAGGAAAGAAAGAAGACAGCCATGAGGACTCCTTTCATCGTGCTCAACACTCTTTTGATGAACTTCTGGTTGCGTGGGAACGTGGACCCCATCACTCCAAACCCCTTTACTGTTAACACTTCACGGCCCAGTAGTATCGAGGGCCCAGTCACCAACCACGCTGCATTATCCTGGTGTGCCAAGTTCATAACTTGGTACTCCCTATCGTACATCATTGAGGCACTGTTGGCATTGGCTATACTCAGTTGTGCAGTACAGACCATGCGCCTCCGCAAGTGGAAAAGGAGAGCGTACCGCGCTCGAACGCCGGTCTATCGGATCCGATCCCTGATATTCGGCTATGACCAGACCCCAGACCCCCGCAACATATGAATAATAAAACATGCACTGGCGGTTTTTCATGTAAATAAAAAGAAAATGTATGGAAATGTATGATCCTGAGCTTGACTGCCAAGCCAGGAAAGAATATATTAAATGTGGTGATTGTTATTGTATGTTTAGAGAGATAAGATTGTATAATGCTTGAAAAATTGGTTAGGTAAAATTAGAGGTTCCCAGTTTATTTTTTTATAGATACATGCCCCTGCCTGACATAGCGCCCTCAAGAATTGTTTAGGTAAATTTTTGTGCATAGCTAGGGTCAGAGTAGTGGCCATGTAGGAGGTCCCCCCCCCCCCCCCCCCCCCGGTCAGGGAACGAAGAGGACAAAATTTATGTGATCCTTCACGCTTCGCGTTAGGATCACAAGGCGGGAATGTAGCCACGTAAAATGGCTGCGTTCCGATTAATCTGGCCAAAACCCAGTTTAAAATGGCTAACCCGAAAGACTGCTGGGAAAAGCAGCTAAGAAGACACAAGCAGGCAGCTGCAGACAGTATTGCATATTCGGCTCTGGGATGTTAGCCCAGATCGATACTCAGGGCTATCAACAGCCCATCAACCCAGGTATTTGCAGTTGCATTCAGGACTGTTTGCAGCCCATCTATTCAGACATCCACAGTTAAATCGGCTATCCCCGGGAACAATTGCAACATATTAGCAATTGAATACCGGGCCAGACCTGTCGGCGCCTGCAGTGGCCGAAACAAAGACAGGTGAGCGACCACCTCCCGATCGAGGAATCGCCTCACCATTGGACACATCGACCCCAGAGATTGGGACAGATCCAATCACTTGGGACTCAGGGTCAAGGGCCGCCCCGGGAGGCGGGAAGCCCCTGGGCCCTATAAAAGTGAGGTTCCAAGTTCAGATCTCTCTCTCTATCCTCTTCACCTGCTCGAGACCTTCGCAAGAACAGCAACCGGCAACTGTAAGTTTGAATCCAGCGATCGCTATCCGGTAGAGACACCTAGCCACCGACCTGTAGCAGCCTTTTGAATCCCGTGGGCCAGATCTGATTGGACAAGCTATTCGTTTCCCTGACCTGGTGGGCTCTGCCTAAGTTAAGTATTGGCCAGTAGTGATAGGTTTGTTATATAGAAATTAGTATTAGGGTATTAATATTGCTTGTTGTATATAATAAATGACCGTTGTTTTAATCCTTACTAAGCGGTGTGCTGTATTATTAATCACAACCTGAACTTGAACCACGTGGTGGTATCATAAAGATACCTGGCGACTCATGAGCAAAGGAGACGTAATCGGAGCAAATAGGCTAAGGTTAAAAAGAGCAACATTGTGAGGGGTGGAGGAAGAGAGAGTGTGTGAGGGGTGGGGGCAAGAGAGAGTGTGTGAGGGGTGGGGGGGAAGAGAAAGTGTGTGAGGGATGGGGGAAGAGAGAGTGTGGGAGGGGTGGGGGAAGAGAGAGAGTGTGTGAGGAGTGGGGGAAGAGAGAGAGTGTGTGAGGGGTGGGGGAAGAGAGAGTGTGTGAGAGGTGGGGGGAAGAGAGAGCGTGTGAGGGGTAGGGAAAGAGAGAGAGTGTGTGAGGGGTGGGGGAAGAGAGAGTGTGTGAGGGGTGGAGGAAGAGAGAGTGTGTGAGGGGTGGGGGCAAGAGAGAGTGTGTGAGGGGTGGGGGGGAAGAGAAAGTGTGTGAGGGATGGGGGAAGAGAGAGTGTGGGAGGGGTGGGGGAAGAGAGAGAGTGTGTGAGGAGTGGGGGAAGAGAGAGAGTGTGTGAGGGGTGGGGGAAGAGAGAGTGTGTGAGAGGTGGGGGGAAGAGAGAGCGTGTGAGGGGTAGGGAAAGAGAGAGAGTGTGTGAGGGGTGGGGGAAGAGAGAGTGTGTGAGGGGCGGGGGAAGAGAGTGTGTGAGGGGTGGAGGAAGAGAGAGTGTGTGAGGGGTGGGGGAAGAGAGAGTGTGTGAGGGGTGGGGGAAGAGAGAGTGTGTGAGGGGTGGAGGAAGAGAGAGCGTGTGAGGGGTGGGGGCAAGAGAGAGTGTATGAGGGGTGGGGGGAAGAGAAAGTGTGTGAGGGATGGGGGAAGTGAGAGTGTGGGAGGGGTGGGGGAAGAGAGAGTGTGTGAGGAGTGGGGGAAGAGAGAGAGTGTGTAAGGGGTGGGGGAAGAGAGAGTGTGTGAGGGGCGGGGGAAGAGAGTGTGTGAGGGGTGGAGGAAGAGAGAGTGTGTGAGGGCTGGGGGAAGAGAGAGTGTGTGAGGGGTGGGGGAGGAGAGAGTGCGTGAGGCATTGGGGGGAGAGAGTATGTGTGAGGGGTGGGGGGGCGTCATAGTATCCACGCATGTATATAATGAGATGCAGACAGGCAGTGATTGACACACAGGATGACCAGTAAGCACACAGCACAGTGCAGCCAATCACCAGACAGGCACTACCGCTATAAATCCAGAGGGCACTAGGTTTCCCGCTCTCTCGGGACCCAGCCACTGAGACAGTCAGAGTCCACGAGCTAGCAAGTGCAAACACCATGCGGTAGCTAGTAAGTCTGGTCAGACTACTACAAGGTCTCCAGTCAGTTCAGTATAGTGTCGACCCACAGCTGAATATGTATATCAGTTCTATCGTTGAATAAAACAGTGTTGGATCTTCTCCAGTGTTAGACGTCTGTTTCTAGCTTCCCTGCATCAAGTGCAGTCCACATCGAACCTACCTGCCTAACACATCATGGTACCAGAGTGATACTGATCTTGATGGACCTACCTCGAGTGAATCAGCATTGACCAACAAGCAGCCATCCGGTGAAATGGAAAACACCCAGCCTCCTCCGCATCTCCGGCAACATCGGCGCCAATTGGAAAATCGTCAAGCAAAAGTTCCTCTTGTACATCGAGGCCTCTGACCTCGAAGCAGCATCAGATGCCAGGAAGAGCGCGCTATTTCTCTCCACCGCGGGGGACCACGCCATCCACATCTACAACTCCCTTACGCTCGCTGAAGGCGAAGACAAAACGAAATTCAAAACAGTCCTGCTGAAGTTTGACAGCCACATGTGACATTGAGGTGAATGAGAGTTTTGAACGGTACGTTTTCCAACAGAGGCTTCAGGGTAAGGATGAACCTTTTCAGTCCTTCGTGACCCATCTCCGCATCCTAGCGCAGTCATGTAACTATGACTCGACGGCTGATTCTATGATCCGGGATCAGATCGTTTTCGGGGTCCTCTCCGACTCCCTTCGGCAGCAGCTCCTGAAAGTCTCTCTGTCGCTATCGAGACCTACGTTGTCCATGAGCATGCTAAGAATTGTTACTCCCACATCAGGGCGGCAGAAACTGCAAAGCTGGCCTCCCACGAGGCGGAACGGGTTCAGGCCATTGCACAAATGCAGGGCCTGAGCATCGAGGAGAGTGGCCCTTTCGCGCGCTTTTCCCGGGTCCCTGCGCTTGCGCGCCACGACCGAGTGGACGATGAGCCTGACAACCCGACTGCGCAGGTGCGTACGTCGACCGAACGCGCTGACGTCGGCGTCATGACGTGTCCGAAATGTGGCTCCGCCCACTTAAAGCGGCAATGTCCGGCAAAAGGACGCCGGTGTCTACAGTGTGGCAAGCTTGGCCACTACGCAGCCCTTTGCAGATCTGCTCCACCGCTCAGCAGCCAGTGATCCCAGCTGCGGCGCAGAAGTGTCCGCTCAATACAACAAGGCTAGATTCCGATCCCGACAGCCCAACAGACCCTGATGCTGAGTGCCTCAAGTCCCCATACCGGGTTGTCATCATAACTACACATGCGCTGCCTTCCACCGCAATGGCGAAACGCCTCTCGATCCTCAGTGTGGATCCCGACGACGAGTGGTGTGCTGTCCTCACAGTTAACAAGGCTCGCATCCGATTTAAACTGGACACCGGCGCATCAGCGAACCTCATCTCAAAATCCGACCCGACACCATACGCGCCAGACCAAGCATTCTTCCACCGGCCTGCCAGCTCCTTGACTACAATGGCAATGCCATAGCTGCCAGTGGCTCCTTTCAACTAGGGGTATCCAACAAGGCGATCAAGGCGACACTGCGGTTTGAAATCGTCGGGCCTGACAGAGCGTCCCTGCTCGGTGCTCGAGCCTGCAAGCTCCTGAACCTGGTTCAGCGAGTCCACACCATGTCATCATCACCGGCGATGGCCTCACTTGATGGAAACTTGCAAACCGACATAGATGACATTATCACGCAGTACCACAGCATATGCGATGGAACGGGCATGCTCCCATACCGATATAAAATCCTGCTCAAGCCGAACGCCACCCCTGTAATTCCTGCACTACGCCGGGTGCCGGCACCCCTCAAGGATCGTCTGAAGAAGCAATTACAGGACATCCAAGACCAGGGCATCATATCGAAGGTCACAGAGCCCACAGACTGGGTCAGCTCCATGGTCTGCGTAAAGAAGCCGTCAGGGGAGCTTCGCATTTGTATTGACCCTAAGGATCTAAACCGCAACATCATGCGGGAGCATTAACCGATACCAAAACTTCTTTACTAAGCTGGACGCCTCCAAGGGTTTTTGGCAAATACAGCTGGACACGTCCAGTCGCAAGCTGTGCACGTTCAACACCCCGTTCGGTCGCTACTGCTACAACCGGATGCCTTTTGGGATCATATCTGCCTCCAAAGTATTTCATCACATCATGGAGCAGATGATGGAGGGCATCGAGGGGGTGCGAGTATACGTTGACGATGTAATTATCTGGTCCACAATGCCCCAGGAACACATTGCTCGCCTCAAGAAGGTATTCCAGAGAATTCATGAACATGGTCTCCAGTTCAACAGGGCCAAGTGCTCATTTGGTCAATCGGATATTAAGTTCCTGGGTGACCACATCTCGCAGCAGGGCATGCGGCCAGATGTCGAAAAGGTCTCGGCGATCAACGCCATGAAGACCCCGGAGGACAAGAAGGCGGTCCTCCGCTTCCTCAGGATGGTCAACTTCCTCGGGAAATTCATTCCCAATATGACATCCCACACCACGGCCCTCCGCCATAGAACATAGAACATAGAAACTACAGCACAGAACAGGCCCTTCGGCCCACGATGTTGTGGCGAACCTTTGTCCTAGATTAATCATAGATTATCATTGAATTTACAGTGCAGAAGGAGGCCATTCGGCCCCCTGAGTCTGCACCGGCTCTTGGAAAGAGCACCCTACCCAAACTCAACACCTCCACCCAACACCAAGGGCAATTTTGGACACTAAGGGCAATTTATCATGGCCAATCCACCTACCCTGCACATCTTAGGACTGTGGGAGGAAACCGGAGCACCCGGAGGAAACCCACGCAGACACGGGGAGGACGTGCAGACTCCGCACAGACAGTGACCCAAGCCGGAATCGAACCTGGGACCCTGGAGCTGTGAAGCAATTGTGCTATCCACAATGCCACCGTGCTGCCCTCAAGAACAAATAAATCTACACTATATCATTTTACCGTAATCTATGTACCTATCCAATAGCTGCTTGAAGGTCCCTAATGTTTCCAACTCAACTACTTCCATAGGCAGTGCATTCCATGCCCCCACTACTCTCTGGGTAAAGAGCCTACCTCTGATATCCCTCCTATATCTTCCACCTTTCACCTTAAATTTATGTCCCCTTGTAATCGTTTGTTCCACCTGGGGAAAAAGTCTCTGACTATCTACTCTATCTATTCCCCTGATCATCTTATAAACCTCTATCAAGTCGCCCCTCATCCTTCTCCGTTCTAATGAGAAAAGGCCTAGCACCCTCAACCTTTCCTCGTAAGACCTACTCTCCATTCCAGGTAACATCCTGGTAAATCTTCTTTGCACCTCTTCCAAAGCTTCCACATCCTTCCTAAAATGAGGTGACCAGAACTGTACACAGTACTCCAAATGAGGCCTTACCAAAGTTTTGTACAGCTGCATCATCACCTCACGGCTCTTAAATTCAATCCCTCTGTTAATGAACGCGAGCACACCATAGGCCTTCTTCACAGCTCTATCCACTTGAGTGGCAACTTTCAAAGATGTATGAACATAGACCCCAAGATCTCTCTGCTCCTCCACATTGCCAAGAACTCTACCGTTAACCCTGTATTCCGCATTCATATTTGTCCTTCCAAAATGGACAACCTCACACTTTTCAGGGTTAAACTCCATCTGCCACTTCTCAGCCCAGCTCTGCATCCTATCTATGTCTCTTTGCAGCCGACAACAGCCCTCCTTACTATCCACAACTCCACCAATCTTCGTATCGTCTGCAAATTTACTGACCCACCCTTCAACTCCCTCATCCAAGTCATTAATGAAAATCACAAACAGCAGAGGACCCAGAACTCATCCCTGCGGTACGCCACTGGTAACTGGGATCCAGGCTAAATATTTGCCATCCACCACCACTCTCTGACTTCTATCGGTTAGCCAGTTCGTTATCCAACTGGCCAAATTTCCCACTATCCCATGCCTCCTTACTTTCTGCAGAAGCCTCCCATGGGGAACCTTATCAAATGCCTTACTAAAATCCATGTACACTACATCCACTGCTTTACCTTCATCCACATGCTTGGTCACCTCCTCAAAGAATTCAATAAGATTTGTAAGGCAAGACCTACCCCTCACAAATCCGTGCTGACTATCCCTAATCAAGCAGTGTCTTTCCAGATGCTCAGAAATCCTATCCTTCAGTACCCTTTCCATTACTTTGCCTACCACCGAAGTAAGACTAACTGGCCTGTAATTCCCAGGGTTATCCCTAGTCCCTTTTTTGAACAGGGGCACGACATTCGCTACTCTCCAATCCCCTGGTACCACCCCTTGACGCCATCTCGTCAAGAAGTCGACGGAATTCCAGTGCCTGCCCACACATGAAGAGGAATGGCGTGAGCTGAAAGCAAAGCTCACCACAGCCCCGGTTCTAGCATTCTTCAACCCAACCAAGGAAACCAAGATATTGACTGATGCAAGCCAGGACAGCATTGGGGCGGTGCTCCTTCAGCGAGATGACTCCTCGTCCTGGGCTCCAGTGGCGTATGCCTCCAGGGCCATGACGCCCACTGAGCAACGGTACGCTCAGATTGAGAAGGAGTGTCTGGGCCTCCTGACAGGGATAGTCAAGTTTCACGACTACGTTTACGGCCTGTCAAAATTCACAGTAGAAAAGGACCACAGGCCTCTAGTCTATATAATCTAGAAGGATTTAAATATCATGGCACCTCGGTTACAGCGAATTCTTCTTAAACTACGCCGCTACGACTTCAAACTTGTCTACATGCCAGGCAAAGAGCTGATCGTTACAGATGCCCTATCCAGGTCCATTACCACACCGTGTGAACAAAATGACTTCATCTGCCACACAGAAGTGCAAGTGCAGTTGTGTGCCACCAACCTTTAGGCCTCTGACGAACGGGTGGTCCAAATTCATGAGGAGACAGCCAAAGATCCTCTGCTGCAACGCAGCACCTTACCAATGGCTGGCAGAAGGGACAATGTCCCCAGTTCTATAACGTAAAAGACAACCTGACGGTGGTGGAGGGAATCCTTCTGAAACTCGACAGGATCGTAATTCCTCAGAGCATGCGGGCTATGGTGCTGGGCCAACTCCATGAGGGTTCACCTTGGGGTCGAGAAATGCCGACGCAGAGCTCGGGAGGTGGTCTGTTGGCCGGGCATCAGCCAGGACATTGCCGACACAGTCCTCAACTGCCCTACCTGTCAGAAGTTTCAACCAGTTCAACCTAAGGAAACGCTGCAACAGCACGAGATCGTGACCTCTCCATGGTCCAAAGTAGGTGTAGAACATTTCCACGCCAAGGGGCGTGACTACGTACTCCTGATCGACTACTTCTCCAGTTATCCAGAAGTGGTGAAACTGTCCGACCTCACGTCGAAGGCGGTAATCAAAGCCTGCAAAGAAAAGTTCGCGAGGCATGGGATTCCACTTACGGTAATGAGCGACAACGGTCCTTGCTTTTACAGCCAGGAATGCTCTGATTTTGCACAGTCCTACAACCTACGTCACATAACCTCCAGTCCCCAGTAACCGCAGTCAAGCGGTGATGCACGATCAATAACCTCAGAAACGAGGTTGGAGATAATTGAAGGCTTTAATACACTAGATGTTTCCCCCAGCAGCGCAGGTACAGAAGAAAGCTGCTGGGGTGGCACGGGCTCTTATACCCCGCCTTGCAGGGCGGAGCTAACATGCAAGCTTATCCAATGGGAACAAGTACATTCTTCACCAATGGTATTCCGGCATTACTAGGTACCGTAATCCTCCTAACACAGACTACCACATTCACCCCCTGTTAGAAAAAGTCTGGCGGGGGTGGCGGCTTCATATTACAATGTGGTAAAAGTGGTAGAATATTATAGTTATGAAGGTACCGTAATGCCTCCGTACAGCGTTTTGCCTCATTACAACTTTTAACTATTTATAACAGTAATGTACATTTCAAAAGGAAGCAATTAGTCGATTGGGGGCCCTGGTCGTCCTCTGCGATCGTCGGAGCTTTGGTGGTGATGTTGGTGGAGGTTCGGGTGTCTGTGACTCCGCGAGTGTGGTTTTGGCTTCTGTGGCACCTTCATCACCCCTAGACGTGGCTGGTGGAAGGGCCGACTGACCTGGGAAGGGGGCGGCTGTGGGGTGCGCTGGTGGGCAGGGCATAGACGGGGCCGGTGGAAGAACCGATCCACCTGGGGAGGGGGCAGCTGTGGGGTGCGCCGGTGGGAGGGAGGGTGGTGCTGGTGGCGGGGGTGTGTGTGGGGATCCAGCGGGCGCCAGGTCCCGTAGGAAGACCGTATCCTGTCGGCCGGCGGGGTACGCCACAGGCGTACTGAGGGTTAGCGTGGAGAAGATGGACCCTCTCCACCAATGGGTCCGATTTGTGCGCCCGCACGTGTTTTCAGAGCAGGACGGGTTCAGGAGCTTCCAGCCAGGTCGGGAGCGAGGGCCCAGAGGAGGTCTTCCTGGGGAAGACAAGAAGATGTTCGTGAGGTATTTGGTTGGTCGTGGTACACAGCAGTGACCGGATGGAGTGGAGGGCATCCGGGAGGACTTCCTGCCAGCGGGAGACTGGGAGATTCCTGGACCGCAGGGCCAGTAGGACGGTCTTCCAGGCCGTTCCATTCTCCCTCTCTACCTGTCCGTTTCCCCGGGGGTTGTAACTGGTCGTCCTGCTCGAGGCAATGCCCTTGCTGAGCAGGAATTGACGCAGTTCGTCGCTCATAAAGGAGGACCCCCTGTCACTGTGTATGTAGGCGGGGAAACCGAACAGCCTACAGATACTATGGAGGGCTTTTATGACGGTGGTTGCGGTCATGTCGGGGCAGGGGGTGGCGAATGGGAACTGGGAGTACTCGTCAATCACGTTCAGGAAGTACGTGTTGCGGTCGGTGGAGGGGAGGGGGCCTTTGAAATCCATACTGAGGCGTTCAAAGGGACGGGATGCCTTCTCTGGCCGGTAGAAGTGCGGCTTGCACTCCGTGCAGATTTGGCAGTTCCTGGTGGCTGTCCTGACCTCCTCGATGGAGTAGGGCAGGTTGCAGGTCTTGATGAAGTGGAAAAATCGAGTGATCCCCGGGTGGCAGAGGTCCTCTTGGAGGGCTCGGAGGCGGTCCACTTGTGCGTTGGCACATGTGCCGCGGGATACGGCATCAGGAGGCCCGTTTAGCTTCCCGGGACGATACAAGATCTCATAGTTGTAGGTGGAGAATTTGATCCTCCACCGAAACGTCTTGTCGTTTTTTTATCTTGCCCCGCTGTGCATTATCAAACATGAAAGCAACCGACCGTTGGTCAGTGAGGAGAGTGAATCTCCTGCCGGCCAGGTAATGCCTCCAATGTTGCATAGCTTCTACTATGGCCTGGGCCTCCTTTTCAACTGAGGAATGGCGGATTTCGGAGGCGTGGAGGGTGCGTGAGAAGAAGGCCACGGGTCTGCCCGCTTGGTTGAGGGTGGCCGCCAGAACTAAGTCGGACGCGTCGCTCTCGACCTGGAAGGGGAGGGACTCGTCGATGGCGTGCATCGTGGCCTTTGCAGTGTCTGCTTTGATGCGGCTGAAGGCCAGCGGGCCTCTATCGACAGGGGAAAAACTGTGGATTGGATCAGTGGACGGGCCTTGTCCGCATTGTTGGGGACCCACTGGGAATGATAGGGAAAAAAACCTAGGCAGCGCTTCAGGGCCTTGGAGGAGTGAGGGAGGGGGAACTCCATAAGGGGGCGCATGCGTTCATGATCGGGGCCTATCACTCCATTACGCAGTACGTAGCCGAGGATGGCTAGGCGGTCGGTGCTGAACACGCATTTATCCTTGTTGTACGTTATGTTAAGGATTTTTGCGGTTTGAAGGAATTTTCGGAGGTTGGTGTCGTGGTCCTGCTGGTCGTGGCCGCAGATGGTGACATTATCGAGGTTAGGGAATGTGGCCCGTAAACCGTACCGGTCAACCATTCGGTTCATCTCTCGTTGGGAACGCGGATCGATCTTGAGGGTCGCGAGGCTGCAGACAGTGAGGGGGGGCCGAATTTGAAAGTCAGACTTTGGAGGTTGCACTGAAAATCCAACCCTAGGAGTGTGGCCGCGCAGAGGTGGGGAAGGACGTAGAGTCGGTAGTTTTTGAACTCCCTGAGGCATGATCAATTTGATTGGAGAAGAAGTTGAATCCAAATTGAGGCTTTATTAATATCAGATGTGTGGCCTCCCACAGCAGCTGACGAAATGCCTGCGAGCTGGAGGCCTTGCATATTTATAACCCGGCTCCTGGGCGGAGCTAGCATGCAGGGGCTACAGGTGAACCTGTAGTGCAGGTTCTACCGTACAACCTCTAATATCAGAATACAGTGGTTTACCACATTCACCCCCTGTTAAAATTGAGTCCGGCGGGAGTGGTGAATAACTATATACAATTAGCAATTTTTAATATTTACAGAGCAGTAAAAAAAATCTCTCTGGTCATCCAGCGGGCCGGTCAGAGGTTCAGCCGGTCCGGCGCCTTGATCGTCCTCTGGGATCGACAAAGTGCTGACGGCGATGTTGGCGCTGTCGTGGTCGAAGTTGACTCCGGGAGAGTGCCGAGATCCTCTTCATCAACGGGGGTGGGCAGGGGGAGGACGGACGGTCCTAGGGGGGGTGATGGGGGCGGCGGGGGAGGGGAGGGTGGCGCCGAAGGCGAGGGGGGTGGTGTGGGGGTGGAACCTGCTGGTGCCAGGTTCCTGAGGGAGACGGTATCCTGGCGGCCGTCGGAGAACACCACGTAGGCGTACTGTGGGTTTGCGTGGAGCAGGCGCACCTTTTCCACCAACGGATCTGACTTGTGGAACCGCACATGTTTACGGAGAAGCACGGTTCCCGGAGCTGTGAGCCAAGTTGGGAGCGATACCCCGGATGTGGACTTCCTGGGGAAGGCAAAAAGACGTTCTTGCGGTGTACTGTTAGTAGCAGTGCAGAGTAATGAGCGGGTGGAATGTTGTGCATCAGGGAGGCCCTCTTGCCAGTGGGAGGCCGGGAGATTTCTGGACCGTAGGGCCAGCTAGACGGCCCTCCATATGGTCCCATTCTCCCTTTCTACCTGTCTGTTTCCCCCGGGCTTGTAGCTCGTCGTTCTGCTGGAGGCGATACCCCTGCTGAGCAGGAACTGACGTAGCTCATCACTCATGAATGAGGATCCCCTGTCACTGTGGATGTAGGCGGGGAAGCCGAACAGAGTGAAGATAGAATTAAGAGCTTTAATGATGGTGGCAGACATCATGTCGGGGCATGGGATGGCGAAGGGAAACCGGGAGTATTCGTCGATCACACTGAGGAAATATGCTGAGTCGATCGGAGGAGGGGAGGGGGCCTTTGAAATCTACGCTGAGGCATTCAAAGGGGCGGGAGGCCTTCACCAGGTGCGCGCGGTCCGGCCGGTAGAAGTACGGTTTGCACTCCGCACAGACCTGGCAGCCCTTGGTGATTGTCCTTACTTCCTCGACGGAGTAGGGCAAATTTTGTGCCTTAATGAAGTGGTACAACCGAGTGACCCCTGGGTGACAAAGGCTGTCGTGTCGAGCCCGGAGTCGGTCTACCTGTGCGCTGGCACATGTACCTCGGGATAGGGCGTCTGGAGTCTCATTGAGTTTGCCAGGGCGATACTTAATTTCGTAATTATAGGTGGAGAGCTCGATTGTCCACCGCAAGATTTTATCATTTTTGATCTTGCCCCGCTGTGTGTTGTTGAACATGAAGGCTACTGACCGTTGGTCAGTGAGGAGAGTGAATCTGTGCCGGCCAGGTAATGCCTCCAGTGTCGCACAGCCTCAACGATAGCCTGGGCCTCTTTTTCCACGGATGAGTGCTGGGTTTTCGGAGGCATGGAGGGTGCGGGAAAAGAATGCCACGGGCCTACCTGCCTGGTTGAGGGTGGCGGCAAGGGCGACGTCCACTGCATCGCTTTTTACTTGGAAAGGAAGTGTTTCGTCTACAGCGTGCATTCCAGCTTTGGCAATATCAGCTCTGATCCGGGCAAAAGCCTGTTGGGCCTCGGCCGTCAGGGGGAAATGAGTGGACTGTAGGAGTGGGCAGGCCTTGTCCGCATAGTTTGGGACCCACTGCGCGTAATATGAGAAGAAACCCAGGCAATGTTTGAGGGCCTTGGGGCAGTGGGGGAGGGCGAGCTCCATGAGGGGGCGCATGCGGTCGGGATCGGGGTCCACATGTAGCTGAGGATGGTGTCATGATATTCAGATAAACATCATGGTGCAAACACACATACACACTGATGGACAGATCAATGGGCCAATCAACACACACTCAACATCACAGCCAATCACAAGCAAGGGCACACACACTATAAAACGGGGAACACCACAGTTCCCGCTCATTCCAGCAGGAGACAGCTCAGGGCACAGAACTCACAGCGTGCCACTCAGACATACACCATGTGCTGAGTGCCTCTCTAAGATAGTGTTAGGGCTAGGACCACAGGTTAAAGGGTAAAGAACGAACCACAGTCATAAGTTTACAGATGGTGTTATTGATAGTAATAAAACAGAGTTGTACCATCTGCAACCGTGTTGGTTCGTCTGTATAGCGGAACACCCAACATGACATAGTACCAGGATTGGAACCCAGCAACTGTGAGACCTACCTGTACATCTTCAGGAATCCGCCATCCTGCTCCATGGAAACCATCAGCCCGCCGCAGCCGCTCCAAATTGCTGGAAACCTCGGCGTCAACTGGAAGCTGTTTAAACAGCGCTTCCAGTTCTTCCTAGAAGCCACAGAAAGGGAGAATGCTTCGGACACCCAAAAAAATCGCCTTCCTCCTCTCCACGGCAGGGCAACACGCCATCCACATCTACAACTCCCTGGTGTTCGCGGACGGTGAGGACAAGACGAAGTACAAGACGGTCCTTCTTAAACTCGAGCAGCACTTCAGCGTCGAGGTGAACGAGAGCTTCGAGAGGTATCTCTTCCAGCAGCGCCTGCAGGGTAAGGATGAGCCTTTTCAATCTTTCCTGACACACCTCCATATCCTTGCGCAGTCCTGCGGTTATGAGGCCACCTCCGATTCCATGATTCGGGACCAGATAGTTTTTGGGGTCACCTCGGGCACCCTACGCCAGCAGCTCCTCAAAATTAACAGCCTCACTTTAGCCATCGCCATCGAAACCTGCGTCCTCTATGAAAACGCGACCAGCTGGTACTCCCAATTCCAGGCGGCCGAATCGGCACCACAGGGGTCCTACGAGGCCGACCGGGTCCAGTCGATTGAGTTCCTCCCGTTCTGGACGAGGGCGGCCATTTCGCGCGCTTTCCGCGGCCTCCCGTGCTTGTACACGCCAGAAGAGATGCCGACGCAGAGGGACACGACGCGCAGACGCGCTCTACGCAGGACCGAAATGCGCATGCGCTATGGCGCACCGTACGCCATGACATCACGACGTGCGGCAACTATGGATCCGCACATTTAAAGCGGCAATGTCCAGCCAAAACCCGACAATGCCTCCGCTGTGGCAAGGTGGGCCACTACGCTGCCTGCTGTCGAGCAACTCAACCTGCCAACGCTCCCCAATTCCGCCAGCCTCGCAGGGAGGTGCGGGCCATTCAAGAACAACAAACAAAGAACAAAGAAATGTACAGCACAGGAACAGGCCCTTCGGCCCTCCAAGCCCGTGCCGACCATGCTGCCCGACTAAACTACAATCTTCTACACTTCCTGGGTCCGTATCCCTCTATTCAGCATCCATACACCGAGTCATACCCTGACGCTGTACAGACTGGTGATACCGACAACCGGGAACCCTTCCGCGTCGCGGTCATTGACAGGAACCGGATGTCCCCAAGCAGGACCCACCAGCCGATGCCAGTGCACAGCGTTAATCCGGGCGATGAAAGGTGTGCCACCCTAACGGTCAACCGATCACCAATCACATTCCGTTTAGACACTGGTGCCTCCGCCAATCTCATTGCATGGTCAGCCTTCTACACCTTGAAGGTCAAACCACCGATTCGGCCATCCCACTGTAATCGATGGTCGATTACAGAGGAAATGTTATCCCGGCCGTGGGATCCTGCCAGCTCCAGGTGACACACATTGCATACACAGCCACACTGTCCTTTGAGATAGTTGTTTCATCGAAGGACTCTCTGCTAGGCGCACAGGCGTGCAAGGTTCTCCACCTCGTTCAGCGGGTACACACTCTGTCTCCAGAAGGCACGTCAGACTTCCCGGATGCAGAATTTAGGGCGCAGCTCCACTCGCTCCTCGCCCACAACCAGGAGGCCTTCGAGGGCATGGGCACACTGCCCTACACTTACAGAATACGGCTCAAACCGGACGCCATCCCGGTCATTCACACACCTCGTAGAGACCCAGCACCACTCAAAGACCGCCTCAAGCAGCAGCTGCAAGATCTCCAGGACCAAGGAGTGCTTTCCCGGGTCACGGAGCCCACGCCATGGGGCAGCTCCATGGTGTGCGTTAAAAGCCTCCCCGAACAGGCGCCAGAATGTGGCGACTAGGGGCTTTTCACAGTAACTTCATTGAAGCCTACTTGTGACAATAAGCGATTTTCATTTCATTTCATTTCAAAAGCCCTCTGGCGAACTCAGGATCTGCATCGACCCGAAAGACCTGAACAACAACATCATGAGGGAACACTACCCCATGCCCAAACGGGAAGAGATCACGAGCGAAATGGCCCGGGCTAAAATTTTTTCAAAGCTTGATGCCTCAAAGAGTTTTTGGCAGATTCAACTGGACCAGTCCAACAGGAAGCTGTGCACCTTCAACACTCCCTTTGGCAGATACTGCTACAATAGGATGCCGTTTGGCATCATCTCGGCATCCGAGGTATTTCATAGGATCATGGAGCAGATGATGGAGGGCATCGAAGGGGTACGCGTCTATGTTGACGACGTCATCATCTGGTCCACCGCACCACAGGAGCACATCAGTCGTCTCCAGCGTGTCTTTGCTCGGATACAAGAACACGGTCTGCGCCTCAACCGATCCAAGTGTTCTGTTGGCCAAACTGAGCTAAAGTTTCTGGGGGACCACATATCGCGGTCAGGTATGCGTCCGGATGCAGACAAAGTGAGCGCCATTACAGCCATGCCGCAGCCGGCAGACAAGAAGGCAGTGCTACGCTGTCTCGGGATGGCACTGGTGGAGGATCACGTAACGAGCACGGAACGAGACGAAGGGCACGCTGATTACGGCGCAGAATGGAGCCATCCGGTAGACGAACCAGGAACGACCGGGTAGCCACCTGCCGAAGAACCACAGCAGTTGCAGACCAGCCACCATCCGGAAGATGGATGCAGACGTTGTCATCTGGAGCCAGAGCAGGGAGATCAGCTGCACGGAAGTCATGAGCCGCCTTGTGCTGTGCACGAGACAGTTGCATTCGTTGAAGGGCCGGAACATGGTCGAGGTCTGGGACGTGAATGGACGGCATCGTCGTCCTCAGGGTGCGACATATGAGAAGCTGGGCTGGCGACAGGCCAGTGGACAGTGGGGCCGAGCGATAGGCCAGCAGGGCGAGGTAGAAGTTGGATCCCGCATCAGCAGCCTTGCAGAGTAACCGTTTGACTATGTGGACGCCCTTCTCCGCTTTGCCATTGGATTTGGGGTACAGGGGACTGGATGTCACATGCACAAAGTTGTACCTCTTGGCAAAGTTGGACCATTCCTGGCTTGCGAAGCAGGGGCCATTGTCCGACACCACAGTGAGTGGGATGCCGTGACGAGCAAAGGTGTCCTTACAGGCACGGATGACTGCAAACGATGTGATGTCGTGCAAACGTACCACCTCCAGGAAGTTTGAAAAAACATAGTCCCTGCCCAGCGTGTGGAACAGGCCGATGGACCAAGGTGACGTGACCAACTCATGGGGCTGTAGGGTCTCACGTGGTTGGGCCGGCTGGAACCGCTGACAGGTGGGGCAGCTGAGCACTGTGTTGGCGATGTCGTCATTGATGCCGGGCCAGTACACTGCCTCTCAGGCCGGTCGGCGGCACTTCTCCACACCAAGATGGCCCTCGTGTAGCTGTTCCAAGATGAGCTGGCGTATGCTGTGCGGGATAACAATGCGGTCCAGCTTCAGGAGGACACCATCGACTACCGCCAGATCGTCTCTGATGTTGTAAAACTGCGGACATTGGTCCTTGAGCCACCCGTCTGTTAGGTGGCGCATGACACGCTGTAGCAGGGGGTCAGCCACAGTCTCGCAGCGAATTTGGACGAGGCATTCATCCGTGGTCGGTAGATTGGAGGCCACGAAGGCCACATGGGCGTCAACCTGGCAGACGGATCCCGCTGGGTCACACGGGGTGTTGACTGCCCTGGACAGAGGGTCGGCTATAATCAGGTCTTTGCCCGGGGTGTATACGAGCTGAAAGTCGTATCGCCGGAGTTTGAGCAGAATGCGCTGGAGGCGAGGCGTCATGTCGTTCAAGTCTTTTTGTATTATATTGACCAGCTGGCGATGGTCAGTCTCGACGGTGAATTGGGGAAGGCCATACACATAATCATGAAATTTGACGACACCGGCTGACTGTCAGGGTGGCACACCACTCATCGTCTGGATCGATGCTGTATACCGACAGCCGCTGGTGCCTTTGCTTCGGGGACAGCCTGTTTTTCGTTACGACACCAACTCGAAAAGGCGCCTTCGGGTCCTCGGTGTCATTGCTGTGAGGGAGGTCGGAATCGGACTCGGGGACCGTGGATTGAATAGCCCAAACATTCCAGCGAAGCTGGCTGAAGCGATATGAATTGGAAGGCTGAGCTGCTCAACAGCAGGCAGCATAGTGGCCAAGTCTTCCACATCGTAGGCATTGTCGAGATTTTGCGGGGCATTGCCGCTTTAAATGGGCGGAGCCACAGTTGCCGCACGTCGTGACGTCAGCACGTTTACTGCGCCACTGCGCATTCGCGGTGCGGTCCTGCGTTGTGCGCGCCGGCGCATTACGTTCCTCCATGTCGCCATCCCCTCGTTTGGTGCGTACAAGCGCTGGAGTCCGCGAAAAGCACGCAAAATGGTCGCCCTCATCCAGGCTGAGGCCCTGGAGGTGCTCAATCACTTGGACCCGTTCCGCCTCGTGGTGACCTTGCCACGCCATTTCAGCCGCTTGTATATGGGAGTACCGACTGGTGGCATTTTCATGTAGGACACAGGCCTCGATGGCGGTCGCTAGGGTGAGTTGCTTTACTTTGAGGAGCTGCTGACGTAGGGGGTCCGACTGAACACTGAAAACGATCTGGTCGCGTATCATGGAGTCGGAGGTGGGCCCGTAGCTGCAGGATTACGCAAGGATGCGGAGGTGCATTAAAAAGGATTGGAAAGGTTTGTCCTTACCCTGCAAATGCTGCTGGAACACGTAGCGTTGAAACTTTCATTCACTTCTACGCTGCAATGAGAGTCAAATTTGAGGAGAACAGTCTTGAACTTCGTCTTGTCTTCATCATCTGCAAAGGTGAGAGAATTGAAAATATGGATGGCATGGTCCCCGGCCATGGAGAGGAGAATAGCAATCTTTCTGGTGCCGGAGGCGCCCTCCCTGTCCGTGGCTTTGAGGTAGAGCTGGAATCGCTGTTTGAAAATCTTCCAGTTGGCCCCGAGGTTGCCGGCGATGCGGAGCGGCGGCAGCGGGCTGATGTTGTCCATGTTGCAGAACGACGGAATGCTGGCGGAAGGCAGATCACTTGCAGGTAGGTCTAAGAAGTGCTAGTATGCAACCACCCCTGGTACCATGATGTGTTGGGTGTTCTGGATCACATACAGGTCACCAACACTTGAAGTAGTGCAACACTATTTTATTGAAAGGTTAACTATTTAAACATACTTGAACTGTGGGTAAATACAACACCAGCTTTAACTAAAGACCTCTGCCTTGTCCTAACCAGTTGATGCACTCAGCACATGGTGAATGTCTGTGTTGCAGGCTGTGAGCTCTGTGCTCCTAGCTAGCTGCTACTCGAATGAGCGGGAACTCTGATGTCCCCTGTCTTTATAGTGCGTGTGCTCTCACTGGTGATTGGCTGCGTTGTTGTGTATGTTGATCGGTTCCACTCTGTGTCCATCAGTGTGTGTCTGCACCATGATATACAGATGTATATTATGACAAGAGAGAGAGTGTGTGAGGGGTGGGGGAAGAGAGAGTGTGTGTGAGGGATGGGGGGAAGAGAGAGTGTGGTTGAGGGATGGGGGGGAAGAGAGAGTGGGCATGAAGGGTGGGGAAGAGAGACTGTGTGAGGGATGGGGGGAAGAGAGAGTGTGTGAGGGGTGGGGGGAAGAGAGAGTGTGTGTGAGGGGTGGGGGAAGAGAGAGTGTGTGTGAAGGGTGGGGGGAAGAGAGAGAGTGTGTGAGGAGCGGGGGAAGGTGTGGTGTTGGGTGCTCTGGTGCACAGATGAGCCAACACAGTTGTATGTGGTACAACTCTATTTTATTATAACTCTTATAATACAGTTCGTTCTGGATACTCTGCACGTGCTGTCTCCCTGAGTGTGTTTGGCAATAGATGTGTCCTGGTTCTCCTCTGCAGCTAATACTGACCACCGGGGGTCGTGTCTGTGCTTTTATATCTTTCTGTCATTGGTTGTGGTGTTGTGTGTTCTGATTTGTCTGTTGGTGTGTCTATCATGATGTGTGTGTTTGAATATCATGACATCCCCCCTTTTTACAAAGATAAGTGCCTACGTGGTTATAAATATAATTGTGTCGTGAGTGCATCTAAGAGTGTGTGTGTGTGTTGTGTACAGCGTGTGTTTATGACGTAACTATTTACATGGGGCGATGTCGGGTGCGTCACACTAACAAGGTTGTACCATAACAAAACTTGGATGCGAGAGAAAAAAAAAAAAACTTGAACATTGGTCCGGTCAGACGATATCTGGAACAATAAACAACAACAGGTTATAATACAGAAGTGTTTGACTTTTTGAACGTATGAACAGCGTTATAAGTCCAGTCTAATGGGTGACCGCCTCAAGAATGGGCTGGTCCTCAAGCCGGTTCAGCTGTGGAGATTTGGGGTCACACTGGTTCACCTTGGACTGTTGGAGGTGATGCTGTTGCCGAAGTCTCTACTTTACCATTTGTTGTACTTCGTGCAGTGCTTCGTTTTATCATTCGTGCAAATATAACATTCAACATCTTTGTTAGTGGTGCCTTGGCTGTGGTTTGGTTCTGGTGGCGATGGAAGGGGCATGATCCGTGGCATCTCCACGAAGTCATCCTTGGGAACCAGTGGAGGATCCGGCGTGTGCGTACGGTGCAGTTGCGAGCGTGGAAGGCGGCACAAAGCCCGCTGATTGCGCCTACGCACCAATCCATCCGCCCTGCATGCCAGGAACAAGGTGGAGTCTGTTTTCTTTTTATGTTTGTGGTGGACGGCATCTTGTAGCCGATGGGTCGTTGCCATCGAAGTAGCACCATCACTAATATCATGCAAGGCGATGACTGTGCCAGATGTGGAAGTTGGCCGAGACCGTGTACGCTGGTTCCGGCCACCTGCTGTGCCGGAAGGGCGACTCCGCAGAGAAACGTCGAAGCATGTCGCCTTGGAGAGAGAATTGTTGCTCGCATCAACGTCTGGCGATGGCGCGAATTGGTGTGTCCATCTTGGACCGCCGGTGCTGGTTGCCACTGCCGACCCAGTGGGACTGCCACGCGATCCATTCCCTGTCGCCGTTGCATCTGCCCTCACCCTGAGCGTGCCATCACCGAGGCCGCGACACCGCCCGTCCGGAGCAAGGTCTGGCGTGCGCAAATCAGAGTCGGCGCTTGGCTGCTCCCCATCTGGAGTCCGGTCTGCCTTCCGTCGATGCCCCCCGTCCGGAGTCCCAACAGGTTCACTGGAGGCAGCCGAGATTCCCTGAAGCTGCACTTCTGGAGTCGGAACATGCAGGAATGCACCAACCAGTGGAGAGGCTCGAGCCATCGAGGGTGGAAGCGGTGCGCCGCCACCGCAGTCGTCAGTGGTCCCACCGTGATCGTCGAGTGCCTCGGTACGCACTAGGCGAGGTCTGTCACCTTGCACCTTTTGCATGGGAAGTGGGATGCTGTCGTCACTCGTCTCACATCCCGTGGATAGATCGTCATTAGCAGCTTGCTGTTCACTAGGGTTGGGTAAATTGTCAGAGTTTTCATCTGGTGGTGCACACCATGTCGGTGGACTGTCATTGTCTTGCCATTGTCCTTCATTTGGGCTTTTCTTCTTTGGAACTTTAAATCTTCCCCCAGACATTGCAGAACCTTGTTTATTACCCCCAAATTCTCCCATATGTATGGTCTCGAATATAGGATCCACTGTTTCTATCGACATTGTACCATTTTCCAAAGAACATTCCGTTTCACTTTTCTTCTCAGGTACCTCATATGTAACTTTGTTTAATGTACATGCCTTCATGGTCTCTGGGTCTGATTTTGCTGGGACTGGCATGGTCACAGTCTCTCTTTTACTGTTCTCAATTGCCCACATTATACTCCCCATACATAACTGCTTAATCACTGGGGTTAGTGTGGTACAATGGATAATCGGGTCGACCTTATCTGCATCTTCACCATTAGTGGAAAGCACACTTGGTTCACTTGAAACTGCTGTGGGTTTTAAATTCGTTATCTGGCTACTCGATGTCGGTGTCCTCAGGATTCTTGCTCCAATGTTCTGCTCAATAATCAGTGGAGTGTGTATAGGTTCAATGCAATTAATGTTCCCCTCAAGGTTTGAAGAGTCATTACTGACTAACTGCTGGTCTCCGAAGTTGGGATTTTGCGGCATTGTGTTGAAGGGAGACATTTGTCCCTGCTGTAGGTATGATTCAGGTTGTGTTATTTCCATTACCTGAGGATCAATGTCTTGTCCATTTTTTCGATCCGTACTAAAACACTGGCAATTCTCAGTCTGCTCCTTGCAAGTTAAACATTCAATTAATTTCGTTAGCAAATCCTCAGCATCCTTCTGTGGCCGTGCAGCATTATTAATCTCTGTTCGGCTACAATGATCCTGAAGGTCAGCGCATAAACCTTTTTTCTTCGGGCTTGGACGAGGCGATTCCTTTGGCTTGTCTTCAGTTGGGCTTGAACAGTCTTCAGCGCTGTGCCCTTCATTGTAGCATGAGAGACCGTCATGCTGCTGTGTAGTGGAGCATGGTAGGCTGTTATAGCCTTCTTGCTGTTCACGTGAGCATGGCAGACTTGCATCGTCTGCCGCTGGTTGGTCAGGAGAGGTTGCTAGACCCTCATGGTCTTGTTCCTGCAAGGACTGCGCTCTGGAGTCTTGCGTTCCTTCCATCGTGGAGTCCGTCCACGAGCTCTCTGTGGAGGCTTGTGACACTGGAGTCACTTCTTGTTCGTGCAAGGACTGCGCTCTGGAGTCTTGCGTTGCTTCTATCGTGGAGGCTGTCCACGAGCTCTCTGTGGAGGCTTGTGACACTGGAGTCACTTCTTGTTCGTGCAAGGACTGCGCTCTGGAGTCTTGCGTTTCTTCTATCGTGGAGGCTGTCCACGAGCTCTCTGTGGAGGCTTGTGACACTGGAGTCACTTCTTGTCCGTGCAAGGACTGCGCTCTGGAGTCTTGCATTTCTGCAATTGTGGAGTCTGTCCACGAGCTTGCTGTGGAGGCTTGTGACACTGGAGTCACTTCTGGTTCATGCGAGGACTGCACTCTGGAGTCTTGCATGTCTTCTTTCATAGAGTCGGGAACGTTGAGCGGGACGTGGACCACGCTCTGTGTGGCAGCAGGGCACTCTCCGTGTGCTTGCACCGCTCCCTGTCTGTTAATGTCAGGCTGCAGCATCATCCGGTACTGATAAGTTGGAACGTCATATCTGCTGGATTGAAGATCCTCAAATCCGAAAAATGAATCCGCATCTGCGTCGGATTCAATGTGGGGGCCGCCAATGTGCAACACGAAAGGTTCGTCCGAGTCATAGTCATATAGGACCACGGAGCTATCATTGGGCTCGCGAGGTCCGGAAACACTGTAAAAATCGTCATCGAAGTATTCAAGGTCGGAATCATCGGCTTGTGCGTAGGTAACTGCTTGTCGGAGGGTTCTTCGGAGGTCAAATTTATCTCCTGGGTCAATTTGCGGCACTGTGCTGTCATTCCAGGTGAGGGAAGGTTGTTTTACAGCTTTAACAGATTTTTGTTTTTTTGATTTGGGACGTTTCCCTTTTAAATTGGATTTGGGACATTTCCCTTTTAAATTGGTGCAGTCTGGGGCCTCTGACATCCTGACGCTCGGTATGTAGCACGTAGGAAGCGACTGCGCATGCTCAGATCGCTGTTCCTTTACCGATGGCCGTTTTCTGGACTGCGCATGCGCAGCATCTCGCGCATGCGCAAACGAAACTTCCGGTTCTGCGCACTTCTCGCGCAACTGTGCTAGCGTTATACCTTTAGCAAGATGGCCGCCGACCTCGACCCAGCCTTCTCTCAGGCCCGGGATTTCGGGCTCCGGGATCCCAGCCACGAGGTGAGTACTGCAGCTTTTCTTACCTTTAAGTGCCCATTGGATTGCGTATTCTTCACAGTACTTGGAAAATTTGCCCAGGACTGCCTGGTAATCGTACCTTTGCTGCCTCCTGAAGAACCTGAACCTTCTGAATATTTCTCTTGCCCTTGCACCGGCGACGGTGAGGAGAAATTCAATTTTTTCCCTATCATCCAGGTCTTTGAGTTCAGCTGCCACCAGGAACAATTCGAAATTTTGCCGGAATCGCCGCCAGTTTTCGTGGAGGTCGCCGTGGCACTGGAGCGCCTGCGGAACCGGGAGCTCGTACATCATGCCTGGGCACTGCTGGTTGTCTGTGTACACTGAGGTATGCCGGCAGGTATCGATCCACTCCTGTACCATGTGGTGTTGGGTGCTCTGGTGCACAGGTGAGCCAACACAGTTGTATGTGGTACAACTCTATTTTATTATAACTCTTATAATACAGTTCGTTCTGGATACTCTGCACGTGCTGTCTCCCTGAGTATGTTTGGCAATAGATGTGTCCTGGTTCTCCTCTGCAGCTAATACTGACCACCGGGGGTCATGTCTGTGCTTTTATATCTTTCTGTCATTGGTTGTGGTGTTGTGTGTTCTGATTTGTCTGTTGGTGTGTCTATCATGATGTGTGTGTTTGAATATCATGACAGAAGGGAGAGTGTGTGTGAGGGGTGGGGGAAGAGAGAGAGTGTGTGAGGAGTGGGGGAAGGGAGAGTGTGTGTGAGGGGCGGGGGAAGAGAGAGAGTGTGTGAGGAGTGGGGGATGTGAGAGCGTGTGAGGGGTGGGGGAAGAGAGTGTGTGAGGAGTGGGGGAAGGGAGAGTGTGTGAGGGGGCGGGGGAAGAGAGAGAGTGTGTGAGGGGTGGGGGAAGAGAGCGAGTGTGTGAGGGGTGGGGGGAAGAGAGAGTGTGTGTGAGGGGTGGGGGGAAAAGAGTGTCTCTGTGAGGGTTGGGGGGAGAGAGAGTGTGAGGAGTGGGGGAAGGGAGAGTGTGTGTGAGGCGTGGGGGGGAGAGAGTGTCTGTGTGAGGGTTGGGGAAGAGAGAGTGTGTGTGAGGGGTTTGGGGAAGAGAGTGTCTGTGTGAGGGTTGGGGGAAGAGAGAGTATGTGTGAGGGGTGGGGGATGTGAGAGTGTGTGAGGGGTGGGGGGAAGAGAGAGTGTGTGTGAGGGGTGGGGGAAGAGAGAGTGTGTGTGAGGGGTGAGGGAAGAGAGAGTGTGTGTGAGGGGCGGGGGAAGAGAGAGAGTGTGTGAGGAGTGGGGGGAAGAGAGAATGTGTGTGAGGGGTGGGGGAAGAGAGAGTGTGTGTGAGGGGTGGGGGAAGAGAGAGTGTGTGTGAGGGGCGGGGGAAGAGAGAGAGTGTGTGAGGGGTGGGGGGAAGAGAGAGTGTGTGAGGGGTGGGGGAAGAGAGAGTGTGTGTGAGGGGTGGGGGAAGAGAGAGTGTGTGTGAGGGGCGGGGGAAGAGAGAGAGTGTGTGAGGGGTGGGGGGAAGAGAGAGTGTGTGTGAGGGGTGGGGGAGGAGAGAGTGTGTGTGAGGGGTGGGGGATGTGAGAGTGTGTGAGGGGTGGGGGGAAGAGAGAGTGTGAGTGAGGGGTGGGGGGAAGAGAGTGTCTGTGTGAGGGTTGAGGGAAGAGAGAGTGTGTGTGATGCGTGGTCTTCGGCCTTCAGGTCCCAAGGTGCCGTGTGGGGCCTCAAAAATGAAGCTGAGCGCAGGGCTTCACGACATGTAAATCTGCCTCACAGATATCTGAAAGACAGCACCCTGTTATGCAGCACTCTGTCAGCGCCATAGAATCACAGAGTCAAGAATTTGTCCACCGCAGGCGGAGCCTATCTGGGTCATCAAGTCTACACCGACGCTTCAAGTGAGCAAGTCACCGAGTTGCAATATCCCTACCTTCACCCCGTAACCCTGCACATTATGCCTTTTCAGGTAAGTCAGGGCTGCACATTAGCACAGTGGTTAGCACTGTTGCTTTACAGCTCCAGGGTCCCAGATTCGATTCCCAGCTGGGTCACTGTCTATGCGGAGTCTGCACGATCTCCTGTTTCCACCGGGTGCTCCGGTTTCCTCCCACAAGTCCCGAAAGACGTGCTGTCAGGTGAATTGGACATTCTGAATTCTCTCTCTGTGTACCTGAACAGGCGCCGGAATGTGGTGACTAGGGGCTTTTCACAGTAACTTCATTGCAGTGTTAATGTAAGCCGACTTGTGGCAATAAAGATTAATTATTATTATTATTAATATTATTATTAAGTCCCATTCAGCCCCGGTCACACCCATACCCATCGTCACAGCTTCCGGAGTCAGATCGGCCTTCCTGAAAGTGAACCCTCAGAAAGTGACGGGTCCTGACGGGGTCCCTGGTCGTGCATTCAGATCTTGTGCGGACCAGCTGGCAGGTGTGTTCGCAGACATCTTCAACCTCTCCCCACTCCATACCGAGGTCCCCACTTGCCTCAACGTCTATCGTCCGGTGGCCTTGACATCGATCGCAATGAAGTGCTTTAAGAGGTTGGTCATGAGGCACATCAACTCCATACACCCAGAATGCCGAGATCCACTGCAATTCACATACCCCCACAACTGGTCCACAGCATACACCATCTCCCTGGCCCTACACGCATTCCTGGATCGTCTTGACAACAAGGATCCTACATCAGACAAGCAGGTTCAGTCGGCAGTTAGGAAGGCAAATGCAATGTTCGCATTCATGTCGAGAGGGCTAGAATACAAGACCAGGGATGTACCTCTGAGGCTGTATAAGGCTCTGGTCAGACCCCATTTGGAGTATTGTGAGCAGTTTTGGGCCCCATATCTAAGGAAGGATGTGCTGGCCTTGGACAGGGTCCAGAGGAGGTTCACAAGAATGATCCCCGGAATGAAGAATTTGTCGTATGAGGAATGGTTGAGGACTCTGGGACTGTACTCGTTGGAGTTTAAAAGGATGAGTGGGATCTTATTGAAACTTACCAGGATACTGCGAGGCCTGGATAGAGTGGACATGGAGAGGATATTTCCACTTGTAAGAAAAACTAGAACCAGAGGACACAATCTCAGACTAAAACAGAGATGAGGAGGAATTTCATCAGTGGTGAATCTATGGAACTCGTTGTCGCAGAAGGTTGTGGAGGCCAAATCACTGAGTGTCTTTAAGACAGAGATAGATAGGTTCTTGATCAATAAGGGGATCAGGGGTTATGGGGAGAAGGCAGGAGAATGGGGATGAGAAAAATATCATCCGTGATTGAATGGTGGAGCAGACTCAATGGGCCGAGTGGCCTAATTCTATTCCAATGTTTTATGGTCTTACGGTCTTATGGTCTATTCATTGACAACACCATCAACCCAGCGAAGCTCATATCAAAACTCCAAAATCTAGGACATGGCTCCTCACTCTGCAACTGCATCCCTGACTTTCTGACCCATAGACCACAATCAGTAAGGATAAATAACAACACCTCCTCCACGATAGTCCTCAATACCGGGGCCATGCAACGCTGTGTACGTAGCCCCCTACTACACTCCCTATACATACACGCCTGTGTGGCAAAGTTTGGCTCCAACTCCCTCAACAAGTTTGCTGATGACATGACTGTATTGGGTCGGATCTCGAACAATGATGAGTCAGAAAGCAGATGGGAAATAGAGAATCTAGTGGAGCGGTGTAACGACAACAATCTCTCTCTCAATGCCAGCAAAACTAAGGAGCTAGTCATTGACTTCAGGAAGCAATGTATCGTACGTATCTCTGTCTGCATCAACGGGGCCGAAGTGGAGATGGTTGACAGTGTCAAATTCCTCGATGTGCACATCATCAACAATCTGCCCAGATCCACCAAAGTCGCGCTATGACCAAGAAAACACAACAGTACCTATACTTCCTCAGGAAACTAAGGAAATTCGACATGTCCATATTGACTTTTACAGATGCACCATAGAAAGCATCCTATCTGGCTGCATCACAGCCTGGTATGACAACTGCTCGGCCCAAGGCCATAAGAAACTTCAGAGAGTCGTGTACACAGCCCAGTCCATCACACAAACCCGTCACCCATCCATTGACTCTATCTACACCTCCCGCTGCCTGGGGAAAGCGGGCAGCATAATCAAAGACCCCTCCCACCCGGCTTATTCACTATTCCAACTTCTTCCATCGGGCAGGAGATGCAAAAGTCTGCGAACATGCACTGACAGATTCAAAAATACCTTCTTCCCCAATGTTACCAGACTCGTGATTGACTCTTGTCATAATATACACCAGTATATCATGGTGCAGACACACACTGATGGACACACAGTGGGACCAATCAACATACACAACACCACAGCCAATCACCAGTGAGAGCACACGCACTATAAAGACAGGGGACATCAGAGTTCCCGCTCATTCGAGTAGCAGCTAGCTAGGAGGACAGAGCTCACAGCCTGCAACACAGACATTCACCATGTGCTGAGTGCATCAACTGGTTAGGACAAGGCAGAGGTCTTTAGTTAAAGCTGGTATCGTATTTACCCACAGTTCAAGTATGTTTAAATAGTTAACCTTTTAATAAAATAGTGTTGCACTACTTCAAGTGTTGGTGACCTGTATGTGATCCAGAACACCCAACACATCATGATACCAGGTGTGGTTGCATACTAGCACTTCTTAGACCTACCTGCAAGTGATCTGTCTTCCGCCAGCATTCCGTCATCCTGCAACATGGACAACATCAGCCCGCCGCCGCCGCTCCACATCGCCGGCAACCCCGTGGGCCAACTGGAAGATTTTCAAACATCGCTTCCAGCTCTACCTCGAAGCCACGGACAGGGAGGGCGCCTCGGACACCAGAAATATTGCTCTTCTCCTCTCCACAGCCGGGGACCATGCCATCCATATTTTCAACTCTCTCACCTTTGCAGATGACGAAGACAAGACGAAGTTCAAGACGGTTCTCCTCAAAGTTAACACTCACTGCAGCGTAGAGGTGAATGAAAGTTTTGAACTCTACGTTTTCCAGCTGCGTTTGCAGGGTAAGGGCGAACCTTTCCAATCCTTTTTAATGCATCTCCGCATCCTTGCGCAATCTTGCAGCTACGGACCCACCTCCGACTCCATGATACGCGACCAGATTGTTTTTGGTGTTCAGTCGGACCCCCTACGTCAGCGGCTCCTCAAAGTAAAGCAACTCACCCTAGCGACCGCCATCGAGACCTGTGTCCTACATGAAAATGCCACCAGTCGGTACTCCCATATACAAGCGGCTGAAACGGCGCGGCAAGGTCCCCACGAGGTGGAACGGGTCCAAGTGATTGAACACCTCCAGGGCCTCAGCCTGGATGAGGGCGGCCATTTTGCGCACTTTTCACACTCCCGTGCTTGTACGCACCAAACGAGGGAACGGCGACATGGAGGAACGTAATGTGCAGGCGCGCACCACACAGGACCGCACCGCGCATGTGCGGTGGCGCAGTGAACGTGCTGACATCACGACGTGCGGCAACTATGGCTCCGCCCATTTAAAGCGGCAATGCCTCGCAAAATCTCGACAATGCCTACGATGCGGAAGATTTGGCCACTATGCTGCCTGCTGTCGAGCAGCTCAGCCTTCCAATTCATATCGCTTCAGCCAGCCTCGCAGGAATGTTTGGGCAATTCAACCCACGGTCACCGAGTCCGATTCCGACCTCCCACACAGCAGTGACACCGAGGACCCGAAGGCGCCTTTTCGAGTCGGTGTCGTAACGAAAAACAGGCTGTCCCCGAAGCAAAGACACCAGCCGCTGTCGGTATACAGCATCGATCCAGACGATGAGTGGTGTGCCACCCTGACGGTCAACCGGTCCCAAATACGATTCCGCCTGGACACTGGTGCCTCCGCCAATCTCATGGCGTGGTCTGCTTTCCAAAGCCTTCGTGTCAAACCAACCATTCTTCCATCGGCCTGCCAGCTATTGGACTACAATGGCAACATTATTCCTGCTACCGGCTCGTGCCAACTCGAAGTGACGCACAAGTCACGAAAAGCCATCATTCCTTTCGAGATCGTGGGCTCCTTGAAGGACTCCCTGCTTGGCGCACAGGCGTGCAAATTGCTAAACCTCGTTCAAAGAGTTCACTCTCTCTCTCCTGATGACACGTCTGCCTTCCAGGATGCTGACTTCAGGGCGCAACTCAACGCCACCATCGACAAGCACCGGGACGTCTTCGAAGGCATGGGCACGCTCCCATATACTTACAAGATCATACTCAAACAGAACGACATGCCTGTGGTGCATGCACCCCGCAGAGTCCCAGCACCCCTCAAGGACCGCCCCTAAGCAGCAGCTGCAGGACCTCCAAGACCAAGGAGTGATCTCCAGAGTTACGGAACCAACCGACTGGGTCAGTTCCATGGTGTGCGTAAAGAAGCCTTCCGGCGATCTCAGAATCTGCATTGATCCAAAGGATCTGAATAGCAACATAATGAGGGAGCATTACCCAATCCCCAAGCGCGAAGAGATCACATGGAAGATGGCTCGGGCCAAGCTCTTCACCAAACTCGACGCCTCAAAAGGATTCTGGCAAATCCAGCTCGACAAATCCAGCAGGAAACTGTGTACATTTAATACCCACTTTGGCAGATATTGTTACAACAGGATGCCGTTTGGGATTATTTCTGATTCAGAAGTGTTCCACAGGATCATGGAGCAAATGATGGAAGGCATTGAAGGTGTTCGCGTCTATGTCGACGACTTAATTATTTGGTCCACCACCCCGCAGGAGCATGTCAGTCGCCTCCAGCGCGTGTTCAAACGCAAACGGGAGCAGGGACTACGCCTCAACAGAGCCAAATGCTCCTTCGGACAGACGGAATTCAAGTTCCTAGGGGACCACATCTCTCAGTGGTGTGTGCGGCCAGATGTGGACAAGGTGGCTGACATCACAGCCATGAAAAAGCCAGAGGACAAGAAGGCTGTCATCCGATTTCTGGGCATGGTCAACTTCCTAGGGAAGTTCATCCCCAACCTCGCCTCTCATACCACAGCTCTCAGGAACCTGGTCAGGAAGACAACAGACTTCCAATGGCTTCCTGCCCACGAGAGCGAATGGACAGAACTTAAAACCAAACTTCCCACGGCCCCGGTATTGGCCTTTTTTTGATCCAGCGAAAGAGACAAACATTTTGACCGATGCCAGCCAATC
The DNA here is from genome assembly GCF_047496885.1 of Scyliorhinus torazame. Classification (NCBI taxonomy): domain Eukaryota; kingdom Metazoa; phylum Chordata; class Chondrichthyes; order Carcharhiniformes; family Scyliorhinidae; genus Scyliorhinus; species Scyliorhinus torazame. The sequence goes on from NC_092709.1 coordinate 330,179,495, forward strand.
TGGCATTGGGGCAGTGCTCCTGCAACGCGATGAGGCCTCATCATGGGCCCCCGTTGCATATGTGTCACGCGCCATGACCCCCACGGAACAGCGCTACACGCAGATAGAAAAGGAGTGCCTGGGCCTGTTGACCGGTGTCGTCAAATTTCATGATTATGTGTACGGCCTTCCCCAATTCACCGTCGAGACCGACCGTCGCCCGCTGGTCAATATAATACAGAAAGACGTGAACGACATGACGCCTCGCCTCCAGCGCATTCTGCTCAAACTCCGGCGATACGACTTTCAGCTCGTATACACCCCAGGCAAAGACCTGATCGTAGCCTACGCTCTGTCGAGAGCAGTCAACACCCCGTGTGACCCAGCGGGATTCATCTGCCAGGTTGACGCCCATGTGGCCTTCGTGGCCTCCAATCTACCGGCCACAGATGAACGCCTCGTCCAAATTCGCCACGAGACAGCAGCTGTCCCCCTGCTACAGCGTGTCATGCGCCACCTAACAGACGGGTGGCTCAAGGGCCAATACCCGCAGTTCTACAACATCAGAGACGATCTGGCGGTAGTCGATTGTGTCCTCCTGAAGCTGGACCACATTGTTATCCCGCACAGCATGCGCCAGCTCGTCTTGGAACAGCTACACGAGGGCCATCTTGGCGTGGAGAAGTGCCGCCGATGGGCCCGAGAGGCAGTGTACTGGCCCGGCATCAATGACGACATTGCCAACACAGTGCTCAACTGCCCCACCTGTCAGCGGTTCCAGCCGGCCCAACCACGTGAGACCTGACAGCCCCATGAGTTGGTCACGTCCCCTTGGTCCAAGGTCGGCATCGACCTGTTCCACGCGCTGGGCAGGGACTATGTCCTGATTGTAGACTATTTTTCAAACTGCCCGGAGGTGGTACGTTTGCACGACATCACATTGTCTGCAGTCATCCGTGCCTGTAAGGACACCTTTGCTCGTCACGGCATCCCACTCACTGTGATATCGGACAATGGCCCCTGCTTCGCTAGCCAGGAATGGTCCAACTTTGCCAGGAGGTACAACTTTGTGCATGTGACATCCAGTCCCCTGTACCCCCAATCCAATGGCAAAGCGGAGAAGGGCATCCACATAGTCAAACGGCTCCTCGGCAAGGCTGCCGATGCGGGATCCAACATCTACCTCGCCCTGTTGGCCTATCGCTCGGCCCCACTGTCAACTGGCCTGTCGCCAGCCCAGCTGCTCATGGGTCGCACCCTGAGGACGACGTCCATTCACGTCCCTGACCTTGACCACGTTCCGGTCCTTCAACAAATGCAACTGTCTCGTGCACAGCACAAGGCGGCTCATGACACCCGTGCAGCTGATCTCCCTACTCTGGCTCCAGATGACAACATCCGCATCCATCTTCCGGATGGTGGCTGGTCTGCAACTGCTGTGGTTCTTCGACAGGTGACTCCCCGCTCGTTCCTGATTCGTCTACCAGAGGGTTCCATTCTACGCCTTCATTGGCATGCCCTTCGTCTCGTTCCGTGCTCGCTACATGATCCTCCATCGGTGCCACACCCTCCTGTTGACCCTGACCTGGACTATGCAGAGATTCCAGTTACTCTGCATCCTCCTCACTCTGATGCAGTCCAGCCCGCTCCTCAGCTGGTGGCTCCTGACTCACCCTTGAGGCGGTCAACCAGAATTCGTCAGCCACCTCAGAGACTTAATTTGTGAACTTTGCACTAATGGACTCTCTGGTCTGTTCTGTTCTTCCGTTTAATCGTTCAAGTGGTTTGCATATAGTGTTCATCTCGTTATTTATGTGACACACTGTTTTTTTCTGCACCAGGCACTTTCCCATGTAAACAGCTTAGTTTTATGTACATAGTCCTGTAAATATTTCGCACACACGTAGTCAGAAACATTCACCACACACTATCTATTGTCACGCAGGCCCATTTTTTTATATAAGAGGGGGGATGTCATAATATACACCAGTATATCATGGTGCAGACACACACTGATGGACACACAGTGGAACCGATCAACATACACAAGACCATAGCCAATCACCAGTGAGAGCACACGCACTATAAAGACAGGGGACATTAGAGTTCCCGCTCATTCGAGTAGCAGCTAGCTAGGAGCACAGAGCTCACAGCCTGCAACACAGACATTCACCATGTGCTGAGTGCATCAACTGGTTAGGACAAGGCAGAGGTCTTTAGTTAAAGCTGGTATCGTATTTACCCACAGTTCAAGTATGTTTAAATAGTTAACCTTTTAACAAAATAGTGTTGCACTACTTCAAGTGTTGGTGACCTGTATGTGATCCAGAACACCCAACACATCAACTCTCTTATGGACTGATCTGATCTCTTCACACATCGTCTCTACTGAGTAGTTCTACACTCCTGTATGCTTCACCCGATGCCTGTGTCTATGTATTTACATTGTGTGTTATGTAGCCCTATGCTTTTTCTCATGTGAAAATGAAATGAAATGAAAAAGTAAAATGAAAATCGCTTATTGTCACAAGTAGGCTTCAAATGAAGTTACTGTGGAAATACCCTAGTCGCCACATTCCGGCGCCTGTTCGGGGAGGCTGGTACGGGAATTGAACCCACACTGCTTTAAAAGCCAGCGATTTAGCCCTGTGCTAAACCAGCCCCTATGTATGAAGTGATCTGCCTGGACTGTATGCAGAGCAATACTTTTCACTGTACCTCGGAACATATGATGTGGAGATGCCAGCGTTGGACTGGGGCGAGCACAGTACGAAGTCTTTCAACACCAGGTTAAAGTCCAACAGGTTTGTTTCGATGTCACTAGCTTTCGGAGCGCTGCTCCTTCCTCAGGTGAATGCAGAGGTCTGTTCCAGAAACACATATATAGACAAATTCAAAGATGCCAAACAATGCTAGGAATGCGAGCATTAGCAGGTGATTAAATCTTTACAGATCCAGAGATGGGGTAACCCCAGGTTAAAGAGGTGTGAATTGTATCAAGCCAGGACAGTTGGTAGGATTTCGCAGGCTAGATGGTGGGGGATGAATGTAATGCGACATGAATCCCAGGTCCCGGTTGAGGCCGCACTCATGTGTGCGGAACTTGGCTATAAGTTTCTGCTCGGCGATTCTGCGTTGTCGCGGGTCCTGAAGGCCGCCTTGGAGAACGCTTACCCGGAGATCAGAGGCTGAGTGCCCTTGACTGCTGAAGTGTTCCCCGACTGGAAGGGAACATTCCTGCCTGGTGATTGTTGCGCGATGTCCGTTCATTCGTTGTCGCAGCGTCTGCATGGTCTCGCCAATGTACCACGCTTCGGGACATCCTTTCCTGCAGCGTATGAGGTAGACAACGTTGGCCGAGTCGCACGAGTATGTACCGCGTACCATTAATGAGCGGGAAAAGTTTCTCCCGATCTACCCTGTCCCGACCCCCCGTGATTTTGAATACCTCAGATCTCCTCACAGGTTTCCTTCCACTCTGCAAACCAGTCCTAACTTCCTCATCCCAGGAACCCTCAAGAAAATTAACTTGTCCAAGTTTCAGAAGTGGAACTTGAGCCTACAACCTTTTGGCTCAGAGGTTTCGAGTCATAACCCCAGCAAGTGCGAAAAGAAAACTCTCACTAGGGATTTTCTATTTGCAATGTTTTGAAGAAACAGTTAGGGCGAAGGGGAATCAAAAGATATGGGGGGGGGGGGGGAGGCAGGATGTGGCTATTGAGCTGGATGATCAGCCATAGAATTCCTACAGCGCAGAAGCAGGCCATTCGGCCCATCGTGTCTGCCCCAACCCTCTGAAAGAGCAACCAAACTAGTCCACTTCCCCGCCCTGTCCCCGTAACCCCACCTAACCATCACATATCTGGACACTAAGGGGAAATTTAGCGCGGCCAATCCACCTAACTGCACATCTTTGGACTGTGAGAGGAAACCGGAGCAGCCGGAGGAAACTCACGCACACACGGGGAGAACGTGCAAACTCCACATGGACAGTGACCCGAGGCTGGAATTGAACCCGGGTGCTGTGAGGCAGCAGTGCTAACCACTGTGCCAGGATAGAGGACTCTAATTTTATGATTCAATAAAATCCTTGACTTCATTGTCCAATTCATGGTCAGTCAATTACAACAGGAGGTAATTTATATAAAAAATAGACTAAGTTAATTCAGCTACAAAGGGCAGAAAAAACTTGCTAGTTCATGTCTAACTTACCACCGAAAGTTTTCTCTTCTGTTGGTACAAAGTAGTCATTTGGAACATAAATATGTTGAGGTTTAAGAGATAGTTGGTTCTTATAAAACATTTGTTCCCTTCTTCCCCATTGCCATTCCTTCCTACGGGCAGCACGGTGGCACAGTGGCCATGATATCTGACAAACAGGTATCTTTGAGGTTAAATTTAAACACAGAATTAATTACATTAATATCAAAGAAATAGCTACAAATATCAGTTAAACTGTTCTTAAACACAAGGAAAAAGTTAAACTTATCATCTCTACTTACGTCTAACTCCATTTGAGCAACCCAATACAGTTCAAATGCCACTTATAAATAAAGTTAACAAACAGACTAGTTTCTTAGTTGTGTAGAGACTTTTGGAGGGAGAGACCCTTTTGTTACGGACGCCATACCAGATCCCAACAGTGGCTAAGACACTGGACCAGAATAGCACGTATCTTTTGTTTTAAAAGATATTTTATTCGAAACATACACAGCATCAACAAAATACAGTCCATCAAAACATATTCAACAGTTTGTACAGTTTTCCCCCCTTTAATCCCTCCCCACCCCCAACCCCCAACAAACAGCTCCTCAAATAAGGTCATGAACGGCCTCCACTGCCCCTCAAAACCCTCTTCAGACCCTCTCAGAGTGAACCTAATCATCTCCAGCCAGAGAATGTTGTACAAATCCCCCAACCAGGCTGCCACTCCCGGCGGTGACTCTGACGACCTCCAAGTCAAAAGGAACCTTTGCCAGATTTCCTTCCCTAAAGGACATTAGGGAACCAGATGGGTTTTCACAACAATCGACAATGCTTTCAAGGTCATCATTAGACTTTTTAAATTCCTGATTCCTTTTTTTAAATTGAATTCAAATTTCACCATTTGCCCTGGCGGGGTTTGAACCCAGGTCCCCAGAGCTTTACCCCGGATGCCCAGATTGCTAGTCCAGTGACAATACCGCTACTCCATCCTCTCCCCATGATTGACTATGTCGATGAAGTTGTAGTGTTGGGTGTTCTGATGTACAGATGAACCAACATGGTTGTATTTGGTACAACGCTGTTTTATTTCAACTTGTTATTTACAGTTCTGTCTTGATACTCTGCACGTGGTGACTCCCTGTGTGTGATGTTAATCAGGTCCTGTCCTTGTCCTGGTCTCCAGATCTACTGGCCACCAGGTGTCGTGTTTCTTCTCTTATACGTCCTTGTCTATGATTGGTTGTGGTGTTGTGTGTGCTGGTTTGTCTGTTGGTGTGTCTATCATGATATGTGTGTTTGAATATCATGACATCCCCCCTTTTTCTATAAAATTATGTGCCTACGTGGTTATAAATACGAATGTGTCGTGAGTGCATCTAAAAGTGTGTGTGTGTTATATTTACAGCAGGTCCATGTGGCGTAACTATATACATGGGGCGATGTCGGGTGTGTCATGCTAACAAGGTTGTACCATAACAAAACAGGAAGACGAAAAACTTTGAAGTGTGGTCCGGTCAAACGATATCTGGAATGATAAAACAGTAACATTTTACAATACAATAGTTTTTCAACTTTAACGTGTGAACAGTCTCATAAGTCCAATCTAGTAGGTGTGTGACAAATTCGGGTTGACCGTCAGGGTGGCACTCCATTCATCGGCCGGATTGATGGTGTTGACCCTGTTCACATCAATGACTGAAACCCGGAAGGCATCTTGGTCTTCTGAGTCATTTGGCTGGATATCCTGATGTACGGGCTGGACGGTCCTGACGTGTCTGCGAGGTTGTCGGAGATGTGTAGGATCCATCGGTTGAACCGCTCGACAGTAGGCAGCGGAGTTGCCCATCTTGCCACATCTGAGGCATTGTCGGTTTTTTGCAGGACATTGCCCTTTTAAATGTACAGCTCCACAGTTGCCGCACGTCATGACGTCACGGCGTTCGTTACGCCACTGCGCATGCGCAGTTTGGTCTTGCATCGGGCGCGCCTGCGCAGTGCGTCCCTCGATGTTGCCGTTGGTTTTGGCGCGCACAAGCGCGGGAGACCGCGAAAAGCGCGGGAAACGGCCGCCCTCGTCCGGGCCGCGGGCCGGGAGATAATCAATTGCCTGGATGCATTCGGCCTCGTGGGCGGCCTGGCTTGCTGATTCGACGGTTAGGGACCCCTTCCGTGCCGACTCAGTCGCCTGAAATTGGGCAAAACGGCTGGTTGCATTTTCATGGAGGACACAAGCTTCCACCGCAGACGCTAAGGTCAGGCCTTTAATTTTAAGAAGCTGCTGGCGTGGCCACTGGAGGCAACACCAAAAACAATCTGGTCCCGGATCATGGACTCTGAGGTGGTGCCGTAACCGCAGGACTGCGCGAGTATGCGGAGGTGCGTCAGAAAGGGTTGAAAGAGCTCATCCTTACCTTGCAGGCGTTGCTGAAGGACATACCTTTCAAAACTATCATTCACTTCAGGGTTAAAGTGCTGGTCGAGCTTGAGGAGGACCGTGTCATACTTGGATTGGTTCTCGCCTTCCACGAACACCAGTGAGTTGAATACATCGATGGCGTGCTGACCTGCGGTGGTGAGGAGCATCGCAATCTTTGTTTCGTCCGAGGCACTCTGTTTCTCGTTGGCTCGCATGTACAGTTCAAATCGCTGCTTGAAAAGCTTCCAATTGGTGCCAAGGTTCCCAGCGACTTGCAACGGCTGCGGTTTGTTGGTGATGTCCATATCTCAGGATGGCAGGTTTGCCGGCAGATATCGATCCACTCCTGTACCATGTAGTGTTGGGTGTTCTGATGTACAGATGAACCAACACGGTTGTATTTGGTACAACGCTGTTTTATTTCAACTTGTTATTTACAGTTCTGACGTGATACTCTGCACGTGGTGACTCCCTGTGTGTGATGTTAATCAGGCCCTGTCCTTGTCCTGGTCTCCAGATCTACTGGCCACCAGGTGTCGTGTTTCTTCTCTTATACTGTCTCTGTCCTTGTCTATGATTGGTTGTGGTGTTGTGTGTGCTGATTTGTCTGTTGGTGTGTCTATCATGATATGTGTGTGTTTGAATATCATGACAGAAGTGTTTAAGATTTGTCAGGTGCATATCCATTGAGGCCACTCAGAGAGGCGAAGACCCTAACATCGGCCCCCTTCCCATCCAGCAGCCCCAGCTTCTCTGCAAGGTTGCCACCATAGGATCCGGCCTGTCCCCGGCCCCCACCTTTCCTGGATAATGTCCCAAACACCACCTCCCAAAAACACTCCAGCTTCTCGCAGCCCCAGAACATGTGAGCCTGATTTGCCGGCCGCATCCCAAACTTCTCACACCCATCGGTCACCCCCTGGAAGAACCCAGTCACCCTCACCCGAGTAATGTGCACCCTATGCCCCACCTTGACCTGAATCAAGTTCATCCTTGCGCAGGAGGAGGTTGAGTTCACCCTCCGCATCTCCTCACACCAGAGTCCTCATCCTCTCTCCCTCCCCAACTCCTCCTCCCTTTGTCCTCACCACCTGTGCCTTTCCCTGCTCCCCCAACCACCCGTGTATGTCCCCAATCCTGTCCTCCCTCAAATCGTCAGGGAGAAGCAGTTGTGCCAACAACGTGTACTCGGGTGACTGGGGGAAAGTCTGCCACTCCTTTCGCGCGAAGTCCCCCACTTGCCTATATCTAAACTCACTGCCCCTCGGCAGCTCAAAACTCCCCTGCAACTTGTGCAGCCCCACAAACTTCCTCTCTGAGAACATATCCCTCACCTGCTCCATCCCGCCTCCCTCTACTTCCCATCCATCCTCGCCCCCTTCCCGGCTTCAACCTGCGGTTCACACACAGTGGAGTCAACACCGACATTTTATCCAACTTGCAATGCCTGCTCAATTGATTCCAAACCTGAATGGCCATTGGACTCCCCGTATACGTCCCCGGGGCTATCGGCAATGGGGCCGTCACCAAGGCCCTCAGACTAGATCCCCTGCAAGACTCCTCCTCCAACTTGAATGATTCCCCCCCTGCCCCCATCCCCGCAACGCCTCAACTCCTCCACGTTCAGAGCCCAGTAATAATGCATCAGGTTCGGGAGCGCCAACCCCCCCTTTCTGTCTCTGCCTCTGCAACAGAGCCCCCCCCCTCACCCTCGGTACCTTCCCCGCTTATATAAACTCCGAGATCAGTGCTTCCAGCCTCTGGGAAAAGGCCTCAGGGAGAAAGATCGGGAGGGTCCGAAAGACAAAAAGGGACCTCGGCAGCACATTCATCTTTACCACCTGCACCCTCCCTGTCAACGTCAAATGCAAAGCATCCCACCTCTTGAGATCCCCCTTGACCTCCTCCACTAATGCTGCCACGTTCCACCTGTGCATCGTGGCCCACTCATGCGTCACCTGAATCCCCAAATACTTAAACCGCTCTCGAGCCACCTTAAATGGTAGCGCCCCACAATTAGCCCCCCGCCCCGCCACAAACACCGGAAACACCTCACCCTTCCCTACATTCAGCTTATACCCGGAGAAAGCTCCAAACCTCTCCAGCAGGCCCATAATTCTGCCCATACTCTCCAGTGTGTCCGACACAAACAACAGCAGGTCATCTGTATACAGCAATACCCAATGCTCCCTGCCCCTCCTCTCAATCCTTCACCACTTGGCCGAACCCCGAAGGACCATCGCCAAGGGCAAAATCGCTAACGCAAATAACAACGGCGACAGCGGGCACCCCTGCCTCGTTCCCCTGTGTTGCCCAAAGTACCCTGAACTCATCTTGGTCATAAGCACATTTGCCATTGGGGACGCATAGGAAGAAGAATAAATGCCACAAACTTCGGCCCAAACCCAAGCCTTCCCAGAATTTCAAACAGGTACCTCCACTCTGCCGGATCAAAGGCCTTCTCCTTATCCATAGATACAATAACCCATGGTGCCCGCCCCCCTGACAGAGTCATTATTACATTCAACAACCTCCTTATGTTGCTGGAGAGCTGCCTACCCTTCACAAAACCTGTTTTATCCTCGGAGACAACCTCTGGCACACACCCCTCTAACTTACACGGCAACACATTCGCCACTACTTTCACATCCATGTTCAGCAAAGAGATGGGCCTATAGGACCCACACTCCAGTGGGTCCTTCCCCTTCTGTGGGATCAACAAAATCAACGCCTGCCACAACATTGCTGGCAACCCCCCCCCCCCCCCGCAAAACACACACACACTCTGCCCCTCCACCACCTCAATGGACATCCCCAACAGGTGTGGGGCCAACTCCGTCGTAAACTGCTTACAGAATTCAGACGGAAAACCATCCGGGCCTGGGGCCTTCCCCGACTGCATTCCCCATCACCTCCGTCAGACCCAGTGGCTCCTCCAATGCCTGCCTCTTCTCTTCCCCCACCTCTGGGAACTCCAACCCGTCCAGAAACCATCCCATGACCCCCTCCTCTTCACCCGCCTCGGCCTTATACAACTTCTCATAGTATCCCCTGAACACCTCATTTATCTTTTCCGGCTCCGACACCACCTTCTCATTCTCCGCCCTTACCTTTACAATCCCCCTAGACGCTGCCTGCCACTGCAATTGATGGGCCAGCATACAGCTTGCCTTCTCTCCATACTCATACTTGAGGTGAATGTATTTCACCTAATGCATGAGCTGTCTGTACTGTCTGTATAATGATGTGACCCATGACCTGGAAGTGATGATACGGGCTACTTCCAGGTACTATACTGGAACCCCGGTGGGCTCCGCCTCTGACTCCGCCCTCACTGGGGCCATATATAGTCCGGCCACCTATGGGTGGCACTCATTTGTACAGCCGACTCTGGCAGGCGAGTTCATGGATATTAAAGCCTTATGTTCACTCGTTCTCACGGTCTCACAGTGAATTGACGGTATAACAATTTAATATCCGTAGACAGCATCATGGAAGCCGCTCTAAAACCAGATAAGCTCGAACTCGACGCCCGCGCGTCGGAAGCCAAGGAGATCTTTGAACATTGGCTTCGCTGCTTCGACTCCTCCACAACGCCTCCCACTGAAACCCTCAAACTGCGACTCCCCCACGCTCGGGTGAGCCATCGAATCTCCATGATGATCGAGAAAGCGGCCACGTACGAGGCGGCGGTCGCAACCCTCAAGGCGCATTTCGTGAAGCCTGTAAATGAGCTGTGCGCCCGACATCTCCTCACGACTCACCGTCAACGTGCTGGGGAATCACTAGATGAATACCTGGAAAAACTGACCCTACTCGCGAGGAACTGCAGCTACCGGGATGTGACGGCGGAGGAACACATGAACCTACAGATCCGGTACATCTACGTGGCTGGGGTCCGATCGAACTACATCAGATAGCGCTTGCTGGAAAACGGGACCACTGACCTGCGGGACACGGTAAAATTAGCTACCTCGTTAGAGGTGGCCTACCAGAACCTCAGTGCGCTCCCCGCGGACCCGGCAAACCCGTCGTGGACGCCATCGTCACGACCCCCGTCGGACCCGACTACGTCATGGGCCTGTGCCACGCGGCTGCCAGTCCAGCCCGGGGAACCGCAGTGCTACTTCTGCGGTCAGGGTCAACACCCCCGGCAGCGTTGCCCAGCCCGCACAGCAACCTGCAGTGACTGTGGGAAAAAGTCACTGCGCCAGAGTCTGTCTGGACTGACCTAAAGCTCAGAAATCAAACACTCACAAGGCCCGACCCATGGACTCACAGGCCCGCAGACCCAGCAACGTGGCTGCATCCCTGCCCGGAATGCCCCCTTCAGACGCGTCATCAGCCTCGTGCGACTCGTGGGGGCCGCCATCTTGCCCACTGGCTCCAACACCGACCGACACGTGCAACCGATGGGGGCGGCCATCTTGGTCGCCATCTTCGACCCAGCCCGACACGTGCGACTCATGGGGGCCTCCATTGTGTGACCCCGACACTGCCGACCACCACGCTGGCTACCCGCAGCTGGGCGCAGTCACCCTCGAACAGTCGCAGCCGAAGCACTTCAAAAACTTAATGATGGTCATCCGGGTCAACGGGCACGAGACCCCCTGCCTTTTCAACTCCGGGAGCACGGAGAGCTTTGTTCACCCTGACACGGTAAGGCGCTGCTCCCTTCCCATATACCCCGCATCCCAAACCATCTCCCTTGCCTTCGGATCCCACTCGGTCCAGATCCGGGGGTAATGTATTGCTAACCTCACGATGCAGGACGCTGAGTACGCCCGTTTTAAGTTGTACGTCCTCCCTCACCTCTGCGCCTCCCTACTGCTTGGATTAGACTTCCAATGAAGTCACCAAAACCTGACCCTACAGTTCGGCGGACCCTTGCCCCCCCTCCTCACGGTATGCAGCCTCGCGACCCTCAAGGTCTCCCCCCCCTCCCCCCCTTCGCTCTTTGCGAACCTCACTCCCAACTGTAAGCCCATCGCCACCAGGAGCAGGCAGTACAGTTCCCAAGATATGGCTTTTATCAAGTCGGAGGTCCAGCGACTGTTGAGTGAAGGGATCATCGAGGCCAGCAACAGCCCCTGGAGAGCACAAGTGGTGGTCGTCCGGACCGGGGAAAAGAACTGGATGGTTGTAGACTACAGCCAGACTATTAACCGGTTCACGCAACTGGATGCGTACCCCCTCCCCCGCATAGTGGAGATGGTCAACCAGATCGCGCAGTACCGGGTGTTCTCAATGGTCGATCTGAAGTCGGCCTACCACAAGCTCCCAATCCGCCCGGAAGAGCGCCACTACACTGCCTTTGAAGCAGCCGGCCGACTCTTCCACTTCCTCAGGGTCCCCTTCGGCGTCAGATAACGATGGACCAAATGGTGGACCAGTACGGTTTGCGGGCTACATACCCATACTTGGACAATGTCACCATCTGTGGCCATGATCAGCAGGACCATGACGCCAACCTTCAGAGGTTCCTCCAGGCCGCCCACTCCCTCAACCTCACGTACAACAAAGAGAAGTGCGTTTTCCGCACGACACGACTGGCCATCCACGGCTACGTCATGGAGAACGGAGTCCTAGGGTTCGACCCCAACCGTATGCGTCCCCTCACGGAACTCCCCCCTCCCCACAGCCTCAAGGCCCTCAAACGATATCTGGGGCTGTTCTCCTACTACGCCCAGTGGGTCCCCAACTATGCGGATAAAGCCCGCCCACTTATTCAAACCACCACTTTTCCCCTGACGGCTGAGACCCGCTTGGCATTCAGTCGCATCAAGGCCAACATCACCATGGCCGCTATGCACGTGGTGGACGAGTCCGTCCCCTTCCAGGTAGAGAGCGATGCATCAGACGTCGCATTGGCTGCCACACTCAACCAGGCGGGCAGGCCAGTAGCATTCTTCTCTAGAACCCTCCACGCTTCCGAAATCCGACACTCCTCGGTCGAGAAGGAAGCACAAGCCATAGTGGAAGCCGTGCGGCACTGGAGGCACTACCTAGCCAGTAGGAGGTTCACCCTCGTCACCGACCTGCGGTCGGTCACCTTCATGTTTGATAACGCACAATGGGGCAAAATAAAAAATCCTGAGGTGGAGGATCGAACTCTCCACCTACAATTACGAGATCAAGTATCGTCCTGGGAAGCTCAACGAGCCCCCAGATGCCCTGTCCCGCGGCACATGCGCCAGCGCGCAAGATGACGGACTTCGGGCTATGCACAATGACCTCTGTCACCCGGGGGTCACCCGGCTTACCCACTTTATTAAGGCCCGCAATCTGCCCTTCTCCACTGAGGAGGTCCAAGGCCATGACCAGGGACTGCCAGGTGTGCACGGAGTGCAAACCGCACTTCTACCGGCCAGACAAGGCCCGCCTGGTAAAGGCCTCCCGGCCCTTTGAGCACCTAAGTATGGACTTCAAAGGGCCCCTCCCCTCCACCAACCGTAATATTTACTTTCTAACCATCGTCGACGACTACTTCCGTTTCCCCTTCGCAGTCCCCTACCCCGACATGACCTCGGCCACTGTGATAAAGGCACTGCACAGCATCTTCACACTGTTCAGTTCCTCTGCGTACAATAACAGTGACCGGGGCACATTGTTTGTGAGTGATGAGCTGCGTCAGTACCTGCTCAGCAAAGGCTTCGCCTCGAGCAGGACTACGAGCTATAACCCGCAGGGAATCGGGCAGGTGGAGAGGGAGAACACGACAGTATGGAAGGCCATCCTTCTGGCCCTCCAGTCTAGAAGTCTCCCAACCCCCCGCTGGCAGGACGTCCTCCCCTACGCCCTCCACTCCATTAGATCGCTCCTCTGCACAGCCACGAACGAGACCCCTCACGACCGCTTGCTTCTCTTCCCTAGGAAATCCATCTCCGGGTTCTCGCGTCCATCTTGGCTGACAACTCCGGAACCTGTCCTTCTCCGGAGGCACATGAGGAGCCACAAGACCGACCCCCTGGTCGAGAGGGTCCAGCTGCTGCACGCCAACCCCCAGTATGCCTACATCACGCACCAGGACGGACGGCAAGATACAGTCTCCCTACGAGATCTGGCGGCAGCTGGTTCCCCTGCCAACGCGCCCCCCTCCCTGCTGCCAACAGCCGTCCCCTGCACCCCTTATGCCCCCCTGGGTCTCCTGTCTTGGCCCACGCCGACACTGCTGCCACCCGCCACCCCCTTGCCTACCCCCACCCCCCAACCGTCTCCGACGCGCCGGACTGAGGCTCATGCTCCAGACACGACGCCCCCGGAGTCACCATCGGCAACGACCGTGCCCGCCGCATCGCCAGAGCTGAGGAGATCTAAAAGAACAATCCGGCCTCCAGACAGACTGAATCTCTAATGACCCCACGTCACCCCCGCTGGACTTGATTTCTTTAACAGGGGGTGAATATGGTGAATGTATTTAACCGAATGCATGAGCTGTCTGTACTGTCTGTATAATGATGTGACACATGACCCGGAAGTGATGATGCGGGCTACTTCCAGGTTCTGTACTGGAACCCCGGTGGGCTCCGCTTCTGGCTCCGGGGCCATATATAGTCCGGCCACCTGTGGGTGGCACTCATTTGTACAGCCGACTCTGGCAGGCGAGTTCATGGATATTAAAGCCTAATGTTCACTCGTTCTCACGGTCTCACAGTGAATTGACGGTATAACAATACTGCACCCCCCTCACCCTCCGCAGCTGCCCAACGCCTTGCCCGTAGCCAGCCTATCAAACTGTCCCTGCAACCTCTTCTTCTCCTCCAGCAACTCCTTCATGGGGCCGCTGAGTATCTTCTATTCACCTGGTAGCACAGTGGTTGGCACTGTTGCTTCACAGCTCCAGGGTCCCAGGTTCGATTCCCGGCTTGGGTCACGGTCTGTGCGGAGTCTGCACGTCCTCCCCGTGTCTGCGTGGGTTTCCCCCGGGTGCTCCGGTCTCCTCCCACAGTCCTAAGATGTGCAGGTTAGGTGAATTGGACATGCTGAATTCTCCCTCTGTGTACCCGAGCAGGTGCCGTAGTGTGGCGACTAGGGGCTTTTCACAGTAACTTCATTGCAGTGTTAATGTAAGCCTACTTGTACAATAAAGGTGATTAAAAAAACTATCTCATCTAACAGCTGCCGATGCCCCTCCCTCCTTGTCCGACCCCTATGCACCTTAAACAAAATAATCCCACCTCGGACCACCACCTTCAAAGTTCCCCAGAACACCCCCCTGTTCTGATTAAGCTTCACATAATTCCTAATCACCACGCTCACGTTCTCACAGAACGGCTTGTCCGCCAGAAATCCCGAATCTAAGCTCCACCCCGGCCTCTGCACCTGCCGCGAACTGGGCCTCACATAGAATCATAGAATTTACAGTGCAGAAGGAGGCCATTCGACCCATCGAGTCTGCACCGGCTCTTTGAAAGAGCACCCGACCCAAGGTCAACATCTCCACCCTATCCCCATTACCCAGTAACCCCACTCAACACTAAGGGCAATTTTGGACACTAAGGGCAATTTATCATGGCCAATCCACCTAACCTGCACATCTTTGGACTGTGGGAGGAAACCGGAGCACCCGGAGGAAACCCACGCACACACGGGGAGAACGTGCAGACTCCGCACAGACAGTAACCCAAGCCGGGAATCGAACCTGGGATCCTGGAGCTGTGAACCAACAGTGCTAACCACTGTGCTACCGTGCTGCCAATTTGGCATGAGGTCCGAAATCATAATCCCCGCATACACTGGCACTACCACCTCCATCAGCCCCTACCACCCCCATCAGCCCCAACCACCTCCATCAGCCCCTACCACCCCCATCAGCCCCTACCACCCCCATCAGCCCCTACCACCCCCATCAGTCCCTACCATCCCCATCAGCCACTACCACCCCCATCAACCCCAACCACCTCCATCAGCCACTACCACCCACATCAGCCAGTACCACCCCCATCAGCCCCTACCACCCCCATCAGCCAGTACCACCCCCATCAGTCCCTACCACCCCCATCAGCCCCTACCACCCCCATCAACCCCTACCATCCCCATCAGCCACTACCACCCCCATCAACCCCAACCACCTCCATCAGCCCCTACCACCCCCATCAACCCCAACCACCTCCATCAGCCACTACCACCCCCATCAGCCCCTACCACCCCCATCAACCCCTACCATCCCCATCAGCCACTACCACCCCCATCAGCCCCTACCACCCCCATCAACCCCTACCATCCCCATCAGCCACTACCACCCCCATCAGCCAGTACCACCCCCATCAGCCCCTACCACTCCCATCAGCCCCTACCACCCCCATCAGCCACGACCACCCCCATCAGCCCCTACCACCCCCATCTGCCACTACCACCCCCATCAGCCCCTACCACCCCCATCAGCCCCTACCACCCCCATCAGCCCCTACCACCCCCATCAGCCCCTACCACCCCCATCAGCCCCGACCACCCCCATCAGCCCCTACCACCCCCATCAGCCACGACCACCCCCATCAGCCCCTACCACCCCCATCAGCCACTACCACCCCCATCAACCCCAACCACCTCCATCAGCCACTACCACCCCCATCAGCCCCTACCACCCCCATCAGCCCCTACCACCCCCATCAGCCCCTACCACCCCCATCAGCCCCTACCACCCCCATCAGCCCCTACCACCCCCATCAGCCAGTACCACCCCCATCAGCCCCTACCACCCCCATCAGCCCCTACCACCCCCATCAGCCCCTACCACCCCCATCAGCCACTACCACCCCCATCAGCCCCTACCACCCCCATCAGCCACGACCACCCCATCAGCCCCTACCACCCCCATCAGCCCCCACCACCCCCATCAGCCACTACCACCCCCATCAGCCCCTACCACCCCCATCAGCCACTACCACCCCCATCAGCCCCTACCACCCCTATCAGCCCCGACCACCCCCATCAGCCCCAACCACCCCTATCAGCCCCGACCACCCCCATCAGCCCCTACCACCCCCATCAGCCCCTACCACCCCCATCAGCCCCTACCACCCCCATCAGCCCCGACCACCCCCATCAGCCCCGACCACCCCCATCAGCCCCTACCACCCCTATCAGCCCCGACCACCCCCTTCAGCCCCTACCACCCCCATCAGCCCCTACCACCCCTATCAGCCCCGACCACCCCCATCAGCCCCGACCACCCCCATCAGCCCCTACCACCCCCATCAGCCTCTACCACCCCCATCAGCCCCTACCACCCCTATCAGCCCCGACCACCCCCATCAGCCCCTACCACCCCCATCAGCCCCTACCACCCCCATCAGCCCCTACCACCTCCATCAGCCCCTACCACCTCCATCAGCCCCTACCACCCCCATCAGCCCCTACCACCCCCATCAGCCCCTACCACCCCCATCAGCCCCTACCAGTCTCATCAACCCCTACCACCTCCATCAGCCCCTACCACCCCCATCAGCCCCTACCACCCCCATCAATCCCTACCACCCCCATCAGCCCCGACCACCTCCATCAGCCCCTACCACCCCCATCAGCCCCTATCACCCCCATCAGCCCCTACCACCCCCATCAGCCCCTACCACCCCCATCAGCCCCTACCACCTCCATCAGCCCCTACCACCCCATCAGCCCCTACCACCCCCATCAGCCCCTACCACCTCCATCAGCCACTACCACCTCCATCAGCCACTACCACCCCCATCAGCCCCTACCACCTCCATCAGCCCCGACCACCCCCATCAGCACCGACCACCTCCATCAGCCCCTACCACCCCCATCAGCCACTACCACCCCCATCAGCCACTACCACCGCCATCAGCCCCGACCACCTCCATCAGCCACTACCACCCCCATCAGCCCCTACCACCTCCATCAGCCCCGACCACCCCCATCAGCCACTACCTCCTCCATCAGCCCCTACCACCCCCATCAGCCACTACCACCCCCATCAGCCACTACCACCCCCATCAGCCCCGACCACCTCCTTCAGCCACTACCACCCCCATCAGCCCCTACCACCCCCATCAGCCCCGACCACCTCCATCAGCCCCTACCACCGCCATCAGCCCCTACCACCCCCATCAGCCCCTACCACCCCCATCAGCCCCGACCACCTCCTTCAGCCACTACCACCCCCATCAGCCCCGACCACCCCCATCAGCCCCTACCACCCCCATCAGCCCCTACCACCCCCATCAGCCCCTACCACCCCCATCAGCCCCGACCACCTCCTTCAGCCACTACCACCCCCATCAGCCCCTACCACCCCCATCAGCCCCTACCACCCCCATCAGCCCCTACCACCCCCATCAGCCCCTACCACCCCCATCAGCCCCGACCACCTCCTTCAGCCACTACCACCCCCATCAGCCCCTACCACCCCCATCAGCCCCTACCACCCCCATCAGCCACTACCACCTCCATCAGCCACTACCACCCCCATCAGCCCCTACCACCCCCATCAGCCCCGACCACCTCCTTCAGCCACTACCACCCCCATCAGCCCCTACCACCCCCATCAGCCCCTACCACGCCCATCAGCCCCTACCACCCCCATCAGCCCCTACCACCGCCATCAGCCCCTACCACCCCCATCAGCCCCTACCACCCCCATCAGCCCCGACCACCTCCTTCAGCCACTACCACCTCCATCAGCCCCTACCGCCCCCATCAGCCCCTACCACCCCCATCAGTCCCTACCACCTCCATCATCCACGACCACCCCCATCAGCCCCTACCACCCCCATCAGACCCGACCACCTCCATCAGCCCCTACCACCCCCATCAGCCCCTACCACCCCCATCAGCCCCTACCACCCCATCAGCCCCTACCACCTCCATCAGCCCCTACCACCCCCATCAGTCCCTACCACCTCCATCATCCACGACCACCCCCATCAGCCCCTCCCACCCCCATCAGCCCCTACCACCCCCATCAGCCCCGACCACCCCCATCAGCCCCGACCACCCCCATCAGCCCCTACCACCTCCTTCAGCCACTACCACCCCCATCAGCCCCTACCACCCCCATCAGCCCCGACCACCTCCTTCAGCCACTACCACCCCCATCAGCCCCTACCACCCCCATCAGCCCCATCCACCCCCATCAGCCCCTACCACCCCCATCAGCCCCTACCACCCCCATCAGCCACTACCACCCCCATCAACCCCAACCACCCCATCAGCCCCTACCACCCCCATCAGCCCCTACCACCCCCATCAGCCCCTACCACCTCCATCATCCACGACCACCCCTATCAGCCACTACCACCCCATCAGCCCCTACCACCCCCATCAGCCCCTACCACCCCCATCAGCCCCTACCACCCCCATCAGCCCCAACCACCCCCATCAGCCCCTACCACCCCCATCAGCCCCTATCACCCCCATCAGCCACTACCACCCCCATCAACCCCAACCACCCTCATCAGCCCCTACCACCCCCATCAGCCCCTACCACCCCCATCAGCCCCTACCACCTCCATCATCCACGACCACCCCATCAGCCACTACCACCCCCATCAGCCCCGACCACCCCATCAGCCCCTACCACCCCCATCAGCCCCGACCACCTCCATCATCCACGACCACCCCCATCAGCCCCGACCACCCCATCAGCCCCTACCACCCCCATCAGCCCCTACCACCCCCATCAGCCCCGACCACCTCCATCAGCCCCTACCACCCCCA
This sequence comes from Scyliorhinus torazame, assembly GCF_047496885.1. NCBI lineage: Eukaryota > Metazoa > Chordata > Chondrichthyes > Carcharhiniformes > Scyliorhinidae > Scyliorhinus > Scyliorhinus torazame. The sequence goes on from NC_092709.1 coordinate 330,198,774, forward strand.
TCAGCCCCTACCACCCCCATCAGTCCCTACCACCCCCATCAGCCCCTACCACCCCCATTAGCCCCTACCACCCCCATCAGTCCTTACCACCCCATCGGCCCCTACCACCCCCATCAGCCCTGACCACCCCCATCAGCCCCTACCACCCCCATCAGCCCCGACCATCTCCATCAGCCCCTACCACCCCCATCAGCCCCTACCACCCCCATCAGCCCCTACCACCCCCATTAGCCCCTACCACCCCCATCAGCCCCTACCACCCCCCTCAGCCCCTACCACCCCCATCAGCCCCTTCCACCCCCATTAGCCCCTACCACCCCCATCAGTCCCGGCCACCTCCATCAGCCCCTACCACCCCATCGGCCCCTACCACCCCCAACAGCCCCTACCACCCCCATCAGCCCCTACCACCCCCATCAGCCCCTACCACCCCATCGGCCCCTACCACCCCCATCAGCCCCTACCACCCCATCGGCCCCTACCTCCCCAATCAGCCCCGACCACCCCCATCAGCCCCTACCACCCCCATCAGCCCCTATCACCCCCATCAGCCCCTACCACCCCCATCAGCCCCTACCACACCATCGGCCCCTACCATCCCCATCAGCCCCTACCACCCCCATCAGCCCCTACCACCCCCATCAGCCCCTACCACCCCCATCAGCCCAGACCACCCCCATCAGCCCCTACCACCCCCATCAGCCCCGACCACCTCCATCAGCCCCTACCACCCCCATCAGCCCCTACCACCCCCATCAGCCCCTACCACCCCCATCAGCCCCTACCACCCCCATCAGCCCCTACCACCCCCATCAGCTGCTACCACCTCCATCAGCCCCTACCACCCCCATCAGCCCCTACCACCCCCATCAGCTGCTACCACCTCCATCAGCCCCTACCACCTCCATCAGCTCCTACCACCTCCATCAGCCCCTACCACCCCCATCAGCCCCTACCACCCCCATCAGCTGCTACCACCTCCATCAGCCCCTACCACCCCCATCAGCCCCTACCACCCCCATCAGCCCCGACCACCCCCATCAGCCCCTACTACCCCCATTAGCCCCTACCACCCCCATCAGCCCCTACCACCCACATCAGCCCCTACCACCCCCATCAGCCCCTACCACCCCCATCAGCCCCTACCACCCCCATCAGCCCCTACCACCCCCATCAGCCCCTACCACCCCCATCAGCCCCTACCACCCCCATCAGCCACTACCACCCCATCAGTCCCGACCACCCCCATCAGCCCCTACCACCCCCATCAGCCCCTACCACCCCCATCAGCCACTACCACCCCCATCAGCCCCTACCACCCCCATCAGCCCCTACCACCTCATCAGGCAGGAGCACCCCCATCAGCCCCTACCACCCCCATCAGCCCCTACCACCCCCATCAGCCCCTACCACCCCCATCAGCCCCTACCACCCCCATCAGCCCTGACCACCCCCATCAGCCCCTACCACCCCCACCAGCCCCTACCACACCCATCAGCCCCTACCACCCCCATCAGCCCCTACGACCCCCATCAGTCCCGACCACCCCCATCAGCCCCTACCACCCCCATCAGCCCCGACCACCTCCATCAGCCCCTACCACCCCCATCAGCCCCTACCACCCCCATCAGCCCCGACCACCTCCATCAGCCCCTACCACCTCCATCAGCTCCTACCACCCCCATCAGCCCCTACCAGTCTCATCAACCCCTACCACCCCCATCAGCCCCGACCACCTCCATCAGCCCCTACCACCCCCATCAGCCCCTACCACCCCCATCAGCCCCGACCACCTCCATCAGCCCCTACCACCTCCATCAGCTCCTACCACCCCCATCAGCCCCGACCACCTCCATTAGCCACTATCAGCCCCTACCACCCCCATCAGCCCCGACCACCTCCATCGGCCGCTACACTCCATCATCCACAACCACCCCTATCAGCCCCTACCACCCCCATCAGCCCCTACCACCCCCCATCAGCCCCGACCACCTCCATCAGCCCCTACCACCCCCATCAGCCCCTACCACCCCCATCAGCCCCGACCACCTCCATCAGCTGCTACCACCCCCATCAGCCCCTACCACCCCCATCAGCCCCTACCTCCTCCATCAGCCCCTACCACCCCCATCAGTCCCTACCACCCTCATCAGTCCCGGCCACCTCCATCAGCTGCTACCACTCCATCAGCCCCTACCACCTCCATCAGCCCCTACCACCCCCATCAGCCCCTACCACCCCCATCAGCCCCTACCACTTCCATCAGCCCCTACCACCCCCATCAGTCCCTACCACCCCCATCAGGCCCTACCACTCCCATCAGCCCCTTCCACCCACATCAGCCCCTACCACCCACATCAGCCCCTACCACCCCCATCAGCCCCTACCACCCCCATCAGCCCCTACCACCCCCATCAGCCCCTACCACCCACATCAGCCCCTACCACCCCCATCAGCCCCTACCACCCCCATCAGCCCCTACCACCCCCATCAGCCCCTACCACTCCATCAGCCCCTACCACCTCCATCAGCCCCTACCACCCCCATCAGCCCCTACCACCCACATCAGCCCCTACCACCCACATCAGCCCCTACCACCCCCATCAGCCCCTACCACCCCCATCAGCCCCTACCACCCCCATCAGCCCCTACCACCCCCATCAGCCCCTACCACCCCCATCAGCCCCTACCACCCCCATCAGCCGCTACCACCCACCCCGGACTCACCACAAAAAAAAATCAATTTTAGAAAGCACCATACTGTCATGTGAGAGTACCTTGAAGAAATGGGTGTTTTTATAGAATAACTGTAGTGGGTGTACCTTTAAGAAATGGGTGTTTATTACTGCAGTGATGTCAGTGAGTGGGTGGAGCTAGGCTGTCTGTCTGCTTTACTTTCATTTTTGAGCAGGCTGCTATACAGTGAGATTTTAGTTTGGTTTTCAGAGAGAAGAGCTGCAGTAAAAGCCAGCAGATGTGCCTGGATCTCTCTACAAGCTAAAGAGTGTTCATTTGGATGATTTCAAAGGAATAACCGCTCTCATTCGAAAATGTAATCCTGATCTCTGTGTTAAAAGGGTATTTTGTCTTCTGGATGTTGATTGGGAATTTATTAAGGATTACTTAGTGTTGTCGTCTTTGGGGGTTGTATTTGAATTAATGGTTGCTAAGATGTTCACTGTTTGTTTTAAAAAGGTTAACTTGAGTTCATAGAATAAACACTGTTTTGCTTTAAAAAATACTTTTCCATTTCTGCTGTACCACACCTGTAGAGTGGGCCGTGTGCTCCCCATACCACAATCTAGTAAAAGCTGTGGGTCAGGCGAACTCCATGATACACTTTTGGTTTCCTCTTTAAAAACTTTACAAACTTACCTTGAAGAGTGACATCACAGCAAAGCAGTGACCTGATTGGCTGGCAAGGAAATTGCTCCAATTAGCAGTAGCTGGGGGAAATTTAACTCTTCGTGTGTTGGTAAGTATTGTGATTGGTAAGTGAAATCTTTATTCCTTTCACTTATTCATTATTTGATATTATATTTGTAATCAGTTAAGGTAAAGTGTAAAAATGGCAGGAGATCCCAGACCTGTGTTATGCTCCTCGTGCTCAATGTGGGAGTTCAGGGACGCGGCCGATGCCCCTGACTCCTTCATGTGCAGGAAGTGTGTCCAGCTGCAGCTCCTGTTAGACTGCATGACGGCTCTGGAGCTGCGGATGGGCTCACTTTAGAGCATCCGCGATGCTGAGGAGGTCGTGGATAGCACGTTCAGTGAGTTGGTCACACCGCAGATTAGGATTGGTGAGGGAGACAGGGAACGGGTGACCAAAAGGCAGAGAAAGAGCAGGAAGGCAGTGCAGGTGTCCCCTACGGTCATCTCCCTCCAAAACAGGTATACCGTTTTGGATACTGTTGGGGGAGATGACTCACCAGGGGAAGGCAGTAGTAGCCAGGCTCATGGCACCGTGGCTGGCTCTGCTGCACAGAAGGGCGGGAAAAAGACTGGCAAGGGGATTCAATCGTAAGGGGAGTAGACAGGCGTTTCTGTGGTCGAAAACGAGACTCCCGAATGGTATGTTGCCTCCTGGGTGCACGGGTCAGGGATGTCTCAGATCGGCTGCAGGACATATTGAAGGGGGAGGGTGAACAGCCAGTTGTCGTGGTGCATATAGGCACCAACGATATAGGTAAAAAACTGGATGAGGTCCCACAATCAGAATTTAGGGAGTTAGGAGATAAGTTAAAAAGTAGGACCTCAAAGGTAGTAATCTCAGGATTGCTACCAGTGCCACGCGACAGTCAGAGTAGAAATTCAACAATAGTCAGAATGAATACGTGGCTTGAGAGATGGTGCAGGAGGAAGGGGTTCAGATTTTTGGGACATTTGAACCGGTTCTGGGGGCGGTGGAACCATTACAAATTGGATGGTCTACACCTGGGCAGGGCTGGAACCAATGTCCTAGGGGGTGCTTTTGCTAACACTGTTGGGGAGGTTTTAAACTAATGTGGCAGGGGGATGGGAACCAGATTAGGAAGTTAGAGGTCAGTAAAGAGGCAGCAACTAAAGCAGTAAGGTACTATATAATAAACTCAATGTGACTAAGGGGAATAGTAGACAGGGAAGAGATGATGAACGCAAAGGGACAGGTGGTCTGAGGTGCATTTGTTTCAATGCGAGAAGTGTAGCAGGTAAGGCAGATGAACTTAAGGCTTGGATTAGTACCTGGGAATATGATGTTATTGGTATTACTGAGACTTGGTTGAGGGAAGGGCAAGATTGGCAACTAAATATCCCAGCATATCCCAGGTAAAAGGGGTGGAAGAGTTGGATTACTGGTCAGAGATGATATCACAGCGATTAAGGAGGGCACGATGGAGGATTCGAGCACTGAGGCAATATGGGTAGAGCTAAGAAATAGGAAGGGTGCAGTAACATTGTTGGGACTTTACTACAGGCCTCCCAAAAGCGAGCGTGAAGTAGGGGTACAAATATGTAGACAGATTATAGAAAAATGTAGGAGCAATAGGGTGGTCGTGATGGGAGATTTTAACTTCCCCAACATTGAATGGGAGGTGTAGATGGAGCAGAATTTGTAAGGAGCATCCAGGAGAGTTTTTTAGAGCAGTATGTAAATAGCCCAACTCGGGAAGGGGCCATACTGGATCTGGTATTGGGGAATGATCCCCGCCAGGTGGTTGAAGTTTCAGTCGGTGATTACTTTGGGAATAGCGATCACAATTCCGTAAGTTTTAGAATACTCATGGACAAAGACGAGAGTGGTCCTAAAGGAAGAGTGCTAAATTGGGGAAAGGCCAAGTATAACAAAATTTGGCAGGAGCTAGGGAATGTGGATTGGGAGCAGCTGTTTAAGGGTAAATCCACATTTGAAATGTGGGAGTCTTTTAAGGAAAGATTGATCAGAGTGTCCCTGTGAAAATGAGGGATGGAAATGGCAAGATTAGGGAACCATGGATGACGGGTGGAATTGTGAGACTAGCTAAGATGAAAAAGGAAGCATACATAAGATCTAGGTGAATTAAAACTGATGAAGATTTGGAGGAATATCGGGAAAGTAGGATAAATCTCAAACGCGCAATAAAGAGGGCTAAAAGGGGTCATGAAATATCTTTGGCTAACATGGTTAAGGAAAATCCCAAAGGCTTTTATTCGTATATAAGGAGCAAGAGGGTAACAAGAGAAAGGATTGGCCCACTCAAAGACAAAAGAGGGAATTTATGCGTGGAGTCAGAGGAAATGGGTGAGATTCTTATTGAGTACTTTGCATTGGTATTCACCAAGGAGAGGGACATGACGGATGTTGAGGCTAGGGATGGATGTTTAAATACTCTAGATCAAGTCGGCATAAGGAAGGGGGAAGTTTTGGTTATTCTAAAAGGCATTAAGGTGGACAAGCCCCCATGTCCGGATGGGATCTATCCCAGGTTACTGAGGGAAGCGAGGGACGAAATAGCTGGGGCCTTAACAGATATCTTTGCAGCATCCTTGAGCATGGGTGAGGTCCTGGAGGACTGGAGAATTGCTAATGTTGTCCCTTTGTTTAAGAAGGGTAGTAGGGATAATCCAGGGAATTATAGACCTGTGAGCTTTACGTCAGTGGTAGGCAAACTGTTGGAGAAGATACTGAGGGATAGGATCTATTCACATTTGGAAGAAAATAGACTTATCAGTGATAGGCAGTATGGTTTTGTGCAGGGAAGGTCATGTCTTACAAACCTAATAGAATTCTTTGTAGAAGTGACAAAGTTAATTGAAATGAAAAATTAAATTAAAAGAAAATCGCTTATTGTTACAAGTAGGCTTCAATGAAGTTACTGTGAAAAGCCCCTAGTCGCCACATTCCGGCGCCTGTTCGGGAGGCTGGTACGGGAATTGAACCATGCTGCTGGCCTGCCTTGGTCTGCTTTAAAAGCCAGCGATTTAGCCCAGTGCTAAACCAGCACCTGGGAGATACAGATCAGGGAAAAAGAAAAAGAGTTTGAACTTCAGAAAATGGCCATGAAACATAACAGTCAGTTAAGATTGGCAGACGTAAAGGGAAACATACAGTTGGATGATAGTGAGAAAGAGTGTCATAGTCGAAGGCTTGGTGGAGATCTATTTAAATATGTCCAAGCATTGCCAAGGTTTGATGAGAAGGAGGCAGAAGCCTTTTTCATTTCATTTGAGAAGGTAGCTAAACAAATGAAATGGCCACAGGACATGTGGGTATTATTGATTCAAACAAAGCTGGTAGGTAGGGCTAGTGAAGTGTGAAGTGCATCACTATCAGAGGAGGTATCAGTGACGTACGAGGAGGAGAAAAAAATCCATCTTAGGTGCATATGGTTTCCGACATCAGTTTCAGCCTGTGAGGGATAGAAACTGGAGACATGAGAAATACTCAAGTGGTGTTATGTGCCACGGTTTAGAGAACCCCAAAGTGTAACATGGACTTCACAGATTAAAGTCACTACTGTTAATACTTTTAAATCACCAGGATCGATTTACAGTCTTTAGGTTACAGAGAGAGGCTCTAATACACCTTCTGGCTGCGACTGCAGCTATCCAGCTCTGAAAATGAAACTAAAACACACCCTTCAGCAAACAACCTAAAACGAAAGTAAAAAGCTGACAGACAGCCCAGCTCCACCCACTCTCTGACATCACTGCAGTAATAAACACCCATTTCTTAAAGGTACTCTCACTACAGATATTTATATACACACCGATTTATAAACAGCCATTTCTTAAAGGTACTCTCACATGACACCTCCCCCCAAGAAAAAAGAAAACCATTATCTTCAAGATGGTTTCATTTTTCACCTTTTCGCTATCCTTTAAGAAATGCACACAGGAAATATACTTTTTTGTTTCAAAAACAAACAACACACAGGTACAATAATATAGTCCATTTTTGTTCTTCGTCCTCCAATTGAAATCTTTCTCAATTGACAGTCTCTTTTAACAAGAAGGTCCAAGCACGATCCGTCCATTTCTCCAAGCCTCGGCATTTCTCTTTCAAGTCAGATACTTTAGTTCAATCTGATCACAGAGTCCCTTGTAATTCTCCAACACAGGAGCATTGGTTATCACAGCTTTCAGCCTGTCAAATTCCTGTTGAAACTCTGCTGACCACTGGAATTTGTCACGCTTCTTGAGCAAGTCCGTCAGTGGAGCAATCATGCTACAAAAATCTTTCACCAATGTTCGAACAAATCTACTCATGCCAAGAAATCACATTATTTCCCTTTGTCTTTTTTTTAAATTTAGAGTATCCAATTATTTTTTCCAATTAAGGGGCAATTTAGCGTGGCCAATCCACCTATCCTGCACATCTTTTGGGTTGTGGGGGCGAAACCCAAAGAGACACGGGGAGAATGTGCAAACTCCACGCGGACAGTGACCCAGGGCCAAGATTTGAACCTGGGTCCTCAGCGCCCTAGGCAACAATGCCACCATGCTGTCCTATTTCCCTTCGTCTTGAGGGTATCGGAAACTCCTCAATAACTGTTGGTTTCACATCCCGTGTGACCTGTCCGATTGTATGGCCAAGGAAAGTGACTTGGGCTTTTCCAAATTCACTTTTGGCTAAGTTTATCACCAAACCCACCTCCTGAAGTCGATCGAATAACTCCATCAGATGTTTCAAATGTTCTGTCCATGTCTGACTGAAAATTACCAGATCGTCGATGTATACCGCACAATTGGGTAATCCTGAAACAACTTTGTTAGTCAACCATTGAAATGTGGCTGGGGCGTTTTTCATGCCAAATGGCATAACTTTGAATTGGTATATACCATCTGGAGTCACAAAAGCTGAAATCTCCTTTGCCCTTTCAGATAAAGGTATCTGCCAGTAACCTTTAAGTAAATCCAGTTTGGAAATAAAACCTGATTGTCCCATTTTCTCAATGCAATCCTCCAAAAGTGGGATAGGATAAGAGTCCGTTCTTGTAACTGCATTAACCTTTCTATAGTCCACTCACAACTGTTGGGTACCGTCTGGTTTTGGTACCATCACTAGGGGTGAGCTCCATTGGCTGCAACCTACTTCAATTATGGCATTTTTAAGCATACTCTCAATCTCTCTGTTAACCTGTGCCAATTTTAAAGGGTTATGTCTATATGGATGTTGTTTGATTGGACCAGCATTTCCCACATCTACTTCATGTATAGCCATTTTAGTACTTCCCAATTTATCTCTACAAACTTGCCCACGTGATATCAATAACTCTTTCAGGTCAATCCGTGTTTCCTCTGGAGGGTAACTGAACAATTTATCCCAATTCTTAAGAACATCCTCATTTTCCAATTTAATTTGAGATATGTCAAATTCACAGTCATCTGGATTTGGTTCATCACTTTGAGTTAGAATCATTAAAACCTCCTCCTTTATCTCTCCTTCCCTTTCAAAGTATCTTTTAAGCATATTCACATGACACGCTTGGTGAGTCTTCCTTCTATCTGGCGTTTTTACCACATAATTCACCTCACTTAATTTCCTTTCAATCTGATAAGATCCACAAAACCTTGCTTTCAAAGGTTCACCTACCACTGGTAACAATATTAAAACTTTACCTCCATTGGCAAACTACAAACTTTGGTTTTCTTGTCCGCTACCCGTTTCATCACATTTTGAGCAACTTTTAAATGTTGTCTAGCCAATTCACCTGCTCTATTTAATTGTTCCCTAAAATTTGACACGCAATCCAATAATATAAGTTCTGATTTCTCACTCACCAATTTTTCCTTAATCAATTTAAGTGATCCTCTTACCTCATGACCAAAAATTCGTTCAAAAGGACTGAATTTGGTTGTCTCATTAGGTGCATTCCTAATTGCAAACAGTATGAATGGAATTCCTTTATCCCAATCCTCTGGATAATCTTGACAATAAGCCCTCAACATTGTCTTTAATGTCTGATGCCACCTTTCTAATGCTCCCTGCGATTCTGGATGGTACACAGTGGATTTAAATTGTTTCATTCCTAAGCTATCCATAACTTCTTTGAATAACCTTGAGGTAAAATTTGATCCTTGATCCGATTGTATTTCTGTGGGTAGTCCATATCTAGTAAAGAATTTGAGTAACTCCTCCACAATCTTTTTAGCTGTAATATTACGTACTGGAATGACCTCTCGGAACCTAGTGGACACATCCATTATAGTCAAAAGATATTGATTCCCACTTTTTGTTTTAGGAAACAGTCCTACACAATCAATTAGAATCCTTGTAAAAGGTTCCTCAAATGCTGGAATGGGTATTAAGGGTACTGGTTTTATCACTACTTGAGGTTTCCCTATCACTTGACATGTGTGACATGATTGACAAAATTTAACTACAGCTTTATGTAGTCCAGGCCAATAAAAATATTTCTGGATTTTAGCTTGAGTTTTCTTTATTCATAAATGACCTCCCACTGGTACCTCATGTGCAACTCGCAACACCTCCTTTCTATACCCTACCGGCAATACTACTTCATGAACTTCTGCCCACTTTTCATCCACCTGCATATGTAAAGATCTCCATTTTCTCATCAAGACATCACTTTTACGGCAATAACACTCTGGTATACACTCAGATTTATCTTCCGTGTATGCTTTCAGATACATCCGTTTAATTTCGATATCTTTTTGTTGTAACTCTGCCAATTTTCCTGAACTAAAAATATCCGCCTCATCCTCCACCTGTTCTTGTTCTTTTTCAATCATCTGATCAAAAATTGTTTCTGATAATTGCACTTCAACATCATCTTCACTCTTTGATTTCTCCTCTTGTCTTAACCTGTGACTTTGCCACCTTGTTACTACACAATCTGTAAAAATCCCAGGATATTCGTCCTTCAACACTTCAGTTGTCTGATTTTCCACAGGCTTATCAACCACAGTAGGCATCACTCCCACCTGCGATCCAAGATAAACTGTATTTCTGGACAAGAGTTTCTCTATTACTCCTACTACCACTTCACCACGCTTCACTGGACTTTCCAACCTTACCTTATATAATGGAACACTACTCCTCTCACCCTGAATTCCACATATTACCACCTTTTCTGGCAATATTCTTCCCAAACTACAGAACTCCTTATCTCTTACCATTAAAGATTGACTAGCTCCCGTATCTCTTAAAATTGTGACTTCTTTACCTACTCCTCCTGATACACATGAGTAAACTTTACCCACACAAGTAAATTCTTTAAAGAGATCTGGCACCTTCTTATCAATCACCTTTTGATCAGGCTGTACAATCTTTTGCACCTCCTTCGCTTAGCTTGGGCTTTCCTTTACCACTTTAACAAATCACACTGTCTTATCCTGTTTTACCACATCAGCCTTCCCAGTGCTTTTCTTCAACCACCAACACTGTGACTTTACATGGCCTAGTTTATTACAGTGAAAACATTTGAAACTTTTAATTTCTTTGCCACTCTCCTGGATTTCCTTTTTAATCTGGTCATTTGATCGACTTCAGGAGGCGGGTTTGGTGATAAATCTAGCCAAAAGTGAATTTGGAAAGGTCCAAGTCACTTTCCTTGGTGATACAATCGGACAGGGTCGAATGGTCCCATGGGATGTGAAACCAACAGTTACTGAGGACTTTCCGATACCCTCATCACAAAGGGAAGTAATGCGATTTCTTGGCATGAGTGGATTTGATCGAATATTTGTGAAAAGTTTTTGTAGCGTGGTTGCTCCACTGATGGACTTGCTGAAGAAACATCGAAATTTCAGTGGACAGCGGACTTTCAACAGGCATTTGACTGCCTGAAAGCTGTGATAACCAATGCTCCTGTGTTGGAGAATTACAAGGGACTCTATGATCAGATTGAACTAAAGTATCTGACTTTAAAGAGAAATGCCGAGGCTTGGAGAAATGGATGGATCGTGCAGGGACCTTCTTGTTCAAAGAGACTGTCAATCAAGAGGGATTCCAGTTGGGGGAAGAAGAAAAAAAAAAGAATCGGACTATATTACTGTACCTGTTTGCGTGTGTTGTTTTTTGAAACGACAAAGTATATTTACTGTGTGCATTTCTTAAAGGATAGTGAAAAGGTGAAAAATGAAACCATCTTGAAGTTGATGGGTTTTTTTTTCTTGTGGGGAGGTGTCATGTGAGAGTACCTTTGAGAAATGGTTGTTTATAAATGGGTGTGTATATAAATATCTGTAGTGAGAGTACCTTTAAGAAATGGGTGTTTATTACTGCAGTGATGGCAGAGAGTGGGTGGAGCAGGGCTGTCTGTCAGCTTTTTACTTTCGCTTTAGGCTTTTTGCTGCAGGGTGGGTGTGGTTTCATTTTAGTTTTGGAGAAGCTGCAATCACAGCAGGATGTGTGTGAATCGCTGCAAGCTTATGAGTGTCCATTTGCTGATTTCAACGTGGTAACTGTTCTCAGAGTGAAGTTAAGCCTGATGTCTTTCTGTAAAAAGGTGTTTTTAAGTCTTATGGATGTTAAAAGGATTACTTAGTGTTGTATTCTTTGGGGGTTGTATTTGAATTAATGGTTGCTCAGATGTTCACTGTATGTTTTAAAAAGGTTAACTTGAGTTCATAGAATGAACATTATTTTGCTTTAAAAAATACTTTTCCATTTCTGCTGTACCACACTTGTAGAGTGGGCCGTGTGCTCCCCATACCACAATCAAGTAAAAGTTGTGGGTCAGGTGAGCTCCATGATACACTTTGGGGTTCTCTAATCCCTGTCCCATAACAATACATACGTGCAAGAATAAGGAATATTCCCTCCCTCCACTCGGGTTTCTAAACCTCCACGGATCCACCATCCCCATGCTCTCCATAAAGCTTCCCAGCTCCTTCACATTCCTCGACTTTCCCATCAATTTGGTGCTCGACCTGTCAAACTTCGGCTCCAATACACAGTTAAAATCCCCTCCCATGATCGACTGGTGCGAATCCAAGACCAGAATCGCCCCCAGTAGCTTCTTTACAAACCTCACACCGTCCCAGTTAGGCACATATACGACCTGATCTCCTGCTCCTCCACCTTCGATCGCAGCAACTTACACAGATCCCCGGATTCTGACCTCCACCTCCGAAGACACAATCCGGTCACTCTGGTCGGACACCGCTTTCACCACCTCACGGATCGTCACCCCCTGCGCTTCGAGGCACTTTTCCACCCGATGCACCGATCTGCAAAGAACTACCACTGCTCCCTCATTCGCCTTCGACCAGTCGCCTGCTGTTGAAATCCCTCCTTGATGAAGCTCATCAATTGCTCCACCTGAGGCACAATGATGACCCTTCTCCTCCGCCATTTTGGCAATTGGTGCTGCGCCCCAGGTTTCTCCAAGTCCTTAGCCTGGTCTCTCACTGTCTTCAGCCAGGTGTAATAGCCAGTAGACATGCCAATCCAGGGGAGAACCTCTTCTCTTGTACTTTCCGCTCCATTTTTCTGCCGAAACCACCTAGCTGACGGGTAAAAGATGCACAAACCAACATCTTCAAGCCGGAGCTGCCCTGTGTGCGACCAATCACTCTGTGACTGCCACCGGAAGTCTGTTCCTTTTTATTTTTAAGGCTGTGCGGAAAGACCGATTCAGTCCAGGAGTGATTGCATAAGAAATAGGGCTTGGTTACTTTTACAAACAAAATTTTATTGAAACAAAAGAAAAACATTATTTAAATGTTTAAACTTCAAACCTAACAAGAACAGCTTACATGTATCAGGCAGGCACATATGAAAATGAATGAATGAAAATCGCTTATTGTCACAAGTACGCTTCAAATGAAGTTACTGTGAAAAGCCCCTCGTCGCCACATTCCAGCGCCTGCTCGGGGAGGCTGTTACGGGAATTGAACCGTGCTGCTGGCCTGCCTTGGTCTGCTTTCAAAGCCAGTGATTTAGCCCTGTGCTAAACAGCCCCTTGATACTTGCATTTACAGAACATATTCCTGCTGATAGTGCAGCTCCTCCAGGCCCCGTTCCGAAAGTCTGCCTCTGTGGCAGCTTTTCCCAGTGGCTTTCCAAATCCTTCTGCACCCTCCACCCCTCCCCAATGGGCTCCCATTCGAGCAGGATTTTTCTTTCTCTCTATGAGCACTGCCCAGTGGCTCAAACAGTGGCTCTGTCCTGGGGTGTCCAGTCTTTAACTCATCATCGCTATCTGGACTTTGAATTGCCCACTCCTGTTCACATAAAAGAACAGGGTCATGCTATTGATATGTAACTAACCTCCAATTTAGACAAAAGATCATATCACGGTGTCCCAGAGAGCAATGTTTCTGGGGTGAATCACCCTGGCTGAACAGGGGAATCCTGTTTATTTCCATTAACGAGTTTAGTCTGACTGGGACAATGTGACTCTGGTCTGTTGTGGGCGTATACCTCTGACTCAGTGCTAGCAGTTTTATCCTCAGTCTGTTAACGTCCAAATTGCCCACTACATCTTTGATCCAATTTCCGAACATTTCTCTATCGTAACACTTTTCAAGAGCAGATTCAGTCCACTCCTGCTCAATCAGGCATCATTTGGCAAAACTGCTACTTAAAATCCTTCTGTCTGGTCAGACTCAAATCCTATGGTAAACTGCAAAACTACAGACAGACCTGGCTCCTCTCATTAATTACATCAGCTGATTCCCACTAAGTTCCATGACCTGTTTAGCTAGGACTAAGCACCACGCCCCCCTCAAATTAGCTACTCTCCAGGGAATCTGCAGCAATCAAAGCAATGTTCCATTAGCCCTCTATATGTAAACAAATAAATGACTAGAAACAATAACGACCTCATCTTTCACAACTCTTTAATTGCAGCTTTAGCAGACACACAATCTGATACCTTAACCTTGGCTCTTTAATAATATTCCTGCAACAAATATATGCCTTAACCCAGGCTTTTAATAACATTATGCCACAAGAATAAAATGTAATATTTAACAATTAATACATTCATCAGATATCACTAAATCGCCCACTGTTAATATCCTGGATGTTAGCATTGACCAGAAATGTAACTGTCCAGCCCGAAAACACTGTGGTTTAAAGAGCAGGTCAGAGGCTGAGAATTCTGTAGTGAGTAATTCATCTCCTGACTCCTCAACTTCTGTCCACCATCTGCAAGACAGAGGTCAGGATTGTGTTGGAATGTTCACCACTTTCCTAAACGAGTGCAGCTCCAACAAAATCCAAGGCAAATGGCTTGCTTGTTTGGCACCCCATTCACCTGCTTAAAAATTCATTCCCTCCACCACTGACGCACAGTAGCAGCAGTGTGTACCATCTGCAAGGTGCACTGCAACACCTCACCGGGACTCTTTTGACAGCACCTTGCAAACCCACAAACTCTACCACCTGGAAGGGCAAGGTCAGCAGAGACATGGGAACACCGCCACCTGGAAGCTCCCCTCGAAGCCACACACCATCCTGACTTGGAACTATATTGCCATCCCTTCACTGTCGCTGGGTCAAAATCCTGGGACTCCCTCCCTAACAGCACAGTGGGCCGTGTATCTTCACTACGTGGACTGCAGCGGTTCAAGAAGGTGGTCACCCAGCACCTACTCAAGGGCAATTGATGAAGGGCAACAAATACTGGTCTTCTCAACAATGCTCACATCCGATGATCGAATAAAAATAAGCGATAACTAAATTCCCACGAGGCATGTCAGCTCTTGAAACTTGACATCAATGAATGCATTAAGCTTTTGACTGACGTTGGTGGAGGAATAATGATGGCTACAGTGGACAAGTGGTTGTGAGTAACATTCATCAAATATTTTGTGGGAGAAATGGGATTTTCGCCTCACTTCGAATCAGGGTCTGGTGGTGGAGAAGGAAAGCTCTTGAGAAAATTCCTTTGCTCTCCCCGCCCTCTCCTGTTCCCAAAGCACTATTTAAGGAGAAGTAGCAAATTCCCCCGGTTTCCTGATTACTGTAAATTTGGCAGGAGACGTATCTTGTCTGACAGAATAGACTGGAGATGCTGAATAGGTTACTCCTAATACTCTGTGCAAACATTATCTAATCATTATTAAAGTATTTATCTTAATGAATGGTTAAATATTATTTGGATTTGGACAGTTCTGATTAATTAATTATATTAGAAGCAAAGCTTTGCTTTAAACACAAGGATTCCATGATACGAACATGGTATTTCTTTAGCAATTGGGCCTGCCCCCATTAGAAACATTGAAATGTGGAAAATAGGAGCAGGAGGAGGCCATTCTGCCCTTTGAGCCCTGCTCCGCCATTCACTATGATCATTACATAAAGCATGGAAGAAGTGACCAGGGCCCCTGACACTGGAAATACAGCAGGAAAACGACCCAATTCTGCCCAACCATTCTTCGCAAGAGATCAGTGGATCTCTGCGCCTGACCGAACTGAATTGTAATTTAAAAATGCACCAAAATCATTTATTCGACCACTAATGGATCATACTCACACAAGAGTATCCGATCAAGGACAGTAGCGGGAGATTGTGTATTGAGTCTGAAGAGATAGGAGAGGTCTTGAACGAGGACTTTTCTTCTGTATTTACAAATGAGAGGGGCGATATTGTTGGAGAGGACAGTGTGAAACAGATTGGTAAGCTCGAGGAAATACTTGTTAGGAAGGAAGATGTGTTGGGCATTTTGAAAAACTTGAGGATAGACAAGTCCCCCGGGCCTGACGGGATATATCCAAGGATTCTGTGGGAAGCAAGAGATGAAATTGCAGAGCCGTTGGCAATGATCTTTTCGTCCTCACTGTCAACAGGGGTGGTACCAGGGGATTGGAGAGTGGCGAATGTCGTGCCCCTGTTCAAAAAAGGAACTAGGGATAACCCTGGGAATTATAGGCCAGTTAGTCTTACTTCGGTGGTAGGCAAAGTAATGGAAAGGGTACTGAAGGATAGGATTTCTGAGCATCTGGAAAGACACTGCTTGATTAGGGATAGTCAGCACGGATTTGTGAGGGGTAGGTCTTGCCTTACAAGTCTTATTGAATTCTTTGAAGAGGTGACCAAGCATGTGGATGAAGGTAAAGCAGTGGATGTAGTGTACATGGATTTTAGTAAGGCATTTGATAAAGTTCCCCATGGTAGGCTTATGCAGAAAGTAAGGAGGCATGGGATAGTGGGAAATTTGGCCAGTTGGATAACGAACTGACTAACCAATAAAAGTCAGAGAGTGGTGGTGGATGGCAAATATTCAGCCTGGATCCCAGTTACCAGTGGCATACCGCAGGGATCAGTTCTGGGTCCTCTGCTGTTTGTGATTTTCATTAATGACTTGGATGAGGGAGTTGAAGGGTGGGTCAGTAAATTTGCAGACGATACGAAGATTGGTGGACTTGTGGATAGTAAGGAGGGCTGTTGTCGGCTGCAAAGAGACATAGATAGGATGCAGAGCTGGGCTGAGAAGTGGCAGATGGAGTTTAACCCTGAAAAGTGTGAGGTTGTCCATTTTGGAAGGACAAATATGAATGCGGAATACAGGGTTAACGGTAGAGTTCTTGGCAATGTGAAGGAGCAGAGAGATCTTGGGGTCTATGTTCATACATCTTTGAAAGTTGCCACTCAAGTGGATAGAGTTGTGAAGAAGGCCTATGATGTGCTCGCGTTCATTAACAGAGGGATTGAATTTAAGAGCCATGAGGTAATGATGCAGCTGTACAAAACTTTGGTAAGGCCACATTTGGAGTACTGTGTACAGTTCTGGTCGCCTCATTTTAGGAAGGATGTGGAAGCTTTGGAAAAGGTGCAAAGAAGATTTACCAGGATGTTGCCTGGAATGGAGAGTAGGTCTTACGAGGAAAGGTTGAGGGTGCTAGGCCTTTTCTCATCAGAACGGAGAGGGATGAGGGGCGACTTGATAGAGGTTTATAAGATGATCAGGGGAATAGATAGAGTAGACAGTCAGAGACTTTTTCCCTGGGTGGAACAAACTATTACAAGGGGACGTAAATTTAAGGTGAAAGGTGGAAGATATAGGAGGGATATCAGAGGTAGGTTCTTTACCCAGAGAGTAGTGGGGGCATGGAATGCACTGCCTGTGGAAGTAGTTGAGTCGGAAACATTAGGGACCTTCAAGCAGCTATTGGATAGGTACCTGGATTACGGTAAAATGATATAGTGTAGATTTATTTGTTCTTAAGGGCAGCACGGTAGCATTGTGGATAGCACAATTGCTTCACAGCTCCAGGGTCCCAAGTTCGATTCCGGCTTGGGTCACTGTCTGTGCGGAGTCTGCACGTCCTCCCCGTGTCTGCGTGGGTTTCCTCCGGGTGCTCCGGTTTCCTCCCACAGTCCAAAGATGTGCGGGTTAGGTGAATTGGCCAATGATAAATTGCCCTTAATGTCCAAATTGCCGTTGGGTTTGGGTGGGGTGCTCTTTCCGGGAGCCGGTGCAGACTCGAGGGGCCGAATGGCCTCCTTCTGCACTGTAGATTCAATGATAATCTATGATTAATCTAGGACAAAGGTTCGGCACAACATCGTGGGCCGAAGGGCCTGTTCTGTGCTGTATTTTCTATGTTCTATGTTCTATGTTAAGAAACAGAAAGAAAAGTGATCCAGTCGCAAAGTATTTTGAATATAAACAAGACTGGGAAACTTTCAAAGCTGGAGGAAAAGGTAGAATCCCTGCAGTGCAGAAGGAGGCCATTTGGCCCATCAAATCTGCACCGACCCTCTGAAAGAGCAGCCTACCACAGTCCATTCCCCCACCCTATTCCTGCAGCCCCACCTAACCTTTTGCACACTAAGGGCCATTTATCATGGCCACTGTGTTTTTCTTTGTGTTTAAGAACGGTTTAACTTATAATTGCTATTTCTTTGATGTTAATGTGGTTAATGCTGTGTTTATATTTAAACTAAAAGATACCTGTTGGTCAGAGTCATCGCTCCTGTGGTGAAGTATCCTTTCCCCAAAGTTTTACAAATTAAATACAATTGTTTGGAATTCTTATCTGGTATCGTAACAAATGTTTTTGGTCTGGGCAGGTATCCAAACAGATGGTAATGCCATTGTCTTGTTGGAGATGGCCATTTACTGGCACTTGTGTGGCATGAATGTTACTTATCTGAATGTTGTCCAAATCTTGCTACATATAGACACAGACTGCTTCAGTTTTTCAGGAGTACTGAATACTGTGCAAACTTCAGCCAGCATTCCCATTTCTGACCTTATGTTAGAGGAAAGATCAGCAATGAAGCAGCTGATGGCTAGGCCTGAGGAACTCTTGACAGGAGCTAAGATAATTGTCTGCCAACAGCCACAAGTGTCGACAACACCTTATATCACTTTGCTGATGATTGAGAATAGATGGGAATTGGCTACATTAGTCTGGTGGACAAGACGTGCCTGGGGTATTTCCCACATTGTTGCGTAGATGCTATGGTAGCTGTATTGGCAGCACAGCGGCACAGTGGTTAGCACTGCTGTCTCACAGAGCAAGAGATCCGGGTTTGATTCCGGCCTCAGGGGACTTTGTGGAGTTCGCACATTCTCCTCGTATCTGCGTGGGTTTCCTCCGGGTGCTCCGGTTTCCTCCCACAGTCCAAAGATGTGCAGGTTAGGAGGATTTGCCATGCTAAATTGCCCCTTAGTATTCGAAGGTTAGGTGGGTTTCCAGGGTTACGGGGATGGGGCAGGGGATTGGGCCTAGGTAGGGTGCTCTCTCAGAGGGTCGGTGCAGACTCGATGGGCCAAATGGCCTCCTTCTGCACTGTAGGGATTCCATGGAACAGCTTGCCTTAGGGTGCAGCTAATTCTGGGCACAAATCTTCAGCACACAGCCAGGATATTGTTAGGGCCTTTGGTGTATCATTGGCTTCAGCCATTTCTTGATATCATTTGAATTGAATTGGCTGTCATCTGCGATACTGGGGACCTCAGGGAGAGGCTGAGATGAATCATCCTGGCTGAAGATGGTTGCAAATGTTTCAGCCTTATTTTTTACACTCCTGCGCTGACCTCTGCTAATGGTCATTAATAATAATAATAATACATTCCTTTATTTTCCTCTTTTGCTCATCTATTGGCTTGGCAAACAGTTAGCTTCAAAGCTTGGCCTCACATAATCACTACTACCCACTCTACCTCTAATCCACACAATCTTCAATAATTGTGTGGACCTGTTTTACATTCCTTCGTCTTTCACCCAAGATGCCTCAGTGTATGAAAAATGTGCTCAAGCTGACATTGGAGGGCATGTATTTCCCTGTGTTTAAAGTGCAAGAAAATATCTTTACCAAAATATTACTTGTTTATAAGTAATCACTTTGTAAATATTGTAACTTTATACAGATAAACAGAGCTAGATAGATTCTTGATTAACAAAAGGGGTGAAAGGTTATCGAGGGGTCAGCAGGAATAAGGGGTTGAGGTCACAATCAGATCAACCGTGATCTTATTGAATGGCAGAGCAGGCTCGAGGGGCCGAGTGGCCTACTCCTAATTCTATATCCTCGAGCTCCTCGTCGTAATCCATCGATTGAATTATCACCTCAGAACTCAGGATGATCGTTCTGTCATCTGTTTCTCACATTGGGAACCCAAAGAAGCAAAATACATTGCACTTTGACACAGCACAGAATGAGGCCAATCAGGCCACCTTGCTGCTTGTGCAGACTCTTTGGAATCCAATTAGTCCCACTCCCCTTTGCTTTCCAAGAATCTTTCCAAGTCACTTTTGAAAGCTCCTCCTACTGAATCAGCTCCCATCGCCCATGCAGCTCAGGACAACTTAGCTCCTACAAAAAGAATTCTGTTGATCAGCCCCACCCAAACATGCTTACAAAGGAGACCTATCCCTCACTTCCAGGAGAATAGAGAGGTGGGAGCTGATCCCAGGGCCAGCACAGTGGGCTGAACAGCTGGCTTGCAATGCAGAACAAGGCCAGCAGCGCGGGTTCAATTCCCGTACCGGCCTCCCCGAACAGACCTTTTCACTCCATTCTCCCGTAGCAAACTGGCAGCTTCATCTCAATTTAAGGTATTCCTTAGACAAAACCCATCAGTTGGCAGCACGATGGCGCAGTGGTTAGCACTACTGCCTCACGGCGCCGAGGTCCCAGGTTCGATCCCGGCTCTGGGTCACTGTCCGTCTGGAATTTGCACATTCTCCCTGTGTTTGTGTGAGTTTCACCCCCACAACCCAAAGATGTGCAGGGTCGGTGGATTGGCCACGCTAAATTGCCCCTTAATTTGAAAAAAAATGAATTGGGTATTCTAAATTTATAAAACAAATGAAACCCATCAGTGACGAGCCTCCCTTTGTCAAAACCCCTTCTTGTCCATATCCCCCCCCCCCCCCCCCCAACACACACACACACCCGTCACACACACACATACACACACAGTGTTGCAGGCTCCATGTACGTGAGAGAATGAATGAGGTGACTGACAGCCAGTCTATCCACAGACCATTTCTACCCACGTCCCTGATTCAGAATGCCAAAGGATCGCTGCGACTCGTTCCTTTCGCCAAACAGAACAACAGTTTGACATGGGACCTGCGGACCCGTGCAGAGAAAAGGGGGAAATGATGCTCGACTTGCGGGCAGCAACTTTCAAAAACATGACTAATGCAATGTCTTTGTGCAGAGTGCTGACAAGAGCGCCCCCCTGTAGAAGGTGGCACTGCACAGAGAGAGAGAGCCTGGTCTCAACGTCAGTCAAGAGATGCCAGAGAGCCCAGAAAGTATGTTTTATGTGTTGTAAGACTTCTTACCATGTTTTACTTCAGCAGCACTGGGTGGGGGGACTTTGCAGACCCGCCCGGGCGCCTGCGTCAATAACAGATGGAGTTTAGCGGCTGTGTCGCGTGAATTGCACTAGTTATCCATCTTCTGACGCCACTGTTGCAGGAACTCAGTGCTACTTTTGTTCATTTTCGCAAAACTCACCCCCCTTACCCCCCCCCCCCCCCCCCATCCCCACCCTCCCACACGACCTTCCGACCCTCCTCGCCTGGAGGTGATAACTTTGGCTGGGGCAGAGTTTCCGCAATTGAACTATGGAGGGCATCACAGAGCGGCCAATTCAGAGAGCAATTAAGCGTCGACCATAGTGCTGGCCAGACCATGTAAGGGCGGAAGATTTCCCTCACTGTAGGGGTAAACATCAGTAAATGTTTGTGTGTATGTGTGGGGGGGGGGGGGGGGGTATTTCCTTCACTAGTAAATGTGTGTGTGGGAGGGGCGTTCTTTCACCCTAGGGGCATTAGTAAATGTGTGTGTGTGTGTGGGGGGGGGGGGGTTCTTTCACCCTAGGGGCATTGGTAAATGTGTGTGTGTATGTGGGTGGGGGGTTCCTTCACTATAGGGACATTAGTTAATGGGGGGAGGGGGGGGGGTCACTGAAGTTGGCATCTAAGTCAGGGTAACTGGAGGATTTCTCCAGCTGGGAGGGGGTATGAAGCGTGAGGGAGTGCCCGGAGAGAGCCTGAACAGAACAAAGTGTACCTGCCTATTAGAAGCGGCGCCATTTCACTCAATTGGGAACGTTAGGAGAATCGTGGTGGACCATTATAGTCAGAAAGACCAAGTGATTCTTGAATTAGGTCAGCTCTCCCTGCGCGACAGTTGGATTTATTTCAACAACTGTTTTTTGGGAGGCTCTTTAAGATTTTTTCAGATGGTGTGGCATGGGAAAGCCGGTGAATGAATTTTCTTCGGTATGAAGCCATGCTTGTTTGAAACCACTGCACAGTTGAGTGGCCGGGCATGTCAACAATCCCCGAGTTCACTATCTCGGTGGCATTAGTGTGGGGCTTAGAGGAGAAATATGTCAAAGGGCCACTCTCAAGCCTCACCCACCCCCACTGCTCCCCGCCAAATCGCAGCATCGTTGACCAGGATGGAAGAGGAGACTTTGTTTTTCAATCTTCTGCCAAGATAAATATTATTTAAAATTAAACCTGAGAAATTCAGTGTCAGAGGAGAATTATTTAAGAAAAATCTTCTATCAGCAAATGAGAGAGAGGATTATAAGGGTATGCTGATTGGTCTGTACGAATGGGAGGCATGGACTATGTGGGCTGAATGGCCCATCAGTTTTGACAAAGAGACATCCAGCCTCGAAACATTAGCTCCCTTCTCTCTCCAGAGATGCTGTCAGACCTGCTGAGATTGTCCAGTATTTTCTGTTTCTGTTGTGGCCTATTTATGTGCTGTGCATTCTAATTCTATGTTTAAAACAAGTCTTTAATTTAAATGTTGATTTGTGTGTAAATATTTGACACTAACTGTAATAATTTGGCACATTAAAATATCATCCGTTTTCAAACCCAGTGGGGGTTTTGATCCACTTACACACACCAAGGTTTATAGTCAAATGCACGGTTTGCGTTCGCATAGCTAACCGTTGGCATGGTGGCACAGTGGTTAGCACTGCTGCCTCACAGCTCCAGGGTCCGTGTGGTCTGCACATTCTCCCCATGTCTGTATGGGTTTCCTCCAGGTGCTCCAGTTTCCTCCCACAAGTCCAAAGATGTGCAGGCTCGGTGGGGTTACTGGGGAGGGCCTGGGTAAAGTTTTGGAGGGTTGGTGCAGACTCGATGGCCTCCTTCTGCCCTGTGGGGATTCTAGGTGGCTGGTAGTTGCATCTGCACACCGCCAACTTTCTGATCCCACCTCCAGCCCCAGCCATGGGTAAGCGTCGCGCTTTACAAAGCCACTCGGAGACGTGACCAGCTCAGCTCCAAGCTCAGGGCATGATGTGACTTGGCTTGCAATGCCTACTGAGCACCGCACAGTGCACCGGGAGGCCGTTTGGCCCATCACACTCGCGTCTGTCAGATCTTTGAAAGAGTAATCCAATCCGTCTCGAGTTCTGTGCGTAGCCCTGCTATCCCCTACCCCCCACCCACCCACGTATTCATCAAATATTCACCCAATCCCATTTTGAAGGTCATGACTGAATCTGCTTCCACTTTTGGACACCTCTCATTCTGGGATTCATGACCCTACCGCCCCGGAACACCCAGAGTCACATTAGAATGGAAGGCGGCTGCAAGATAGCGTCTGTGCCCCCATGAAACCAAAATCGCACTGGGAGGGAGACAATCCTGAGGGGGGAAATCCTGACCCCCCCCCCCCCCCCCCGCAACCGACATGGGGATAAAATATATCTTTGGAAAACTTTGAATAGAAGGGGGAGGGGTTGGATATGGAGGGGGGTGGGGTGGAGTTGCCATTTGGAGAGAGTGTGCTTGAAGGGGTTAATCCCAGGCATGGAACCCATGCTGGCCATTCCTGGTGGGAGAGACTTGGGGTGGGGGCAGGCGGGATGTGAAAGTCGGGGGGGGGGGGGGGGGGGGGGAGCTGTCTCGCTTTAAGCGGTCACTGGCTTCCAGTGACGCCAGGCGGCAGAAGGTAAATGTTTCAGAGAGAGAGGGAGAGGGGGGAGGAATTAAAGGGTGATCGAGGAGCACCAATATTTCGTACTGTCCTCTTACAAAGTGGGTCGGAACAAACAATAGGACAATGATTTACTACCTAAATACGGCGGATTTAAGACGTTCCCGAGCTCGGAGCGGCGGGGCTACACTGCAAACCCTCATCCTCATCTAACAGATTCCTGCCTTCTTTCTAGTTTGAAGATTTTTTTTGTTTAAAACTGGGGGTTTAAACAAGTCCCATTTCTCTCTCTCCTCCCAAGACACAACAATCGATCGGACCTCCTCCCCCCATTTTGCCTCGAATCCGAAAAGG
This sequence comes from Scyliorhinus torazame, assembly GCF_047496885.1. NCBI lineage: Eukaryota > Metazoa > Chordata > Chondrichthyes > Carcharhiniformes > Scyliorhinidae > Scyliorhinus > Scyliorhinus torazame. The sequence goes on from NC_092709.1 coordinate 330,222,938, forward strand.
AATGATCCCAAAGAAAGGTCCCAGCAAAAGCCAGCGGATTATAATTTTTATACAAGATTGGACAAGTGATTTCTGAATCGATTTCTGCTTGTGAGGCGGGGAGTGTGCAGAGGGGGAAACGGCTCACACGCAATGTTGCTGATGGGGATTTGTTTAATCTTGACACTTATTGGTAAGTACTGCGTTATCCTTAATAGACAAGGTGTAATAACCAGTCGGCCACTTTTTAGCGTGTATTTAACATGAAGGCACATCTTAGGCAGGACTCTTCGCTAGGGTCAGATGTTAACAGTTGCCATTTAATTCTGCTTTAGTATTTACGAAGCTGCTTCTATCTCATCGACAGGACATTCGGGTTACTTTTGATGTCCGAACAGGCGGTCAATGTGTTTTCAGAAAAATAGGGGCTTTTTTTTGGTTGTTGCTGGTTTTAATTATCCCAACAATTTAGACCTTTCGAGGAAAATGATCTTCAACTTTTAATATAATCTTCAACTTTTAATATAATCTTCAACTTCTTTAATGTCAGGCGACGAGAAAGTTTTTAAAAAAATAATAATTCGCTGGAAATCCACATTTCAGAAAAAAATATATATTTTGTTTCTTGCCCCCATATTGAGGGAGGGACGAATACGGAAAACTTTGCTAAGGCGCAATCGTTTGGGACGGAAGGAGCCGGCCACGGTTATTTTAATGGGACCAGAATTATTTCCAGGACATCAATATTGACCTTTCTCATCGACATGAAGCGGGTTCGCAGCGTTACACACACAAATGGACTGAACATTTTTAAAAACTGGAAATACTCTGCTCAATGCTTCTTGTGATAAGGCACGATCTGTTTTTCAGGATATGTGTGTGTGTCATTATATCTATTTATGTGCAGGTATGTGAGGATGCCGGTGCCTGTGTTCAGATGTGCGTGTTCAAGGATGGAAATGTGGATAAGTATGTGTGTGAAGGTTTGAGTATGTGCGCAACTGTGGCTGTGCGTACGTGTATTTGTACGTGTGTGAATGTGTGTATGACTGTGTGTGAATGTGCTAATGTGTGTAAGCGTGAATGTGTGTGTGTGAATGTGCGTAAGTGTCTGTGTGTGAATGTGTGTGTGTGAATGTATTAATGTGTGTAAGTGTTTGAATGTGTTAATGTGTGTGTAAGTGTGTGAATGTGTGTAAGTGTGAGTGTGTGTTAATGTGTGTAAGTGTGTGAATTTGTTAATGGGTGTAAGTGAATGTGTGTGTGTGTAAGTGTGTAAGCGTGAATGTGTGTGTGTGAATGTGTGTAAGTGTCTGACTGTGAATGTGTGTACATGTGTGTGAATGTATTAATATGGGTGTGTGTGAATGTGTGTAAGTGTGAATGTGTGTGTGTGAGTGTGTGTTAATGTGTGTAAGCGTGTGAACGTGTTAATGTGTGTAAGTGTGAATGTGTGTAAGTGTGAATGTGTGTGAGTGTGTGTTAATGTGTGTAAGTGTGTGAATGTGTTAATGTGTGTGTAAGTGTGTGAATGTGTGTAAGTGAATGTGTGTGAGTGTGTGTTAATGTGTGTGTAAGTGTGTGAATTTGTTAATGTGTGTAAGTGTGAATGTGTGTGTTTGTAAGTGTGCAAGCATGAATGTGTAAGTGTGAATGTGCATAAGTATCTGACTGTGTGAATGTGTGTAAATGTGTGTGAATGTATTAATGTGGGTGGGTGTAAATGTGTTAATGTGTGTGTGAATGTGTGTAAGTGTGAATGTGTGTGTGAGTGTGTGTTAATGTGTGTAAGTGTGTGAATGTGTTAATGCGTGTAAGTGTGAATGTGTGTGTGTGAATGTGCGTAAGTGTGTGAATGTGGTAATGTGTGTAAGTGTGAATGTGTGTAAGTGTGTGAATGTGTTAATGTGTGTAAGTGTGAATGTGTGTGTGTGAATGTGTTTATGCGTGTAAGTGTGAATGCATATTAATATGTGTAAGTGTGAATGTGTCAATGTGTGTAAGTGTGTGAATGTGTTAATGTGTGTGTGTTTGAATGTGTTCATGTGTATAAGTGTGTTTGTGTTAATATGTATTAGTGGGTGAATGGTGTACATGGGTGTGAGAATGTGTGTAAGTGTGTGTGAATGTGTGTAAGTGTGTGGAATTAAGGGCATTTCTTGATTAATAATGGGATCAGGGATTATGGGGAGAAGCAGGAGAATGTGAATGTGGAACATATCAACCATGATTGAATGGCGGAGCAGAATCAATGGGCCGAATGGTCCAATTCTGCTCTTATATCTTATGGTGTGTGAATGGGTATAAATGTACAAATATGTGTGTGTCAGTGTTGTGCAAATGTGTAATGTGTGTAAGTGTATGTATGATTTTGTGTGTTTTAAACACGTAGGTGTTTCAGCATGTATGTATGTGTTTAGATATGTGTACTTATATATATAAAAGTGTTCATCATTTAAAGAAATCTAGCCCCACGTAGAGATTCCTGTTTGTCGCCATTTGAGCCTCTATCCCTTGCGCCTTGTTTTGTGGATGTATTTACCGTGTATGCCTATACTATACCTAAATTAAGACACATTAAGTATATAAATAATAGTCACATAGTTTAGACTTTGCTGCATCTTTTACAGATTAGCATTGATTTTTATGTGGTTATGTGGGGGTAGCGATCTATTGAATGTATTCCTGTTCTCTTATTCAAAAAATTCACAAAAGCTCAAGTTAGCAGAGAATGTGAGTGCATGCAGTTAGATATTTAGTGCAGAAGGAGTTAATATGGCACTGCTGGTTTTATCCTTTTCTCTTTTCTCCCTCTGCCAGTCTCTGATTTAAATGAGAAATGTGTCAGCTATTCGTTTGAAACCACGGCAGACCTTAATAACTGAACTGAAACATCCGCAAACTTATCCAAATCAGTAGTAAAAAAAAGAACCACAGGAAAACACAGAATGAGAATGCTGGAAGCACACAGCAAGTCAGAATGGGGGCACGGGGGCGGGCTGTGGGGGCGGGGGGGGGGGGGGGGGGGCTCCTTTTTAAGTTTCAGCCTCAGGGTCCCTGCATCCAAAGGAAAGAGGATCAGTCAGAATGACTCGAGCTTTCTGAGCTCTCCACAGCTTCTGACTGATCTGTTGTGTGTTTCTAGCGCTGCAGGTACTCATTTCAAATTTCCAGCATTCGTAGTGTCACGTAGATTCGCAGAGTCACATTACGCAGGAGGCCGCTCTGCCCATTGTGCCTCTGCTGCCCGGTTGAAAGAGGGAGGCAAATGTGACGTGAGAAGAAACGTTTTCACGCAATGAGTGGTTGGGGTCTGGAAACAAAATTCTATGGAATGCACTGCCTGGAAGCGCGGTGGAGGCAGATTCAATTGAGGAACCCGAGAGGGCATTAGATGATCATTTGAATGGAAACAATGCGAACGGCATTAAGTCATGGTGCTCGTTTGGAGAGCCAGTGCAGACACGATGGGCCGAATGGCCTTCTTCTGCGCCTTAAGAATTCTGCGATTCCTTGATTCTTCAAGCTACCTTGTGAAATTTCCAACCGAATGTGCTTCCACCTTCCAGCCCGGCAGTCCATTCTTGGTCATGACAAGTCATTGCTAAACAAAAAGCCCCTTTCATCTGCCTTCTGATTTTTTTAAACAAATCCTTTTCTTCCAATAAATAAAGCGGTCTTTAAAAGGGGGGGGGGGGGGGGGCATTTAGAACGGAAAGAGACCCCAGTCAAGATCAAACTTACTAAAATAAAATGATTTGCTTATTTTGACTGACATAATGTAATTTTGAGTCTAAAAGAGGAATAATAGTCTCACTGTTCACACTCAACAGAATGTATTTTTTCAATAAAACGTGTTGTAAACGCTATTGGTAAAATTGAACCGAGTACTTGGTGTTGATCCTGTTGCATAGGATCAATCAGTGAACAAAGTGTGCCCAGTGCTGAGCTTGCACGATCAGTACAAGGCCGTTGTGGGGTGCAAGGTGGTTGTGGCAGCGAATTGAGAAGATTAGATCGGGCGTCGCATAAAGAGGTATCACCTCTAGTGAAATCAAAGCAAACATTTGGCCAACCTTTCCCCAGCCAAATTCGGCGATGCAATGACTGTGGTTCACTGTCAGATCTGCCATTGTGTCAGCAGGAACGCTGCTCTATGCTCCCGAGTGATAAACACGATGGCAGAGAAATGAGTCTGCTCCCAGCAATAAAAATAGCCCCCACCCACCCCCCTCCCCTTTAATTCATGGGTTTTTACCTTAATCTTTACTAATCAACCTTTTTATAAAAGAGTCATGATTACCCCCAAAGCAATGATAGGAGCACGCATGCCCCTGCAGATTTACATTGAGGTTGGAAGATAGAGGGAGAGCGTAGGACAGAGGGATGAGTGGTGGATCAAACAGCTGGTGCAGGGTAACTAAATGGTCGAACGTACCCCTTCCTTGATGATGGGCGCAATTCTCTTATAAATATCCACGTCCGGTTTCCGGCGGGACACGAGGTAAGGTTCCCGCCAAGTGGTTCGGTATGATCCAGATCGCAATACACTCGCACTTCCCAATTGTTTTGGAGCCGGGGTGAGTTGCCCCGAAAATGTGATGTGTGGGTCCCGAACCACCGCAAGGCTGGATCCTCAGAGATCGGGATGCCATTCTTAAAGGGCGGCCCCATCTCAGAATAACCCTGCTACACCGACATCTTCTCGCCGACAAAGAACTCCCCCCCCCCCCCCCCATAATCGCTGTCATGATGCCTTCCCCATGTGAATGACACCCCAAAGCTCGCCTCCCCCCCCCCCCCCTTTCAGGTTCCTCCTCCCCCAGTTCCCTCCTTCAGGCTCTGCCCCTTGGCTCTGCCAACGTGCCACTGCCTCCGGCATCCTGGTGTGCATTGCCAGGGGTAAGTGCCAGGGCACTGTCCTGCTATTGTCCCTGCCTACCCAATAGCTACAAAGGCCTCCAAACCTCCGGCATGGTCATCACGTCTATCCAGAGAATTCCAGTGGTCCTCATTGAGGAGCCCTTGGACTTTAATGGTGCCAGCTACTTCTATGATGGGAAAAGTTCCTTCAGTGCAGGCACGCTGTTAAGGCTTCAGAGGTTGAAAAAGATCCAGTCTAAAAAGAATTGCTGTCAGACAGAGCACCTGCTCTTTCTAAGAAGCAATTCAGGGTAGAATAATATCAACGATAGAAAAAATATGGCCAGACAGGAGGCCTGCTCAAAAGAGGAAGCACTTCAGAGTTACCGGACCTTGAAGTGCTGTAAAAGCAAACAAGCATAGCCCTCCTTTGAGATAGCCTTCAACTGTCAATCAAGAAATTGTGTGGAATTCAATGTAAACAACCAAGTACAAATGGATAATAGAAGGCATACTGCAATATTGAAACCATAGAGCTTATTGAACTCCAAGGGGTGTGAAATGCTTCTCCAAGAAATGAGCTGCAGAATCTTTCTGCCCCGTGGGAGGATGTTCGGACAGATAGGCCGCAGCTGTGCGTTTCCCTTTTATGAGGTGTTAAACATGAAGGAAAGCAGGCTTCACAGACCCAAAGTGACCCCCATCCTGACCCCCACCAGCCCAGTCCGAGCTCCCTTGAAGAACCCCCTCCCCCCCTACACACACATGATATCTGGCCTTGTGCTCCCTGGAGGTAAGTGGAGATGGGTCCTCACCCCCTAATCCCCATCAGAATCAATGGCACCTGGCCCCCACTTTTAAAGACCAGTACTGATTTGGCCTGGGGGGCTTCCCACTGGGGTGGGGGGGGGGGGGGTGATTGAGAATACCTGGAGGCTGCTCCGTTCGACTTTGAATGAGATTAAAATTAACGCAAATGATTTGTTATCAGTTTCTCGCCCTTTCTGGGCGGGGTCCTGATCATAGCAGTTGGAGTGGGCTGGGAGCATCGTAAACTGTTTTGCGTCGGTACAAATCCTATTTCGGACCTCTCCAGGAATTCTCTCATCAGAGCGGGATTTGCGCTGGCGCAACCCAGACAGAGAACATAGAACATACAGTGCAGAAGGAGGCCATTCGGCCCATCGAGTCTGCACCGACCCACTTAAATCCTCACTTCCACCCTATCCCCGTAACCCAATAACCCCTCCTAACCTTTTTGGTCACTAAGGGCAATTTATCATGGCCAATCCACCTAACCTGCACGTCTTTGGACTGTGGGAGGAAACCGGAGCACCCGGAAGAAACCCACGCAGACACGGGGAGAACGTGCAGACTCCGCACAGACAGTGACCCAGCGGGGAATCGAACCTGGGACCCTGGAGCAGTGAAGCCACAGTGTGCTACCCTGCTGCCCTACCATCCCCCTTATGTCTCTAAGTAATGTGTGGAAACCGTTGTGTGGACACAGTTGAATAGAAGTAAAGTCTGTGTTTTTAAAAGCTCTATTCCATTAGTGCATTTGGAATCCACTGAAGGTACATCTGATTCTACAGCCCTGGAGGGGAGAAGAGGGCAGATACGCCGGCAATGTTGTGTTTTCTACTTCACAATAAAGCAGTTATGGCAATGCAGCTTCAAACCGATGCTGTGACAGTGTGAAGCACACTGCATTTACACAGATTTTCTCTCTTGCGTTTTCTTTCCTGCCTTCATTAACCCATTTTAGGCCAGCCCTTATTCTTAGGACAAGTACTGAGAGGGAGTTAGTCCGCCTCCAACAAATGTTTGTAGCAGCACGAGTAAAATCATTTTAAAACATTGCTGAAAACATTCAGCGGGTCTGGCGGCATCTGTGGCGAGAATAGCAGAGTTAAAGGCCGGGATTCTCCGTCCGTTCATTCGTTGGCAGCGGGATCCTTTAGGTTTCCCGGCGGCGTGGGGAGGCTTCAATGGGAATTCCCATTGACAGCGACGGGAGCAGTGAATCCCACCGCCAGCGAGCGGACGGAGAATCCTGATGAATGTTTCTACTCAACGAGCTGTCTTCAGAGTTGGACACAAATAGCTCTTAAAAATGAACAAATCCAGAGAAATGGTTTATTTTTTGCAGGGGTGAAGAGTTGAGGATGGAGGGAATGCGATCGGATGGAGGAATGAAATGACAACATGCAAGGCGATAGGGGTGATAATGGGACAAGTCAAAGGAAAGGAAGGGCCAAAGAAGGGTAAATGGTTACAGCAAGAATAGCCGAGAGAGAAACTCGCTGGGAATCAGGATGTGTTCCAATTCCAGACTGCACCAGGTGCTAGGCACTCTCCGAACTTGCCCTTTCCCAGCGTAACTCCTGTGTGGCCTCAGGGTGGAATACAGAGTGCCAAACCCATTAACCTGAACTTTACAAATGATTGAACTCAAAGCTGAATGGATGTGATCCCATGTATATGTCACTCGTATAACTGCACACCAGCCCCCCACCCTGCTCCCATAGCAGTGACCACATTGTAGCAATTTCTAAGATCCATTGTGCTGTAGTTTGATGGGATAGAGGGACTATAAGTAAAGGCAGCTGCTTAATATCACATTGTAATGTTTATTGGGGTTAAGACTCCCCAGCAGAGACACATTGCTGCAATCCATCATTACTGAACTTACAAGCACTGTGGAGGCCAAGGTAAAACTAGAAGCAATTTTCTAACTGAAATCTACTTACAACAGTGCAAACTCTCATCCTGTATATTCAAGGCAATTCCCGGCCATACATTACATCACACCGTGTTGCCACCATTTCTTTAGTCTCCCCCAAGGAAACATATATTCTCCACCAAGATGTTACTCCAGTAGCTTGTGGCGGAGCTCCTACACTGACATCAGTCAAAGTTCTGGTGCATTCACTGATGGTATTTTTCAAGGACAGGGATACTTTATGGGAATTAAATGACAATGCACATTCCCTTATTTCACCCTTTTGCTCTTTCATTAACTTTACAAATGGACGTATTCAAGTTTGGTCTCCCCTAATTGCTACTTCTCAACATTCCTCATTCATTCCTGTTTTGTATGGGCCTGTTTTACGGCCCTTACCCTTTCACGGTATCACCCAAGGCTTCAAAGTGCATGAAGAAAGCTTTCAGTCCCAGAGAGTCTCCTCCTATTAAATGAAACACGCAAGCTTTGAAGCAGATATATCTTCCCCGTCCCTGAAGTTTAAGAAACCATCTTTACTTGAACTGTCATTGGTTTATAGTGACAGTTTTGTAAATATTGTAACTCCAGACAGATATTGTACCCTGGAGCTTTTTGACGTCGTAACCCATTGATTGAATAATCAGCTCGTAACTCGCTGTCAGCCTCCTGTATACTGTCTCCCGCAATGGAACCTATCGAAAGAAATTTCACTTTAACGTATCAAATCATACAGCACAGACTGAGGCCATTCTTCCCCTTGTGGTTGTGCTAGCTCTTTGAAAGTGCAATCCAATGGGCCACACTCCCTATGTCTTTACCGTGCAAACTTCTCCTTTGCATGTAATTGTTCGGAAGTTACTTCCGCCAAACACCCTTTCAGACAGTACATTCCCCACCCTAACCACTCACTGTGTACGTTTTTCTCCTCTCTGATTGTTTGGCCAATTATCTTAAATTTGTGACTGTCCTCCCCTTACCGACTCCAAACTCCCCCCACCCCCCCCCCCCCCCCCACCCCCCCCACCCCTTCCCAATGGAAACAGTTTCTCACTCTTTATTCTGCCAAAACCCTTCACGATTTTGAAATGTTGAAATTTTATTCTGTGATGTATGATAGAGTGTCAGGTTTAACTGTACATTCCTTAATGCTTTGAATTGTGGCAACCCCATTCCGTGACAGTCAGATCAGTAGCTGCTGGAACACTTGATTGATGGAGTGGAATGGGCGAGTAGAATCATGCAAAGGCCGCAGCACAGGAGACATTTTGGTGCATCGTGTCCCTGCTAACTCCCTGCAAGAGCAACTCAGCCAGTCCCACTCACTCACCCTTGCCCTGTAACCCTGCAAGGTTTCTTCTCTAGAATCTGCTCCCACCACACTCTAAACCACTCACTGTGTAGAAACCTTGCCTTTGATTCTCTTGCCATTCACCTCAAAGTGGTGTTCCCTGGTTTTCGGGAATAGTCCGTCGACTATTTTTAAAAATTGTTCATGGGACATGTCATCACAAGGCTGGGCCAGCATTTATTGCCCATCCCTACCCTACCCTAATAGCCCTTGAGATTCAACCACATTGCTGTGGATCTGGAGTCACATGTAGGCCAGACATGTGCCCAAATATGGACACAACACCCTAATTGAGACTGAACCAGTGTTCTGTGGAGGTTCATTGTAGCCGCCTTGCTTGTGTCCTCTATGCTGCTATATGAAAAATCCTGCATGCCTTAGTAATTATTGTGTTATGCTTCTTCATGTAGCATAAGATGCTTCCTTGATGTATGCTCTGACAAAGGAAGGTTCAGACTTGGAGATAGGTTTAACACATTTATTGAACAGTTAACAATTCTCCTACTTGAGTTCGACTCTCCTGCTAATCTTGCTGTAGTAACTCAGTCTAACTAACCAGTCTGCTCCAAGCCACGTGGTGGGTGTGACGCTTCTGATCTGCCCCTGTCCTTCTCTCTAAGTGTCGCCTGTGGAAAAAGAGCATGTGTGTCCTGTCCTTTTATATGGGTTGCCCCCTTGTGGTAGTGTCACCTCTGGGTGTCTTGACTGCCCATTGGTCGTGTCCTATTCTATGTGTTCATTAGCTGTATATAAGACCATCAGACCATAAGACATAGGAGCGGAAGTAAGGCCATTCGGCCCATCAAGTCCACTCCACCATTCAATCATGGCTGATTTCAACTCCATTTACCCGCTCTCTCTCCATAGCCCTTAATTCCTCGAGAAATCAAGAATTTATCAACTTCTGTCTTAAAGACACTCAACGTCCTGGCCTCCACCGCCCTCTGTGGCAATGAATTCCACAGACCCACCACTCTCTGGCTGAAGAAATTTCTCCTCATCTCTGTTCTAAAGTGACTCCCTTTTATTCTAAGGCTGTGCCCCCGGGTCCTAGTCTCCCCTGCTAATGGAAACAACTTCCCTACATCCACCCTATCTAAGCCATTCATTATCTTGTAAGTTTCTATTAGATCTCCCCTCAACCTCCTAAACTCCAATGAATATAATCCCAGGATCCTCAGACGTTCATCGTATGTTAGGCCTACCATTCCTGGGATCATCCGTGTGAATCTCCGCTGGACCCGCTCCAGTGCCAGTATGTCCTTCCTGAGGTGTGGGGCCCAAAATTGCTCACAGTATTCTAAATGGGGCCTAACTAATGCTTTATAAAGCTTCAGAAGTACATCCCTGCTTTTATATTCCAAGCCTCTTGAGATGAATGACAACATTGCATTTGCTTTCTTAATTACGGACTCAACCTGCAAGTTTACCTTTAGAGAATCCTGGACTCCCAAGTCCCTTTGCACTTCAGCATTATGAATTTTGTCACCGTTTAGAAAATAGTCCATGCCTCTATTCTTTTTTCCAAAGTGCAAGACCTCGCACTTGCCCACGTTGAATTTCATCAGCCATTTCTTGGACCACTCTCCTAAACTGTCTAAATCTTTCTGCAGCCTCCCCACCTCCTCCATACTACCTGCCCCTCCACCTATCTTTGTATCATCGGCAAACTTAGCCAGAATGCCCCCAGTCCCGTCATCTAGATCGTTAATATATAAAGAGAACAGCTGTGGCCCCAACACTGAACCCTGCGGGACACCACTCGTCACCGGTTGCCATTCCGAAAAAGAACCTTTTATCCCAACTCTCTGCCTTCTGCCTGACAGCCAATCGTCAATCCATGTTAGTACCTTGCCTCGAATACCATGGGCCCTTATTTTACTCAGCAGTCTCCCGTGAGGCACCTTATCAAAGGTCTTTTGGAAGTCAAGATAGATAATATCCATTGGCTCTCCTTGGTCTAACCTATTTGTTATCTCTTCAAAGAACTCTAACAGGTTTGTCAGGCACGACCTCCCCTTACTAAATCCATGCTGACTTGTCCTAATCTGACCCTGCACTTCCAAGAATTTAGAAATCTCATCATATCTGCATGTCATGACGTCTCTGGTGCTCCCTCTAGTGTTTACTCAGTCTTAGTGTATCTACATTAACCCCTTGTGTATTTTACAGTGATGCATATCACCACAGTAATCACTTTCTCAATCTGCCCTTCCACCTTTTATGATTTGTCGATACATCCCTCCAGGTCCCTCAGCTACACCTGCAGCCCCTTTAAAATGATACCATTTGTTTCCACTCCTCAATTTCACCATCAACATATATCGCTTCACCTTTCATAGATCATAGAATTTACAGTGCAGAAGGAGGCCATTCAGCCCAGCGCGTCCGCACCGGCCCTTGCAAAGAACACCCTACTTAAGCCCACGCCTCCACCCTATCCCTGTAACCCAGTAACCCCACCTAACCATTTGGACACTAAGGGCAATTTATCATGGCCAATCCATCTAATCCACACACCTTTGGACTGGGGGAGGAAACCGGAGCACCCGGAGGAAACCCACGCACACACGGGGAGAAAGTGCAAACTCCACCTAGACAGTCACCCGAGACCGGAATTAAACCCGGGACCTGGAGCTGTGAGGCAACAGTGTTAACCACTGTGCAACCATGCTGCCCCATTCCTTGCATTTCATCTGCCACAAGTCCACCCATTTCGCCTGCCTGTCTATGTCATCTTGTAATCTATCACTATCCTCACAGTTTACAACACTTCAAAGTTCCATATCACCTGCAAATTTTGAAATTATGCCAAGGTCTAGCTCATTAATATCTGTTAGGAATATCAGGGGTCCTAGTACTGACCACTGGAGAAGTCCCCTCTGGTTCCACTCTTAAAAACATCCATTCACCATTACTCTGTTTCCTGTCACTCAGCCAACTTTGTATTCCTGCTCTTGCTGTCCCTTTTATTCCATAACATTCAACTTTGCTGACAAGCCTGTTGTGTGACATTTTATCCAACACCTTTTAGAAGTCCATATACACCACATCAACCACATGACCAGCATCAACCCTCCCTGTTGCTTCAGCAATATTACTCTACCATGTATGTTGAAAGCAAATCCGGCCTGGCTTTCCAATCAAGAAGTTAATGGTGGAAAATGGAACAATTTCCTTTTCAGACACCCAGTTAGAGGGCCCAGCAGCCAATGGGATACTCCACAAGAACCAATGTGCTTGTCGCAAAGAAGTTGAAGATGCGGATACCGGGGTGGCTAGCCATGAGCTGGGGACTTGGGGGAAGGAGATGGTGGGGGTGGGGAGGGAGGTGTGACTGGTGATAGCAGCCAACCTTTTTATTGAGGGGGTGCTCTTCCCTCCACATTCTGGAAAATATATTTTCTTTCTTTTGTTTTGCTTCTTGTTTTTGGTGGCGGCCTTCAGTGTGCCCGCTTCAAGATCATCAGCTTGGCTTCCCTTTACCTGAGAAAACTGATCACAGTGGGCATGGTCAGGCACCAAACAATCTTGGGAATTGGCCGGAAAGAGGGCTTCAGGCCCTCGATCTGTGTCGGTAATGGGCTTAACGCCTAGTTCACACTACAATCTTCAATCAGTACACGTAGGTTTAACCAATGTGGTTTGTGGCGCAAACCGAGATGTGCACACCGCATCGCACCCTCCGGCACTCGTTTTCCATGACGCAGTTTTGAAACTCCAGTGACAGCAGCAGGAAATCCCTACATCAGCCACGAGGCAGCTGGGTGCAGAGTGAAGTTCCCTCCACCCTGCCCCAACAATGTGGCGTAGTGTGAAGTTTTGCCAAGTTCCTGCTCCTGCAGCAGTACAAATCCTTAACCTTGCCTGTAACGTAAAGACCTTTTTAAAATTCATTTACGGGATGTGGGCGTCGCTGGCTAGGCCCGCATTTATTGCCCACCCCTAGTTGCCCTTGAGAAGGTGGTGGTGAGCTGCGTTCTTGAACCCATCCGCTGCAGTCCATGAGGTGCAGGTACACCGACAGTGCCGTTGGGGAGGGAATTCCAGGAATTTGACCCAGTGAAGGAACGGCGATATATTTCCAAGTCAGGATGGTGAGTGGCTTGGAGGGGAACCTCCAGGTGGTGACGTTCCCAGGTATCTGCAGTTTTTCTCCTTCTAGATGGTAGTGGTTGCGGTCGTGGGTTTGGAAGGTGCTGGAACCTTGGTGAGTTCCTGCAGTGTATCTTGGGGATATATACATTGCTGCCACTAGTTGAAGGAAATAAACTGAGAAGCACCAGGGATAAGTAAAAGCCAGAGCCAGCATAATAAATTAAAGTGTTAAGTAATTATAATAAGTAATACAGGGATAAGTGGGCTGAAGTGGAATTAGACAAGGAGACCAAGTTAAGGTGAGAGGATTATCATTCAAGATAATAAGGCTTACATTAACACTGCAGTGAAGTTACTGTGAAAATCCCCTAGTCGCCACACTCCAGCGCCGGTTCAGAGTAATTTGAAAAGTTAGCAAGTAAGGCAAAACGCTTTTAAGTTTAAGACATGGTAGATGAGGTCAGCCGAGTGGAATGTGTGACCTGTCATATGTGGGAAGTCATAGACCATACCGGCATCCTGGATGACCACATGTGTAGGAAGTGCTCACAACTGCAGAAACTCGGGCTCTGGACTTTGGAGCATGGACGCCGATTAGAGACATTGCAGTGCATCCGCGAGACTGAGAGTTCTGTGGATAGCATTTTAAGAGAGGAGATCACACCGCAGATCAAGGGACTTGAGAAAAGAAGGGTGACCATCAGGCAGTCCAAGAGAAACAGGCAGGTCGTACAGGAGTGCCCTGGGGTCCCAATCTCAAATTGGTTTTCCATTTTGGAAGGCCGCTGATTTTTGGGGCACAGATCCTTCAAGGGTGTGCGGTCAGAGCCAAACGTCTGGCTCCACAAGTAGCTTGACTGCTCAAGAGTTGGTGCAGGAGGGTGGGTTTTAGATTCCTAGATCACTGGGACTGTATCTGGGGAAGGTGGGACATGTACATGTGGGAGGTCTGCACCTGAAGCAGAATGGAACCAACATCCTTGAGGGTGGGTTTGCTACTGCTGTTGGGAGGAGTTTAAACTAGTTTGGCAGGGAGAAGAGACACAGAGCGTGAGTACAATAGGGACACACCATACTATAGTAAAGGAACCAAGGCAGAGGAAGTTTAGTCATGTTGAGTTCCAAGGGAGTAAGGCGAGGCTGGATGGTCTCCACTTTAATGCTAGGAATATATTGGCAGCACTGTGGCACAGTGGTTAGCCCTGCTGCCTCACAGTGCCAGGGACACACGTTTAATTCTGGCCTTGGGCCACTGTCTGTGTGGAGTTTGTACGTTCTCCCCGTGTCTGCGTGGGTTTCCTCCGGGCGCTCTGGTTTCCTCCCACAGTCCAAAGATTGGCCTTGCTAAATTGCTCCTTAGTGTCAAGGGATGTGCGGGTTAGGTTATGGCGTTATGGGGATAGGTGGGACTGGGCATGGGTAAAGTGCTCATTTTAAGAGTTGGTACAGCCACAATGGGCCAAATGGTGTTATTCTGCACTGTACAGATTCTATGACAGGTAAGACTGATGAGTAAACGGTGTGGATTGGCACGTGGAATTATGATATTGTTGCCATCACAGACATGTGGTTGAGAGAGGGACAGGATCGGCAGCTCAATATTCCGGGGTATAGGGCCTTCAGGCAAGGCAGGGGAGGATGTAAACGAGGAGGTGATATTGCATTATTAATTAAGGGGTCAGTTACTGCAGGAAGGAGGGACGATATCTTGGAAGGGTCTTCAAATGAGTGTTTGCGGTAGAGCTTCAGAATAAAAAGGGGACAATCACATTGCTGGGAGTGCATTATAGGCCCCAGTCAGCAGGCAATAGCGGAGCACATATGTAGTCAATTCACTGAGGTGTGTAAAAATAATAATAATAAATATTAGGGGATTTCAACTTCTACAACATTAATTGGGATAGTCAAAGTGTAAAGGATTTAGAGGGGGCTGACGTCTTGAAATGTATTCAGGAGAGATTTATATGCCAATATGTAGAAGATCCAACAAGGGGCGGCGCAGTGCTGGATTTAATTCTGGTGAACAAATCCAGACAGGTGTTCGAGGTGACAGTGGGGGAGCATTTTAGCAATAGCGACCACAACACAGTTCGATTTACGTTTGTTATGGAAAAGGAAAAAGATGGTCTACAAAAAACAGTTTTGGATTGGGGGAAGGCAGGATCTGGCCAAAGTAGACTGGGAACAGCTTCTTGTGTGAAAATCTGCAGCTGACCAGTGGGGTGGTGGGGGGGGGGGGGGGGGGGGTGCGGAGTTCAAACAAGGAATGGAGAGAGTGCAGGCCCAACATGTTCCCTTGGGGGTGAAATGTAGGAGCAACAAGCCCGGGGAACCCTGAATGTCTAAGAATATTCAGGATTGGATAAAAAAAAAGAGAGTCTAGTGCAGGGGGAACTTAAGAAAGCAATTAAGAGAGCACAGAGGGTGCATGAAAGATGCTGGCAGGTAGGATTAGGGAGAATCCCAAAATATTCTATGAGTATATCAAGGATGAAGAGGATAACCAGGGAAAGAGTAGGGCCCATTAGGAACCAAGGGAGCAATCTGTGGGTGGAACCAGAGGACATTGGTCGGGTGTTAAACACGTAGTTCACATCTGTCTTCACTCAGGAGAAGGATGATAAAGATACAGAATTCGAGGAGAGGGACTTTAATAATAATAGTAATCTTAATCTTTCTTAGTGTCACAAGTAGGCTTACATTAACACTGCAATGAAGTTATCGTGAAAAACCCCGGGTCGCCAGCGCCTGTTAGGGTACACAGAGGGAGAATTCAGAATGTCCAATTCACCTAACAGCGCGTCTTTCGGGACTTGTGGGAGGAAACCAGAGCAGCCGGAGGAAACCCACTCACACACGGGGAGAACGTGCAGACTCTGCACAGACAGTGACCCAAGCCGGAATCGAATCCGGGTCCCTGGCGCTGTGAAGCCACAGTGCTAACCACTGTGCTACCGTGCCACCCACACTGTGGACTGTGAGGTTATTGAACAGTTTGACATAGGGAGTGAGGAGATACTGGAGGTTTTGACGGGCTGGATGAGTTGCACCCCAGGCTGTGTGGGAGGCAAGGGAGGAAGTTACAGGGGCTGTGATCCAAATGTTTAATTCCTCTCTGGCCACAGGGGAGGTGCCAGAGGATTGGAGGACAGCTAATGTAGTTCCACTTTTCAAGAAAGGTGGTAGAAATAAATCAGGGAATTACAGACCAGTGAGTCAGGAAACCTCACAACCTTTAAATGTACGTGGGATGAGTACTTGAAATGTCATATTATTCAAGACCATGGACTAAGTGCTAGAAAGTGGGATTACTGTAAATTTAGTGTCGTTTTGACCCTCCCAAGAACACCGACCCTACCTAGGCCCACTCCCCCATCCGTAACCCCATAACCCCACCTAACCTGAATATCTTTGGACACTTTGGGGCAATTTAGCATGGGCAATCCACCTAACTCGCACATTTCTGGACTGTGAGATGAAACCAGAGCACCTGGAGGAAACCCACGCAGACACGGGGAGAATGTGTAAACTCCACACAGATCGTCAGTCACCCAAGGGCAGAATCTTGGGGGTATGGAGGGAAATTGGAGTTGAAGCACAGGTCAGCCATGATTGAGCTCAACATTGCAACAGAATGGAAGGGGCTGACTTCATCTCTTCCTGCACTACTGTGGTAGTCTGTGTTAGGAGGATTACGGTATCTAGTAATGCCGGAATACCATTGGTGGAGAATGTACTTGTTCCCATTGTATGTTAGCTCCGCCCTGCAAGGCGGGGTATAAGAGCCCGTGCCGCCCCAGCAGCTTCCTTCTGTACCTGCGCTGCTTAGGGAAACATCTAGCGTATTAAAGCCTTCAATTGTCTCCAATCTCGTTTCTGTGGTTATTGATCGTGCATCAATTTAATAAGCTAGATTTAAAAGAATGGAGCTCCGAATCATGCCGGAGTGTCTGCAACTCAGCCCCCACGCGGCAAACTCAGCGGCAACCTTCAAGCACTGGCTAGCGTGTTTCAACGGGCATTTCGGAACTGCCGAAAACACACCCACGGGAGAACAGAAACTGCAAGTCCTGCACTCGAGGGTGAGCCTAGAAATCTACACCCTCATCGAGGACGCGGACGATTTCGTTGCAGCAATGGAGCTGCTGAAAGAACATTATATTCGCCCTGTAAACCAGGTCTATGCCCGACGTCTGCTAGTGACGAGGCGACAAATCCATGGGGAATCACTGGAAGAATTCTACCGTGCGCTCCTGGTGTTGGGGAGAAACTGCAGCTGCCCGCAAGTATCGGCGAGCGACCACGCAAAACTTTTGATCTGGGATGCTTTCATTGCAGGTATGCTGTGCTCCCAAATCCGCCAGCGATTGCTGGAGAAAGAGACACTAGCCTCGAGGAGGCACGGGCCCTTGCCAGCTCCCTGGATGTGGCCTCCTGAAACTCCCGCACTTACGTCCCCAATCGCGCGGCAGCCCCCTGGGCAGCGTGGAACCCCCCCCCCCGCAGCCGACCCCGAGGCATCTCCCATCCCCCCACAAGCTTGTGCTGCAAGATGGCCTGGCAACCCCAGGAGGCCCCGCTGCTATTTATGCAGGGAAGCCAAGCACCCCCCGACAGCGCTGTCCGGCCCGTGCATCCACCTGCAAGGGATGCGATAAAAAGGGC
Organism: Scyliorhinus torazame; assembly: GCF_047496885.1. Taxonomy (NCBI): domain Eukaryota; kingdom Metazoa; phylum Chordata; class Chondrichthyes; order Carcharhiniformes; family Scyliorhinidae; genus Scyliorhinus; species Scyliorhinus torazame. The sequence goes on from NC_092709.1 coordinate 330,240,619, forward strand.
CACTTCATGGCGGTATGCCAGGCCCGGGCGATCGCTGCGGTCTCCGGCGGCGAGTACGGACCACCACCACAACCCCCTCCACGGTCCCCGTGCTGCCAGCGGGCACCGCCATCTTCCTCCTCCAGGGCCACATGCGGCCTCTGGGCGCCGCCATCTTGTCCCGTGGACGCCACGTGCGATGGATGGGCACCGCCATTTTGTGCACCCCCAGCCATGTGCGACCAATGGGCTGGATGGACGCCATCTTGGATGGACTCCCAGGACCCCAACTCGGTTGACCCCACACCGCCCGAAGAAAACATTCAACTGCTGCCACGAGCAGCCTCGGTGACTCTGGACCAGTCTCGGCCCGAACACTATCGACTGCTATGACGACGGTGCTTATCAATGACGTGGAGATGCCGACATTGGACTGGGGTGAGCACAGTAAGAAGTCTTACAACACCAGGTTAAAGTCCAACAGGTTTGTTTCGATGTCACTTATCAATGGGCATGAAACGTCCTGCCTAATCGACTCTGGGAGCACAGAGAGTTTCATACACCCCGACATGGTAATGTGCTGTTCTCTCACGTCCACCCCATTAATCAAAAAATCTCCCTGGCCTCCGGATCTCACTCAGTAGAGATCAAGGGGTTTTGTGTAGCTAACCTCACATTCTAAGGAAGGGAGTTCAAAAACTATCGACTCTACGTCCTTCCCCACCTCTACGCGGCCACACTCCTAGGGTTGGATTTTCAGTGTAACCTCCAAAGTCTGACTTTCAAATTCGGCGGCCCTATACCCCCCTCACTGTCTGCAGCCTCGTGACCCTCAAGGTCGATTCGCATTCCCTGTTTGTGAACCTCACCCCGGATTGCAAACCGTCGCCACCAGTAGCAGACGGTATGGTGCCCAGGATCGGATCTTTATTAGGTCAGAGGTCCAACAGTTACTGAAGGAAGGTGTCATTGAGGCTAGCAACAGCCCCTGGAGAGCACAAGTAGTGGTTGTAAAGACCGGGGAGAAGCATAGGATGGTCATCGACTACAGTCAGACCATCAACAGGTTTACGCAGCTCGAAGTGTACCCTCTCCCCCGCATATCCGACCTGGTAAACAGGATCGCGCATTACAAGGTCTTCTCCACGGTGGACCTTAAGTCCGCCTACCATCAGCTCCCCATCCGCACTAATGACCGCAAATACACTGCCTTCGAAGCAGATGGGCGGCTCTACCACTTCTTAAGGATTCCCTTCGGTGTCACTAACGGGGTCTCGCTCTTCCAACAAGAGATGGACTGAATGTTTGACCGGTACGGTTTACGGGCCACATTCCCGTACCTCGATAGTGTCACCATCTGCAGCCACGACCAGCAGGACCACGACACCAACCTCCGAAAATTCCACCAGACCGCAAAGATCCTTAACCGGACGTATAAAAAGGATAAATGCATGTTCAGCACCGACCGTCTAGCCATCCTCGGCTACGTAGTGCATAATGGAGTGATAGACCCTGACCCTGAACGCATGCGCCCCCTTATGGAGTTCCCCCTCCCTCACTGCTCCAAGGTCCTGAAGCGCTGCCCAGGTATTTTTGACTACTATGCCCAGTGGGTCCCCAACTATGCGGACAAGGCCCGTCCCCTGATCCAATCCACAGTTTTTCCCCTGTCGATAGAGGCCCGCCAGGCCTTCGGCCGCATCAAAGCGGACATGGCAAAGGCCACGATGCACGCCATCGACGACTCCCTCCCCTTCCAAGTCGAGAGCGACGCGTCCGACGTAGCTCTGGCGTCCACCCTCAACCAAGCGGGCAGACCCATGGCCTTCTTCTCATGCACCCTCCACGCCTCCGAAATCCGCCATTCATCAGTCAAAAGGGAGGCCCAGGCCATAGTAGAAGCTGTGCGACATTGGAGGCATTACCTGGCCGGCAGGAGATTCAGTCTCCTTACTGACCAACGGTCGGTTGCCTTCATGTTCGATAATGCACAGCAGAGCAAGATGAAAATGACAAGATCTTACGGCAGAGGAACGAACTTTCCACCTACAACTATGAGATCCTGTATCGTCCCAGGAAGCTAAACGAGCCTCCTGATGCCCTGTCCCGCAGCACATGTGCCAACGCACAAGTGGACCGCCTCCGAGCCCTCCACAAGGACCTCTGGCACCCGGGGGTCACTCGATTTTTCCACTTCATCAAGACCCGCAACCTGCCCTACTCCATCGAGGAGGTCAGGACAGCCACCAGGAATTGCCAAATCTCCACGGAGTGCAAGCCGCACTTCTACAGGCCAGAGAAAGCACACCTGATCAAGGCTTCCCGTCCCTTTGAACGCCTCAGAATGGATTTAAAAGGCCCCCTCCCCTCCACCGACCGCAACACGTACTTCCTGAACGTGATTGACGAGTACTCCCGGTTCCCATTCGCCATCCACTGCCCCGACATGACCGCAACCACCGTCATAAAAGTCCTCCAAAGTATCTTTACGCTGTTCGATATCCCCGCCTACATACACAGTGATAGGGGGTCCTCCTTTATGAGCGACGAACTGCGTCAATTCCTGCTCAGAAAGGGCACTGCCTCGAGCAGGACAACCAATTACAACCCCCGGGGAAACGGACAGGTAGAGAGGGAGAACGGAACGGTCTGGAAGACCGTCCTACTGGCCTTGCGGTCCAGGAATCTCCCAGTCTCCCACTGGCAGGAAGTCCTCCCGGATGCCCTCCACTCCATCCGGTCACTGCTGTGTACCACGACCAACCAAACACCTCACGAACGTCTCCTTGTCTTCCCCAGGAAGTCCTCCTCTGGGCCCTCGCTCCCGACCTGGCTCGCAGCTCCCGGACCCATCCTGCTCTGAAAACACGTGCGGGCGCACAAATCGGACCCATTGGTCGAGAGGGTCCGTCTCCTCCACGCTAACCCTCAGTACGCCTACGTGGCATACCCCGACGGCCGACAGGATACGGTCTCCCTACGGGACCTGGCGCCCGCTGGATCCCCACACACACCCCCGCCACCAGTCCCACCCTCCCTCCCACCGGCGCACCCCACAGCCGCCCCCTTCCCAGGTTGATCGGTTCTTCCACCGGCCCCATCTAGGCCCTGCCCACCAGCGCACCCCACAGCCGCCCCCTTCCCAGGTCAGTCGGCCATTCCACCAGCCACGTCTAGGGGTGATGAAGGTGCCACAGAAGCCGAAACCACGCTCCCGGAGTCACAGACGCCCGAACCTCCACCGGGATCACCACCAAGGCTACGATGATCGCAGAGGACGACCAGGGCCCCCAATCGACTAATTGCTTCCTTTTGAAATGTACATTATTGTTGTAAATAGTTAAGAGATGTAATGAGGCAAAACGCTGTAAGGAGGCATTACGGTGCCTTCATAACTGTAACTTCTACCACTTTTACCACGTTGTAATACGAAGCCACCACCCCCGCCAGACTCTTTTTAACCGGGGGTGAATGTGGTAGTTTGTGTTAGGAGGATTACGGTACCTAGTAATGCCGGAATACCATTGGTGGAGAATGTACTTGTTCCCATTGGATAAGCTTGTATGTTAGCTCCGCCCTGCAAGGCGGGGTATAAGAGCCCGTGTCGCCCCAGCAGCTTCCTTCTGTACCTGCGCTGCTGGGGGAAACACCTAGCACATTAAAGCCTTCAATTATCTCCAATCCCGTTTCTGAGGTTATTGATCGTGCATAAACTACCGCGTTTGTACGGACACCATTCAGTTCACTTAGAAACAAGGATGTGATTGAGCACCAAATCTGTAAGAATGCATGCATTTTTCTAGAAACCTACCGTTCAACTCCTTGACCCACTTGCTGAGGAGGAACCCCTAGCTTTTCCTGTAGCTCATAGAATGTGCTCCAACACAAAGCACAAGAGCCCAAGGGTTCGTTAGGAGGGTGACTCTTTGAAGCTGATTCAGGATAGGTGTGTATACGTGCAATAAAACAGGGTAGGTACAAGATTCAGGCCAACAAGAGAATGTCTCTTCAGAATGCTTAACCCGTTGCCTGTTAACAGGTGTCTGTTCAGCTTTCTGACTCCAGTAAGGCTTCTTAGCTTCACTGAAATGTGTTGCATAATTAGTAGCATGATCCTAACATTGCTGATGAACAGGCCACAATTGCCCTCAAACTGAGTGGCATTTTAAGAGTCAACCACATTGCTGTGGATCTGGCGTCATTTGTAGACCAGACCAGGTAAGGACAACAGATTTCCTTCCCGAAAGGACATCAGTCAACCAGATGTATTTTTTTTAACAATTGACAATGGTTTCATGGTAATCGTTGGACTTTTAATTCGAGATTTTTTATTGAATTCAAATTTCACCTCCTGCCATAGTGGGATTGGAACCCATGTTCCCAGAGCATTACCCTGGCTCTCTGGTCCAGTGACAATGCCATTGTACCACCGCCTCCCCGGATAGTGGGCTTTGTTCTTTGACTGGCTCCAAGGAATTTATTTTACCCCCCAACCCACCAGATGTGGTAAGTGATCTCATTTGACAATAGATTCCACTTCCCTCTCCCGGATGGAATGTCGTTAGTTTTATTGTCTAATTTGCAAAGCACCACCATGCTGACGGCAACGGGAACTGTGGTGACATCAGTGCACTGGCTGTCTTCCCAAGAGACTCCAAACTCTGGAGCTTCTGTCCTTCAAACTGTGGGCCCCTGGAGTTAAAACTCAGTGTCATCTGGGTATTTTTTTCCTTGATTTGTCTTGTCATCTTTCCCCCCCTCCTCAGTCTTCCTGACCCACGCTCTTTGACCCTTCACCCAGAGTTGTTTTTTGTTAATTTCTTCTCAGGATGTGGGTGTCATTGGCATTTACTGCCCATCCCTAGTTGTCTTTGAGAAGTTGGGGGTAGGAGGGGGTGGATGTGGACAGTGGGCTTTTCTTCTTTGAAATGCTGCAATGGTGAAGGAACTTGGACAGTGCTATCGGGAGGGAGTTCCAGGATTTTGAACCAGCAGTGAAGAAGGTTGGCAATATAATGGCAAGTCAGGATGATGTGTGCCTTGGATGGGATGTTGGAGCGTGTGGTGTTCCCATGCACCTGCTGCCCCTGAACCGCCAAATGGTGAAGGTAACGGGATTTAGTTCATGGAGACTCCAGATAATCCTAGAGGATTGACTTGTGGGCTTTGAGGGATTCAGGAGGTGAGGTACACATCACACAACATCCAGTCTCAGATTGATTCTAATAGCTAAGTCATTTATGTGACTGGTCCAGTTAAACTCAAACCAGTGCTGTCCACAGGATGTTGATGGTGGGGAACTTGATGATGATGATGGCTTTATATGTTAAGAAGAGGTGGTTCGGCTCTTGTTGGAGATTGCCATTGCCCGTCGCTCGTGAGGGACGAATATTACCTGTCACTTATCAGCCCATGGCAGGTCTTGCAACATATGGGCACAAACTGCTTCATTGTTCGAGGAATTGAAAGTAGAGTTAGGGACTGTGTTATCATCAGCAAAGAGCAGTGTTGACCTAAACGCTGTGCTGAAGTATCTGAAATGAGATTCCAGGCCTGCAATCCTGCGTGATCTCAGCACTCCTCTATTTTTGTCCCCGGCTCATCCCTAATTTTAATCACTCCACCATTGGACTTTCAGATGACTAGGCCCGAAACTCTGGAATTCACTCTCCAAATCTCTCTGCCTCACTCTCTCGCTTCCCCTTTAAGGGACTCCGTAGCATCGACCCATTTGGGTCATCTGCCCTGGTATCTCCTTATGTGCCTCGGTGTGAATTTTCGGACGCTCCTGTGAAGCATCTTGGCACATTTTACGACATTAAAGGTGTCATGTGAGAGTGCCTTTAAGAAATGGATGTTTAAGCACTGTACCTTTAAGAAATGCAGTGATGTCAGAGTGTGGGTGGAGCTGGGCTTTAGATCAGCCATTTTGCAGTTTTTAGTTTCAGTTTGAAAGAGCCTGGGAGTGTCTGTGTTTGCAGTGAGCTGGATCTGCTGTGATCTCTGCCATGAAAGACTATCTCTGGATCATTTGGGTGATTTAAACTCATAATAGTAATGCCTTTATGAAAATGAAAATTGCTTATTATCACAAGTAGGCTTCAAATGAAGTTACTGTGAAAAGCCCCTAGTCGCCACATTCCGGCACCTGTTTGATGAGGCTGGTACAGGAATTGAACCGTGCTGCTGACCTGCCTTGGTCCGCTTTAAAAGCCAGCGATTAAGCCCAGTGTGCTAAACGAGCCCCTTGTGGGTTTAGCCTGATGTGTTTCTGTTTAAAGGTGTTAAGTCTCATGGATGTTGAAAGGAATAACTGAAGGATTATTTAGTGTTGTAATATTTTCGGGGTTATCTTTGAAGTAAGGGGGTGTTAAGTGATCCAATGTTTATTTAAAAGGGTTAAGTTGAGTTCATAGAATAAACATTGTTTTGTGTTTAAAAACCCACATGTCCATAATTGTAATCCCACACCTAGAGGACAAGCCGTGTGCTCGGAAAAGCAACAAATACATGAAAGGGGGAGGTTGGTTGAACTCCATGATACATTTTGGGGTTCTGAAAATGCCTCTCCCATAACAAAGGCACTGTTTAAATGAAAGTTTGAAGGCTCCACAACAAAGGTTGACACTGTCAGTGCCCCTATGGTTGGGATCGTTTGCAACCAGGCAGTTCCATTCTTGCTGGATTCCAAGGCCAGAATCTTCCGTCCTCGCTCGCGGCTGGGAATTTCTGGGGACGGTGAAAGTGAGTGGAGTTTTGGCTGGAACGCCAAATTTTCTGTTCTCGCTCACAACGGGTCTCGCCACAGATGAGAGCGGAGAACCACGCTCCATGTAGGTAAACTCAATAAAAAATATATTTAGTTTAGTGACTGAAGAGAAGGAACATGTCAAGCGGGAAGGCAATGTGGCTGTCAATGTGGATAATGCACTGTGTTGTTCATTTGTGTTATTCCCTTCATTAAACTTGCATGAATATACATGTTTCTTTGTCTTGTGGTGAGCTATACTGCTGTTACCATGGGCAGGATTTTCCAGCCCTTCCCATCTGCAGGATCTTCCAGTCCCATGGAAGTTGACCCCCCCTCCCGCCGACGTGGGGTTCCCCAGCAGCAGGACAGGTGAGCCATGGAAATTTCCATTGAATTCAACAGGGCCGGAAGGTGGGAAAATCCACCGCGGACGGATGGCATGGAGGCACAGTAGTTAGCACTGTTGCCTCATGACATCAGAGACCCGGCTTCAATCCCTGCCCTAGGTGACTGTGTGGAGTTTGCACTTTCTCCCCGTGTCTACGTGGGTTTCCTCCGGGTGCTCCGGTTTCCTCCCACAGTCCAAAGATGTGCAGGTTAGGTGGATTGGCCATGATCAATGCACAGGTTTGCAGGGGAGTGGGCTTTGGTAGTGTGCTCTTTCGGAAGGTCAGTGCAAACTCAATGGGCCGAATGGCCTCCTCCTGCACTATGGGGATTCTATGGATTCTATAGAGAGGACTGGAATATTCCAACCCATGTTTAAAATTCTCTGAGAGAACTAAAACAAATATTTGAGGCATGAAATTGCACTCAAGCTGCTCATAACTTTCCCCTTCCCAGCATCCCTCATCAGTGGCCTGGAAGCCAAGACCCAGTTAATTGCCCAAAGTCCCCTGTGGTTGGATGACAGCCCTCCAAGACCCTTCACAAAATTCTCGGTACAGACGGGTGGCGTTCATCTGCTCTACTTTCGAGCCATTTTTAATATTAAAAAGAGGCCTGGTGGCGCATGGTGAAGTGGGCAATTGTCATCTCATGTCCACTGCCTTGTCACCTGTGACTCCTGTCCACCTGTCCTGGGTCTTGCAAAGACACAGCAGAAATGTTGCAGAAGCACAGTGTGGCAGGAGAGAAGATTACCACTTGGCCACAAGCCTGCTGCTAAATCAATATCCATTCAGTAGATTAAATTCAATCATCGATTCATAGAAAACATTCATATCCAAACATTCATATTCACGGTTCAAATGCATTTGGCAGCAACCGACTTGGTGAAGGAACAAATGCTGGCTTCTGTGGTCAAATCATCATTGTGTATAGGGCCAATATGTCATATTAATAGAATCTTACACACAAATATATATAAAATACACCAACATTGCTACGAGCTGTACTCATGAACAGGGTCGGGAACCTTCAACAGTGACTGCCATCTGCTGGGCATTTCCTTGAATGACACACGAACAATTGACTGCTATTGCCAAATGTTCAGTCTTGGGATGTGAGTGTTGCTGGCTTGGCCCGGCCTTAATTTCCCTTGAGAAGAGGGTGGCGATCTACCTTCTTAAACCGCTGCAGTCCATGTGGTGTAGGTACATTCATGGCGCTGTTACGGAAGGAGTTCTAGTTTTTTTGACCCAGCGACAGTGAAGGAACGGCGGTATATTTCCAAGTTAGGGCGGTGCGTGGCTTTGGAGGGGAACTTGCAGATGCCTTCTCGGTAGTAGAGATCAGCTATGGAAGATGAGTTTGGAGTCAGATTGGAGATGCCACAAACTGTTTTGAAGTGTTTTCTTATTGCACAAAATAAATGACGTGTACTTAATTCTCACAGCAGTCCATGTACAGACATGAATTACTTTGAACTTGCGATGTGCTCTTTACACACAGCAAGAGGCCAAATACAGCAACAAGGTGAATGACAATTCAGTCTGGTTCTGGTGGTGATACGTTTGTTAAGGATACAAAATAAAACCCACCCTGGACAGTGAAAGAAAGAACGTGCATTCATATAGCACCTCTCCTGACCTCAGCCTACATTTCACAGCCAATGAAATATAGTCGCTGTTGTGACATCTGAAGCACAGAGGCAATTTTCACTCAGCAGGATCCCTTAACCAGAAAGGAAATTATCGACCAGATCATTGTGTTGTTTGGTCGTGAGATTGGGGCACAAGTGTTTTTCCCGTTGCCACCCTCCGCTGTTCTTCTTTGAATAGCGCCACGGGATGTTTAACATCCACCGAAGAGGCCAGACAGGGCCTCCATTTTAACATCCCGTCTCATCTGACAACACCCCCTCATTACTTCAACTTAATGTCAGCCGAGATGAAGGGAAGAAGGGGTCGTCCATTTAGGATTGAGATGAGACGAAATTTCTTCACTCGGCGATTGACCAATCTTTGAAATTCTCTGCGTCAGAGGGCTACGGAGGTGATCCCATTGAATGGCGGAGCAGGTTCGAAGGGCTGAATGGCCAACCCCAGCTCCTATTTCTTGTGATCTTATGTTCTTATGAAGCGCTCAAGTCCCTGAGTGGGAATTAGAATCTACGACCCATCGTGCCTGCTCATTGGAAAACTGCCTAATTGGTCTCACACCATGCCTTTGGCCCAGCAAATGTTCCCTGTTCAAGTGTTTATTAAATTCCCTTTTGGAAGTTACCAACATACCTGCTTCTGCCAACCTGACAGGCAGTCAATCCCCCGTCACAACAAGTCGCTGCGGAAAAACATAATTCTCCTCAGGTTGTCCTGAAGTCACAATCTTCCACTCAGTAACTGATATCTTGGTGCCAACTATTGTTCAACAACCGCCTGCGCTGATGGACAAGGGCTCAGTTTTAACACCCCATCTGATAAACTAGCACCAGTTAGAGGAATCCAGGCAGCACAGCACTGGTGTGTTAATAGTACGTTTAAAGTGACATTGCCCCTGAGTGGACTGACTCTGAGCCCAAATGGAAAATAGCTAGCAGCAGAAATCACACTGGAACCAGCCAGGATTGTGTGCCCGTGAGGTCCTGGATCCTCCTGTGAGGTCCTGGATCCTCCTGTGAGGTCCTGGGTCCTCCTGTGAGGTCCTGGGTCCACCTGTGAGATCCTGGGTCTGCCTGTGAGATTCTGGGTCCTCCTGTGTGGTCGTGGGTCCTCCCATGAGGTCCTGGGTCCTCCTGTGAGGTCCTGGGTCCTCCTGTGAGGTCCTGGGTCCACCTGTGAGATCCTGGGTCTGCCTGTGAGATTCTGGGTCCTCCTGTGTGGTCCTGGGTCCTCCCATGAGGTTCTGAGTCCTCCTGTGAGGTCCTGGGTCTGCCTGTGAGATTCTGGGTCCTCCTGTGTGGTCCTGGGTCCTCCCATGAGGTTCTGAGTCCTCCTGTGAGGTCCTGGGTTAGCCTGTGAGATCCTGGGTCTGCCTGTGAGATTCTGGGTCTGCCTGTGAGATCCTGGGTCCTCTTGTGAGATCCTGGGTGCTATCTGTGAGATCCTGGGTGCTATCTGTGAGATCCTGGGTCCACCTGTCAGTGCCTGGGTCCTCCCATGAGATCCTGGGTCCACCTGTGAGATCCCGAGTGCTCCTGTGAGATCCTGGGTGCTATCTGTGAGATCCTGGGTCCACCTGTGAGATCCTGGGTGCTATCTGTGAGATCCTGGGTCCACCTGTCAGTGCCTGGGTCCTCCTGTGAGATCCTGGGTCCACCTGTGAGATCCTGGGTGCTCCTGTGAGATCCTGGGTGCTATCTGTGAGATCCTGGGTCCACCTGTCAATGCATGGGTCCTCCTGTGAGATCCTGGTCCTCCTGTGAGATCCTGGGTCCACTTGTGAGGTTCTGGGTCCTCCTGTCAGCACCTAGGTCCTCCTGTGAGATCCTGGGTCTGCCTGTGAGGTCCTGGGTCCTCCTGTGATATACTGGGTGCTCCTGTGAGATCCTGGGTGCTATCTGTGAGATCCTGGGTCCACCTGTCAGTGCATGGGTCCTCCCATGGGATCCTGGGTCCACCTGTGAGATCCTGGGTCCACCTGTGAGATCCTGGGTCCGCCTGTGAGATCCTGGGTCCACCTGTGAGATCCTGGGTCCACTTGTGAGGTTCTGGGTCCTCCTGTCAGCACCTGGGTCCTCCTGTGAGGTCCTGGGTCCACCTGAGAGGTCCTGTGTCCTCCTGTAGGTGCCTGAGTCCTCCTGTGATATCCTGGGTACTCCTGTGAGCCCCTGGGTCCTCCTGTGAGATCCTGGGTGCTCATGTGAGATCCTGGGTCCACCTGTGAGATCCTGGGTCCGCCTGTGAGATCCTGGGTCCTCCTGTGAGATCCTGGGTGCTCCTGTTCGATCCTGGGTGCTATCTGTGAGATCCTGGGTCCACCTGTCAGTGCCTGGGTCCTCCCATGAGATCCTGGGTCCACCTGTCAGTGCCTGGGTCCTCCCATGAGATCCTGGGTCCACCTGTGAGATCCCGAGTGCTCCTGTGAGATCCTGGGTGCTATCTGTGAGATCCTGGGTCCACCTGTCAGTGCCTGGGTCTGCCTGTGAGATCCTGGGTCCACCTGTGAGATCCCGAGTGCTCCTGTGAGATCCTGGGTGCTCCTGTTCGATCCTGGGTGCTATCTGTGAGATCTTGGGTCCACCTGTCAGTGCCTGGGTCCTCCTGTGAGATCGTGGGTCCACCTGTGAGATCCTGGGTGCTCCTGTGAGATCCTGGGTGCTGTCTGTGAGATCCTGGGTCCACCTGTCAATGCCTGGGTCCTCCTGTGAGATCCTGGGTCCTCCTGTGAGATCCTGGGTCCACTTGTGAGGTTCTGGGTCCTCCTGTCAGCACCTAGGTCCTCCTGTGAGATCCTGGGTCTGCCTGTGAGGTCCTGGGTCCTCCTGTGATATACTGGGTGCTCCTGTGAGATCCTGGGTGCTATCTGTGAGATCCTGGGTCCACCTGTCAGTGCCTGGGTCCTCCCATGAGATCCTGGGTCCACCTGTGAGATCCTGGGTCCACCTGTGAGATCCTGGGTCCACGTGTGAGGTTCTGGGTCCTCCTGTGAGGTCCTGGGTCCACCTGAGAGGTCCTGTGTCCTCCTGTAGGTGCCTGAGTCCTCCTGTGATATCCTGGGTACTCCTGTGAGCCCCTGGGTCCTCCTGTGAGATCCTGGGTGCTCATGTGAGATCCTGGGTCCACCTGTCAGTGCCTGGGTCCTCCCATGAGATCCTGGGTCCACCTGTGAGATCCTGGGTCCACTTGTGAGGTTCTGGGTCCTCCTGTCAGCACCTGGGTCCTCCTGTGAGGTCCTGGATCCACCTGAGAGGTCCTGGGTCCACCTGTCAGCGCTCGAGTACCTCCTGTGAGGTCCTGGGTCCTCCTGTGAGATCCTGGGTCAACCTGTGAGGTCCTGGGTCCGCCTGTGAGGTCCTCGGTCCTCCAGTGAGATCCTGGGTCTGCCTGTGAGATCCTGGGTCCGCCTGTGATATCCTGGGTCCTCCTGTGAGATCCTGGGTGCTCCTGTTCGATCCTGGGTGCTATCTGTGAGATCCTGGGTCCACCTGTCAGTGCCTGGGTCCTCCCATGAGATCCTGGGTCCACCTGTGATATCCTGGGTCCTCCTGTGAGGTCCTGGGTCCGCCTGTGAGGTCCTGGGTCCTCCTATGAGATTCTGGGTCCTCCTGTGAGTTCCTGGGTCCTCCTGTGACTTGGGAGTGGGGCCTAGGGGCTCAATTTTATGGCTGGTTCCATATTGCAATCAATCACTTATCGTTTCTCTTGCCGAGACAGCCAGGTAAGCCAAGAGGAACTTTTCCTTTGAATGTTTTTCCCTCTCACCAAAAGTAACTAGGGGTTGCCAGACTTCCTGTATTGCCCTTGTGTCTCCAGGAATACAAACACACAAGCTAGGAGCAGGAGTAGGCCATTCAGCCCTTCCAGCCTGCTCCACCATTCAAGAAGGCTGATCTGATTGTGGCCTCCATTCCTTCCTACCTCTTTTGCCTTTTGTCTCTCCTGTCAATCAAGAATCTAGCCTAGTCTGAAAAATATTCAATGGCCCTGCCTCCGCCGCTCTCTGGGAAAGAGAGTTCCATAGACTCACCGCCCTCTGAGGAATCCAATTCTCCTCATCTCCATCTTAAGTGGTTACAAATGCTGGGCTGTCCCTGATTGAGGCTGGAAATATTTGTGCAGTCTCCTCCTCCTATTAATTATTTACTGGACTGACACCATTCAAGACTGGGTGTGACAGGACTGCAGAGCTTTGACCAGATCCGTTGGTTGTTGGTTCACTTCACTCCGCCTATCACATGCTTTTTCCACGGTTTAACACGCAAATAGTCCTGTGTTGTAGCCTAGCAAGCCTCTCACTTCAAGGGCAACTAGGGATGGGCCAGAGATGCTGGCCCAGCCCGCGATGCTGACATCCCAAGAACAAAGAAAAACAATACTTGGACCTCTGGGCCATTTCAAGTCATTTACAGAAAGGTTCTCGATGCACTATCCTGAGCTGACTACCAGGAACCTACTCAGATACCACAGTGACTGAAGGTTGTCAAGAAGAAGGAAACTGACTTCCCTCAGAGGCCAATCTAAAATCTAAAATGTATCTAGGGTAAGAGAGTCTGAAAAGATCAAGGGAAGAATTTTACGGCTCCTCTCGCCAGTGGGATCTTCCCAACCCCTCAAAGTCAATGGACCTTTGAATGACGCACTGCATTTTCATCCCCATCCCTCACCTGGATTCCGCCCCACACCTTAGTAATTCTGTACTTCAGATATATTCTGACCATTGTGTATTCTAACCATCGGGCACCCATAATGTTAGACATAGTGGGCGGGATTCTCCCAACGGGAGTCTAAGTGCCGACGCCGGAGTAAAAACCGGAGTGTTTTACTCCGGCATCGGCACCCGTTCCCAGACCCCTATTCTCCCCCCTCCGTGGGGCTAGCAGGGGCGTCGCGCACTTTACGGGGGCGGGACCACGGCACGGCGTCAGAGACCCGGCGCTGCGTAAAAGACGCGGCACCTTGGGTCCCGCGCATACGCAGTTGGGCCGGCGCCAACTAGCGCATGCACGGTGGCCGTCCTCCCCCAGGCCGACACGCACAAAAATGGCGCACGGATCCAGGCTCGCCGGCGGAAGAAAGGAGGCCCACCGACAGAGAGGCCGGCCCGCCGATCGGTGGGTCCCGATCGCGCACCAGGCCACTCGGAAGGCCTCCACGGGGTGGGAACCTCCCCCCCCCCCCCCACCCACAGGCCGCTCCCGGCCCTTGAAGCCCCAGGTCGCGCCGGCCCGAGAGCGGGTTAGAACGGCGCAGGCGGGGCTGGCATTTTTTTCACCGGCTGCCTGGCCCGTCCGGGCCGGAGAATCGCCGAGCGGCCCGGCGCGATTCTCGCGGCGCTGGTTTCGTGGGGGTGGGAGAATCGCGTGCGGGGGTCGGAAAGGCGTGGCGCGACTCGCGCGGCGCCCCGGTGATTCTCCCACCCGACGGAGGGGGGGGGGGGAAGAATGCCCAATATGTATTCCTTCAGATCTGTACACTGCTTGATTGCATTACAATAGACACCCTTGTAAAATTGTTCACTCTCAGTGTCAGACATTACTGAGGAAGGATAAATTTGGACTCTCTCCCTCTCCAAACCTCTCCACCCACCCCCAACAAATCCCCATCCCCACACACACAGACCCCCAGACAGTCACTAACATCCCTCACGAGCACACACTCTCGCACATTTGGGAATCAATAGAGTAAGTTCACCCAAGAGATCAGACTGTTCATTGTTCGGTTTCCTGAGTGATGAATGAACACTCGCTCAGAGTGCGTGCTTTGTTGGTGTTTGGTAATTGAATCAATGTTGGGATTCCTCAGCACTGACTCATGATAATGATAAAGACGGACGCTCATCCTGCTTACCCCAGAGGTAAAAACAAAGTAGCCCAAGTTTCAAATGAGAAGTAAGAAAATAATTGATATAGCACATTGATGGTTTGGCATGAGGTGGTGGGATATTTATGACTCCCAAAGGTGACATGGGTGACACAATAGGAGTATATCTTACTGCTGGAAATATCCAAATAAATTGGTTTAAGCAAAGGTCCTGTTCAGCAGAAATAGCTGCAAATGTAGACACACAATAACGCATAACACGGTTGTGACCTTTAAAGTTAAAAGGATAATGGTAGCGCGATGGAAATTACCTGTTGGAATCACATCCAAGGCCTTCCCCTCTCGATTTTCGAATGATCCTATTCAAAACAAGCAGGAACATCATTTAAATGCTTAAATTAGAGTCGCAGTGCCCGTATGGAATTCTCAGGAACAAACGGGTAATCTGCCAAGATGACCAGAGCTGTCGCTGAGTTCGAAGGAAGCAAAATGTTTTACTTCGGCCAATGAGCATGAGGTCACAGGCCTCTAGTGCAGTAACAGTATCACTATTCTGCTACTTCAGGCTGATCACCTGAACTGATGGGCCAAATGGCCTGTTCCTGTAGTTATATCTGCATCTCTCCTGAAGATCGAGGATAGTCCGACGGGGAGCAGGGAGTGGCTCCAGCAGGTAAAGTCATTTCCAGAAAGGCTCTCAGTGGAGTTTTCTGAGCTCGCGACCAGGAGCATGTCAGATACCACAGTGACTGAAGACAGTCTCAAGTCACTGGAAACTGACTTCCCTCAGGGAGCAAAAACATTCACGAGCATGGTTAGAGATTGGAACAGTAGACCAACTCCCACTGTTTTTTCCCCTCAGAGATTATTTTATTTCGTCACAGGTGAATTCTCATGGAAGGTTAGTCAATTAGCGCTGATGCAGGTTAACATCGTGCTCATTCTGGTGGTTCCCCACATATGAAGGCAACCAGATCGAGTAGATATGCTGCCTGAGACCTTGTTAAGAGCGGGTAGGCAACCCCAGTCAGCAGGTACAATGGCAATACAGGAACATAGGAATTAGGAGCAGAAGTAAGGAATTCAGCCCTTTGAACCTGCTCCCACATTTAATCAGATCATGGCTGATCTCCTGGTCTCAGATCCACCTCCCAGCTGTTGCCCACATCCCTTTTACCCATTTTTATCAAAACTTTACCTATCTTTTGCTTGAAAACATTCAATGATTCAGATTCCACCGCACTATGGGGCAGCGAGTTCCACAAATTCACCACCCTCTGCGAGTAGTTCCTCCTCATCTCAGTTCTAAATCTACCGCCTCTCAACCTATATCTGTGACCTCTCATTCTAGATTGCCCCACAAGGGGGAACATTTGGTTTACTTTTACTTTATCAATCCCTTTTAGTATTTTATATGCCTCGATCAGATCCCCTCTCGTCCTTCTAAACTCCAGCGAGTATAAGCCCAAACTGTTCAATCTCTCCTCAGGCGTCAATCCTTTCACCCCCGGAATCAATCTGGCGACCCTCCTCTGAACTGCCTCCAATGCCTCCACATCCTTCCTCAAAGAAGGAGACCAAAGCTGGACACAATATTCCAGATGTGGTCTCACCAGCACCCTGTTCAATTGTAACAACACTTCTCTACTTTTACACTCCAGTCCTTTTGCAATAAATGCTAAAATTCCATTTGCTTTTTTAATTGCATTTTGGATATTTACAATATGGTCCGACTTTCCCGGGGCTCAGTTGGCTAGATGGCTGGCCTGTAATGCAGAATGATTCCAATTATGCAGGTCCAACCTCCATACTGGCTGTGGTACAGAGAACATAGAACGTACAGTGCAGAAGGAGGCCATTCGGCCCATCGGGTCTGCACCGACCCACTTAAGCCCTCACTTCCACCCTAACCCCGTAACCTTTCTAACTTTTTTGGACACTAAGGGCGATTTCTCATGGCCAATCCACCTAACCTGCACGTCTTTGGACTGTGGGAGGAAACCGGAGCACCCGGAGAAAACCCACGCACACACGGGGAGAACGTACAGACTCCGCACAGACAGTGACCCAGCGGGGAATCGAACCTGGGACCCTGGCGCTGTGAAGCAACTGTGCTAACCACTGCGCTACCGTGCTGCCCTCAAATAGTTCATGGAGGCCTGCCTCTTCGCTTTGCCCCTCCAGCCATGTATAACCAATTGTCTCTCTCGAACGGAAAGAGGTGCCTATTGTCCTTTGTGGACTATGACTGATTACTTACTTACCGGTTTCCCATTGGCTTATTGGAGGCCATAATAGGATGCATTGCTGGGGTCACCAGAATTGTTTTCACAAAGCTGGGTCACAATGTGCAACTCCTATATCTGGCAGAGGATCTGACAGCCCACACCATCTTCACCCACTGGTTTTGACCTTGGTTCTTTGATTCATAATAGGTCTAGCACATCCACCCATCCAGCACAGAGACAATGGGCTGAGTGGTCGCCTGCCCCACTGCACCTTACTTGATGAGAATGCAGCCTCTGCTGGGATAAGGGATCACTCATTAGTTCTGTAACATTATTAGCACCTCCTTCCCTCACGTAGTCCCACCTCAGTTCACCTCTTCAATACTGAAATCAGGCCTGCAGGGCTTCATGTTCTACACATTTTCCTTTTCTCGTCTTGCTTTGTTTTGATAGCTCTGTGTTGTCCATGGGATAGTTAGGATTTTGATCTCGATGCACCTCAGAAAAAAAGAACTCGCACAAATTTAATGATGCAGGCATCTTATCCCTGGTGTCTTGACCAATATTGACTGAAAGAGATGATCTGTCATTGTCACGTGGGAGCTTGCCCAACACAACTGGCCGCTGCTATTCCTACATTCCGGCCACTAATTACGCTCCAAAAATACTTGGTTAGCTGCAAAGCTGCTTTGTGATGTCTAGGGATTGTGAATGGTGCATTATAAAGACAACTTCCTTTTTTTATTGGGAGCAACGGGAGTGAAAATTGAGTTTTACGTTGTGCGGGCAATCCTCCAGCCATCTAGCACCCAAAATCAGTGCAGGGCGCATAGGTTAAAGATCAAGCAAGGGTCAGAGTTGCTAATGGGTGACAGTTCGACGATCATTCACCAGTTTTTGTTACATTTTGATGCTGGTAAGAGGTTAAGATAATGAAATTGCAGCAAGATGTGCAAAGCAGAACAGATGGTGAGTACAAATCGGAAGACAAAAGGGGGATTAAAAACATTTTCAAAATCAAAGGGATGTCAGGTGGAAGAAAAAGGCAGGAAGATGGGGGAGTAGGTTTAGGTCCTGTTAGGAAAACAAAGGTAGTTTTAAGGGATTTATATTTTTATTGGTAAACGTTAGAAATAAGGTATAGTTTTAAGTGAGATTAATGTTTCTGTGCCTGGAAGGGTAAAACCTATAGTTAGATTCATGCTGGACAAAGGTGTTTGCATGTGTGGGGATTGGTTAAGTTCCAACTGTGTTTCTATTGTGCTTAGAGAGGGCTACATCGTAAAGAATACATAAAAGGCATAAGCATGTGGGGCGTTGCTTAGCAACTGGAGCCTTGTAATGTAGAGAAGCCTTTAAGTTTTAGTTTTAGCTCCATGTTCTGGTCATATTTTGACCAGAGGGCTAAATGCCGGTCAGGAGGAACATGATCTGGAAGGTCATAGCTCCCAGTTCAGGAGATCCTTTTCCCTCCAACTCCAGTCCCAGCATACCTCCAGTAAGTGTATGTCCCCCATAATATAACACGCATAAGCATGCGGGTGTTGCTTAGCAACTGGAGCCTTGTACGGGAGAGAAGCTTTTAAGTTTTATTTTTAACTGAATTTATGGGCAGTTAGAGATATGTAGTGAGAGAGAAGGCAGCTCTCACAGCTCTGCTAGAAGCAGTTGGTTTAGAAGGCTAGAGAGACAACATCTCTCAGCTTTGCAAGAAGAAAAACCATACCATGAAGTAATGGTTAAGAAAACAAGTGCCAAGATCTGAATAATAATAATCTTCATTAGTGGCACAAGTAGGCTTACATTAACACTGCAATGAAGTTACTGTGAAAATCCCATAGTCGCCACATTCAGCACCTGTTCAGGTACACTGAGGGAGAATCCAAAATGTCCAATTCACCTAACGGAAGAGCAGCTAGTTAGGGAACTATAGAAATTAATCCATAGAATCCCTACAGTGCAGAAGGAGACCATTGGGCTCATCAAGTCTGCACTGACCCTCTGAAAGAGCTCTCTACCTAGGCTCCCCTGCCCTATCCCCAAAGGACATAGGACATTGATATGTCCAATCTACCTAACCTGAATATCTTTGGACACTAAGGGGCAATTTAGCATTGCCAATCCACCTAACCTGCGCACCTTTAGACTCTGGGAGGAAACTGGGGCACCTGGAGGAAACCCACGCAGACCCAGGGAGTACATGCAAACTCCGCATAGTCACCCAAGACTGGAATTGAACCCGGACGCACGTGCTGTTAAGAAGCAGTGCTAACCAGTGTGCCACCGCACTATATGAAGGGAAGTGTCCAAGCCGTCTGGAGTTAAGAGAACAGACCAAGGTATTGTTCAGAAGAATTCAAGAGTAAACAAAGTGTTCTGAGTTAAATAGACAATTGCAGTAACCAGATTTAAAGTGGGACAATAACCTTCAAGGGTAAAACAAACGACTGATGCCATTTTAATACAGTCTGGGGATCGAGAGTCAAAGCAATTGTGAGTAGTTCGCACAGCGGTCAAGACAGAAAAATCTAAAAAGGTTGGTGTAAATCCTGGACTGGATTCACTGTTAAAAGTGGAGTGGAAGCTTTGATTAAAAGTGTCATTTGAAAAACCTAGTCTGATTTCAGCATCAAACTGCTAAGGGACACCATAATTATGATATAAGATTTCAAAGTGCGTTTTTGGAAGTGGAGTTTGGAAATTCCCACATGACAATCTTTCTGAGGAGACATCCACAAAGATTCCCTTGGCATTCGGATGCCCAGTCATCTGGTGTGTTTAAAATGAGCCCATTGTATCTTAAGATATTCTTTGTAATCTGTGTCAATCCTAAAACCTATGTGTAATTGTTAAGAGAAGGGCGGGGAGTAAAGGAGTATTGTATAACAATACAACTTCACATGTTTAATTTTTTAAAACCCTTGTTGTTAAAATTAATTAGCAGTCCTGAAACTCTGTCCCTCCTTTATTAAAAAGGTAAAAGTTCTTCTGCAGGATTCTCCATCGTCAGGATCCTCCTCTTTGCTGGCAGTGCATCCACACCTGCGGGTTTCCGGAGGGCATTGTGTGGGCACATTGGGAAATCCTATTGGCCGGCTGCAGGAATGACGAATCCCGATGCCGGCGAGGATGTACCGTGCAGGAAAACGGGGCTGGCGGGAGGGAGAGTCCCACCCCTTGACGTTTGAGCCAGGGCTCCATTTTGGGATCTGCCCATCCAGTTATAACATCAAGTGTGTGCAGCAGTTAGCGAGTGAGAGTCAGAAATACAGATAGTGTAAGTGAGAGCAGATCATAGTTTAAACCAGTAGTGAGATTAGCTGTGGATGAGTGTAGAATAGATGTTATTAATCAACTGTGTATTCTTTAGAAGTACGTGTCGAATCCAAGTTAGTAGTGTTAATAGAATTATAGCTTTGTTTAAGTTCAAGCTATTTTGTGGGTTTTGTGAACACTACGCCAACCATCCTGAAATAAGCAACACAAAGAACACCACAAATGATACCAGCAGAAGCACCGCACAGGGCTGCTCTGGAAAATTAGAAACATAGAACCATAGAAAGGTTACAGAACAGAAGGAGTCCATTCGGCCCATCTTGTCCATGCCAGTCCGAGGACACCCAGGTGCCCTTTCTAATCCCACATTCCTGCACCGGTAGCCCATAGCCCTGTAGCTGAGAGCACTTAATTAAGGTGCAAATCCAGCTACTTTTCAAACGAGTTTAGGGTCTCTGCCTACATCATCAACTCGGGCACCAAATTCCAGACTCCCACTAACCTCTGCTTAAAAAAGTTCTTCCTCATGTCCCCTCCACAGTTTCTTGATCAATAAGGGGATCAGGGATTACAGGAAGAAGGCAGGAGAATGGGGATAAGAAAAATATCAGCCATGATTGACTGGCGGAGCAGACCCGATGGCCTAATTCTGCTCCTATGTCTTACGGTCTTATGTTCCTTCTGTCACTTATCTTGAATCTATGTCCCCTGGCTCTAGAGTTCTCTGACAAGGGAAGCAATTTTATCCTGTCCACCTCTATCTCTTCCCCTCATAATTTTGGACACCTCAATCAAGTCACCCCCTCAGCCTTCTTTGCTCCAAGGTAAATAAACCCAACCTATCCAATCTCTCCTCGTAGCTACACTTTTCTAGCTCTGGCACAGACAGTGACCCAGCGGGGAATCGAACCTGGGACCCTGGCACTGTGAAGCCACTGTGCTAGCGACTTGTGCTACCGCGCTGCCCAGTTCGTAGTCAAAGAGGAGGCATGGTCTCAATGGAATGAATGACATCCTGCTGTGATATATTGTTCTATGATCCTCATTTTAAAAAACAATTGGCAGGATGTGGGTGGCGTTTATTGCCCATTCCTGATTTCTCTAATTGAGTGTTCTGTGTGGCCATGACAGAGGGCAGTTAAGTCCTAACATAGAGGCCAGATTGGGTTAGGTGGTAGATTTCCTTCTTTAAAGGACATTCATGAACCAGATGAGTTTTAACGACAACCCAGCAGTTCCTTGTTCACCATCATTGCTGATAACGCTTTGTTCCAGAATGGGTCAATTAGTTAACTGAACTTAATCATAGAATCATAGAAGTTACAGTGCAGAAGGAGGCCATTCGGCCCATCGAGTCTGCACCAGCTCTTGGAAAGAGCACCCTACCCAAGCCCACACCTCCACCCTAACCCCATAATCCCATAACCCAGTAACCCCACCCAACACTAAGGGCAATTTTGGACACTAAGGGCAATTTATCATGGCCAACCCACCAAACCTGCACATCTTTGGCCTGTGGGAGGAAACCGGAGCACCCGGAGGAAACCCACACACACACACGGGGAGAACGTACAGGCTCCGCAGAGACAGTGACCCAAGCCGGGAATCGGACCTGGGACCCTGGAGCTGTAAAACAATTGTGCTAACCACTATGCCTACCGTGCAGCCCCCAGCTCTACTGCTGCAATTTGAAGTCGTATCTCTAGATATGAGACTGAGGGCTCTGGATATCAATCTGACAGTACAATCTGCATTATTCAATACTGGCCAGTTACATCACGGAGAGCAAGAGAAAGTCTCCCTTGGTCCAGTAGCATAACCACTATGTTAATGTACCCCATTGATAAATATGCCTGTGGATCTAATGCTTACCTCATGCACAAGTAAACAACTCCTCTGGTCTGTTCATATCCAACATGGACGTCCAAAGATTCTGGATGAACTGGACCCAGAATTTTAGGAATACCGGAAAAGGACAAGAAAACAGCATATGTGGCATCACAACAAAGCTCACAAAGGAACGAAGTTGAAATGA
Organism: Scyliorhinus torazame; assembly: GCF_047496885.1. Lineage (NCBI taxonomy): Eukaryota > Metazoa > Chordata > Chondrichthyes > Carcharhiniformes > Scyliorhinidae > Scyliorhinus > Scyliorhinus torazame. Next base: position 330,262,750 of record NC_092709.1, read on the forward strand.
AATAAAACGAAAATCGCTTATTGTCACAAGTAGGCTTCAAACGAAGTTACTGGAAAAATAGTTCTAGGAAAAACGTAAGGATGGCGTGGCACATAGTTCCCTGTCACTAAAATGCGGGCTACAGCCTGAGCAGAGAATTTGAGTTGCAGCCACACAGTGCTGCTTACACTCCAGGTTTGAGCTTGTATGTGATGTGACTCAGACAACGCTAGGCTGGGAAAGTATGTTCAATGTTTTGATTCACTGCTGAAAGATACAGATTAAAAGTAGCAATTTTCTAAACCAACAAAGGGAAGGGGGCACACTCAAACTGCCCTCCAATTTGGGTGCATACCAGGTCACGTAGCCCCTAAAAGAATAGATTTCACATGACCCAATTTCTAGGCCAGAAGGTCCAAGTCCCAACTGACTATTAAATTGAAAGTGCCCGGATAGGGACACTTAGCATTTACTCCTCAGAGATGGAGGGGAAGCACAAAGTAGGAGAGATTTGATTCCGGACTCACTAGCTAGCATAGAATGAGGAATGCAAGTCGCTTTTTGTAAGAGCACATGGAAAGTTTTGTTGGAGCCAGTGTAAGAGATGGAATACAGAAAGATCAGCATCGCAATGGTGTGAAGTTTCCTTTTACCTGTGAAAGTCTCCCAGTTACAGATAAAATTAATTCCCTCTTGTACGGCACATTTTAATAACCACTCACTGAAGTCAATTATCCGTGAAATCTCCAAGAAGATAAAGCTTCGTGAAATGTTATCCCTGGCTTTCTAAAGTAATGCAGTGAAACTTTAGGATATCAATCTAACAGTACAATCTGCATTATTCAATACTGGCCAGTTACATCACAGAGAGCAAGAGAAAGTCTCCCTTGGTCCCAACAGCACATGTTCAATAGACTGTTTGATCATTTCTCACTACTTATCCTTCTAACCTCCAAGCTCAGTCTTGAGCAGATGTTCTCTCAGCTTCCTTCGCACTGTATTGTGTGCTTTCTCCACATACTGAACTCACAGATCAGAAAGGTATGAACAGATGATGGAAGTTATTCGACTCATTTTATTTAATCCTTCAATATACGTTTATGATCTCCCCAACAGGTTTCAAAGTTCCAGGGTCTCTCCCTTCTCTCCGGGAGATCATTCCAGTTATTAATAATCTTTTGGATGAAAATGCAGTTGCAGACATAAGTAGTGAATCCGCCTTTAATGAGTTAGGATGGTACGTTATCCTGTCTCCACAAGGTCCCCCCTCACACACATCCTTATAAGACTTAAAGGTTCCCCTTATCTCACAATTCACTCTTGTGACACCAAAGGCATTAGGAGTGAAGCAAGTAGGAAGATCAGTGACTCAACGAATATTTAGGATCTGGAATTCACTGCCTGCATGGTTGGCAGAATCAGATTCATAGATTCATTGTATAAAACAAATTTTGCATGTCGCCTCTTTATCTTTTGCCTTGAATCTGTGTCCTCTGGTTATCAACCTCCTTCACTGGAAACTATTTCCCTTTAGTTCCTCTATCAAAACTATTCATGATTTTGAGCACCTTCATCAAATCTCCTCTTAGCCTTTGTTGCTTTAAGAAGAGCAACCTCAGCTTCCGCTGTCTCTCCACTTGATTGAAGACCTTCTTCCCTGGTACCATTCTCGTAAATCTCTACTGAGCGCTCTCCAAAGCCCTGGCATCTCTTTTAATAAAATGTGATGCCCAAGATTCAATACTAGCTTTCAAAAGTTTGGATATATCCTTAAAAGCAGGTTGGGGGTTGGGGGTATGGGGCGTGGGGGTGGTGTTGAAAATGTAGGACTATAAAAGAAGAATAAGGAAATGAGATGAATTGGGTAGCTCTTTCAGAATTGAGTGTTTTACTTATTCACTCAAGAGAAGTGGCCATCACTGTCTAGGCCAGCATTTGCTTCCCATTCTTAATTGCCCTTGAGAAGGTTACACAGATACATAGATACAAAGAACAAAGAACAAAGAAAAGTACAGCACAAGAACAGGCCCTTCGGCCCTCCAAGCCTGCGCCGACCATGCTGCCCGTCTAAACTAAAATCTTCTACACTTCCTGGGTCCGTATCCCTCTATTCCCATCCTATTCATATATTTGTCAAGATGCCCCTTAAATGTCACTATTGTTCCTGCTTCCACCACCTCCTCCGGTAGCGAGTTCCAGGCACCCACTCCCCTCTGTGTAAAACACTTGCCTCGTACATCTTCTCTAAACGTTGCTCCTCGCATCTTAAACCTATGACCCCTAGTAATTGACCCCTCTACCCTGGGGAAAAGCCTCTGACTATCCACTCTGTCTAGGCCCCTCATAATTTTGTAGACCTCTATCAGGTCGCCCCTCAACCTTCTTCGTTCCAGTGAGAACAAATCAAGTTTATTCAACCGCTCTTCATAGCTAATACCATCCATACCAGGAAAAATCCTGGTAAATCTCTTCTGCACCTTCTCCAAAGCCTCCACATCCTTCTGGTAGTATGACGACCAGAATTGGACACTATACTCCAAGTGTGGCCTAACTAAGGTTCTATACAGCTGCAACATGACTTGCCAATTTTTATACTCAATGCCCCGGCCAATGAAGGCAAGCATGCCACATGCCTTCTTGACTTCCTTCTCCACCTGTGTTGCCCCTTTCAGTGACCAGAATTGGACACAAGGGCAGGATTCTCTGATCCTGAGGCTAAGTGTTGACGTAATCGGAAACGCCGTCGCGTTACTCAATGGCGTCAACACTGCCTCAGGATCAGCAATTCTGGCCCCTACAGGGGGTCAGCACGGCACTGGAGCGACCCACTCCGCTCCAGCTGCTGATCCCGACGTCAACTGGGCGCCTCGGGGTCCGCGCTTGTGCAGTAGCACCAGCGCCAACACGTGCATGCGCAGTGGCTCCCATCTCCGCACCGGTCTGATGCAACATGGCATAGGGCTAAAGGGGCCGGCGTGGAAGAAAGGAGGCCCCCAGCCTGAGAGGCCAGGAAACAATGGAGACCCACCTCCCCCCGGGGTCGAACCCCCCCCCCCCCACAGGCCGTCCCCGGACCCTTCCACGCCGAAAGTCCTGCCGGCTAAGAGCAGATTAGAATGGCGCTGGTGGGACTCGGGTTTTTTATTACGGCCGCTCGGCCCATTCGGGCCGAGAATCGCTTTGGGGGCATTTGGAAAAAAACAATTAGGTACTCTAAATTTAAAAAAACACTGAACCCTGGGGAACACCACTTTCAACTCATCTCCAGTCTGAGAAAGGCCCATCTATACCTACCTATCCTCTGTTTCCTACCTCTTAGCCAACTTCTAATCCATGCTGCCAAGGACCTATCAATCCCAAACATTTTTTATTTGCCAACCAACCTGCCATGTGGCACTATATCAAATGCTTTCTGAAAGTCCAAATGTACAACATCCACGGCACTACCCTCATCAAGTGCTTGTGTCACCTCGTCAAAGAATTTGTCAGACATGACTTGTCCTTGACAAAGCCATGTTGACTGTCCAGCACTAACCTATTTTTCTCTCAGTATATATTTGTCTCATCCTGTATTATGGCTTCCATCAGTTTTCTCACTATTGATGTCAAACTGACAGGTCTATTGTGAGGGTTTCCACCTCCCTTCCAATCGGTGTGTTCCTGATTGTAACGTAGTATCAGTGTGGGAGGAGACTTCTCTTCTGAGTTTGGTAGATAGTGGGGAGAACATTATCTCAGTTCACTGCTTGTAGTAAAACTGTGAACATAAGGATAATAATAATAATCGCTTATTGTCACAAGTAGGCTTCAATGAAGTTACTGTGAAAAGCATCTGCTCGTCACATTCCGGCGCCTGTTCGGGGAGGCTGGAACGGGAATTGAACCCGCGCTGCTGGTCGTGTTCTGCATTACAAGCCAGCTGTTTAGCCCACTGTGCTAAACCAGCCCTGATTACCCAGGATTGGCTGGGAAAAGAGCGGCACAAATTGTGGGCAAGCCTTTTCGCAGTGTGTAAAGAACCCAGCAGGCTGTGGCAGGGAGGAGATAAGCTGTGAGTTACAAGTTGCCACATTTTGCTGGAAAATTTTAATTGCTCCGTCATTAACCTCTCAAAAGCTACATCATGTCGTCGAACTTCCCGTGAGCTTGAAGAAATTGCTGAATTTGCATGGGTGAATATGAATTGAACTCGCTGCAGAATGTTCCGGATGCTGCGATATTCCTGATTTCAACACGTACGTTGTTGGTGATGGGCCAACTGAACATTGGCCCGTACCCATCATGTGGACTGACTTGCGACTTCAATCTGTGGAAAAAAATCATTGTGAAATATTCCGTTCATCAGCAATGGCAGAACAAATGCAAAAAGGTTCTCCTCTTTAAAGGACAAAGTCACCGCCCTGGATACTCACTGCAATAAGCAATGAACCATTGCAGTGAAATCATTTGAAAACTGATGGTGAAAGCATTCAGCCCTCGGATAATGGACAGCGATGTGAGGCAGTCATTAGATGCTTTCCAAATGAGGCATTCCACCATAAACCTGTTAATTGAGAGCATGTTACTTCGGGCCTCATTACACTCTGCTTCTCTAACCCCAGAGAAATAAAGGTTTCGGGGAGCTTGAGGGTCTTTTGACTTGGATACAAGAGCATTTGAGATTTTCCAACAGCAGCTAAACCCTACGTTTACATAGCACCTGTAATATTGTAATACAACTCAAAGCGTTTCATGGGAGTTTTATCAGATTAATAAAATTGGCACCGAGCTACTTGAAGAGATGATAGTGCAGATAACCTGAAACTTGACCAAAAAGAGGCCGTTCCGAGGAGGAAAGAAAGAAAGTGAGGTTTTAGGAAGAACATCTTACAGTTTCGGGCCTCAGCAGCTGAATGCATGGCCGCCCATTGCGAGGCGATGAAAATTCGGGGCATGCCAGGGGCCAGTATTGTAGCGATGCAGAGACCTCAAAGGATTAAAGAGCAGGAGGAGATCACAGAGACAGCGGGGGGCATAGCCATGGATTCACCTGAAAACAAGGAGGAGAATTTTAAATTCAACATGTTGCCTGACATTCAATACTGGTGTGGAGAATGAATGGGACTTGGTATGTGATCTGGGGCGAAATTCTCCACCAACGGCGCGATGTCCGCCGACTGGCGCCAAAAACGGCGCCAATCAGACAGGCATCGCGCCGGCCCAAAGGTGCGGAATGCTCCGCATCTTTGGCGGCCTAGCCCCAACATTGAGGGGCTAGGCCGACGCCGGAGGGATTTCCGCCCCGCCAGCAGGCGGAAATGGCGTTTGTTGCCCCGCCAGCTGGCGCGGAAATGCGGCGCATGTGCGGGAGCGTCAGCGGCCGCTGAAAGTTTCCCGCGCATGCGCAGTGGGGAGAGTCTCTTCCGCCTCCGCCATGGTGGAGACCGTGGTGGAGGCGGAAGGGAAAGAGTGCCCCCACGGCACAGGCCCGCCCGGGGATCGGTGGGCCACCGTGGGGGCACCCCCCGGGGTCAGATCGCCCCGCGCCCCCCCCAGGACCCCGGAGCCCGCCCGCGCTGCCTGGTCCCACTGGTAAATACCAGCTTTGATTTACGCCGGCGGGACAGGCAATTTCTGGGTGGGACTTCGGCCCATCCGGGCCGGAGAATTGAACGGGGGGTCCCGCCAACCGGCGGGGCCCGATTCCCGCCCCCGCCCAATCTCCGGTACCGGAGACTTCGGCAGGGGCAGGGGCGGGATTCACGGTGGCCAACAGCCATTCTCCGACCCGGTGGGGGGTCGGAGAATGACGCCCAAGATTCGGGCAGTGGAGTTTTCCATTTAACTGCAGGGAATTGCCATCGAAATCCAGATGCAGTTTAGGAGCTGTGGTAATAGGAGCCACACAGCTGTTGGTAAAATGATCTGTTCAAGGCCAAGTATGTTCAGTTCCTGTTGTACCTCCTCAGATACTGAAGCAGTCCGTGTCCATGTGCAGCAAGATCTGTACAACAACAAACTTGGGCTGGGAGGCAGTGGGTGTACTGGTATTATTGCTGGACTAGTATTCCAGAGACTCAAGTTAGTGCTTCGGGGACCCGGGTTCGAATCCCACCATGGGAGATGGTGAAATTTTAACTCTTGGTCTAATGATGATCATGAAACCATTGTCCATTGTCATAAAAACCCATCTGATTCACTGATGTCCATTAGGGAAGGAAATCTGCCACCCTTACCTGGTCTGGCTTACATGTGACTCCAGACCCACAGCAATGTGGTTGACTCTTAAATGCCCTCTGGGATGGGCAATAAATACTGGCCCAGCCAACGATGCCCACATCCCATGAGTGAATTTTTTAAAAATATAGCATTCATAGAAATCCAAGGCAATGACCATTTCCATCAAGAGAGAATCCATAATCTCTCCTTGACATTCAATGACATTACCATTGCTGAAACTCCCACCATCAACATCCTGGGCATTGCCATTGATCAGAAACTTAACAGGACTGGCAACATAAAACCTGTGGCTAAAAGAGCAGGTCAGAGGCTGGGAATTCTGCAGTGGGTAACTCACCCCCTGACTCCTCGAAGCTGGTCCACCATCCACAGGGCACAAATCAAGAATGTGATGGAATATTCATCACTTCCTTGGAAGAGTGCAGCTCCAACATCAAGCAGAAGGTCGACACCATCCAGGAAAAAGCAGCCCATTTAATTGGCACCCCGCCTACCACCTGTAAGGCAGCAGTGCGAACCACTGTGCCGCCGTGCTGCCCTAAGTCCCCGCTCTTTTTAAATCTCCGCTCTGACTCTCAGCTCCCGCTCTTTTTACGGGGATCAGGCGCGGACGTGGCCCTAGGCAGGGTGTTCTTTCCGAGGGTCAGCGCAGATTCGATGAGCCGAATAGCCTCCTCTGCAACTGTAGGGATTCTATGCATTTGTTCCTACATTTCCTACTCTCGATTTGTGGGTTACCTGTTGTCTTCCTTCACCCAGCAGGTATGGAGTTTATCCTGCTTCAAATAGTTTTCACAGAGGGATTCTTAGAGTTATCGGAGGCTTCCCTCTCATCAGTTTGTTCTACAATTCAACCCAGATTGTAGAGGTCAAAGGTGATTGGCCACCACTCAGTACCAGAGGTCTGTAGGTTGGAGAAGGAAAATCTAAGACAAACAATGAGATCCACAGTTTGCAGGCAGATTAAGAACAGGAAATATCTTTCATTTCCATTTCAGCCTAATCCTTATTTTTGAGTTTGGCCATTCAACAGGGAACTCAAGGTGTGCTTTTTAACAGAAAGGGCTGTAGAAATCTGGGGGGTGATTCTCCGAGCCCCATGCCGGGCCGGAGAATCGGCGCAACCGCGCCACGACGCCCCGACGCCGGCGCGCGATTCTCCGAGGTACGGGGAATCGGCGCCATTTGCGCCAGCGCGTTTGGCGCGGCGCTGGCCGCGGGCCGCTGGAATCGGCGGGGCCGCCGGTTCTCCGGCCCGGATGGGCAGAGCAGCCGCTCCAACGCAACGGAGTCCCGCCGGCGCCTTTCACCCCTGGTCGCTGCCGGCGGGAACTCTGTGGGAACGCTCGGGGAGCGGCCTGTAGGGGGGGCAGGGGGGCTCCTTCACCGGGGGGGGGTCTCTGATGGGGTCTGGCCCACGATCGGGGCCCACCGCTCGGTGGGTCAGCCTCTCTCCCCCCCCCCCCCCCGGGCCTACTTCCTGGCACGGCCGGCCCCTGAGCACCGACCCCATGTTGGGTTGGGGCCAGCGCTCGTAAGAAGTTCCCCGAGCATGCGCTGGATTGAGCTGCCCCAACTGCGCATGCGTGGGTTGGCGCGGCGCCCATTTGGCGCTGCGTAAGGAGGCTGGAGCGGCGTGGACCGCTCCAGCGCCGTGCTGGCCCCCTGTGGGGGCCAGAATAGGTCGTGCCCGGGCCCTGTTCGCGCAATGGCACAAACACTTGGCCTCAATATCGGAGAACCGCCCCCCTGACCTTACCATCTCTCAAAAAGCTGTGGATGCAGTAAGTGAAGTGGAATGTTCAGGACTGATGGCTATAAATGTTGGTGAGCTAAGGGGACCACGGGATATGGAACAAGTGGAGTTGGACTGGGAGTCAGCTGCTATTTAATTGAATGGTGGAGCAGGCTCAAGGGGGCGAGTGGCCTTCTTCTGTGCCACACCACAGGAAATGAAAATCAGGAGCCAGTTAAGCCAGTTTCGCACGCTTGTCTGAAGTCAAAATTGGGGCCAGTCAGCCATCAAGTGAATTTTACATGTCGTGATTTTTGACGATTGGCTCAGGCGAGTGATAGACAGGGGCATAGTATTACAGTGACAGTGGATCGTGCCGTTCCAATGAACCCGGCCTACGATCCTTTGCATTTCACTTTTGTTCGCTGAAAAAGATCTGCTTCCCAGCATCGAGCGAGCAAATGCCTTAAATTCAGCTGGCGTTCATTAGCACTGGCTGGAAAGACTGAAGAGCATTGTGATCAGAATCAGATTCAGTTGGAAGCTGCTTTGACAGACTGGATAGATGGATATCCGGTAGCTCGAAGGGTGACAAGAGTAAGCAGAATCATTTTGGCAGCCTGACAGACTGCCTGACTTGACTTCTCATTTGCAATGCTCCACATCTCGTGGTCTTAGGCCCTTTATTGTGGGGGAGACGTTGAGGTTTCATTCAGGCAGTCAATCAAGCAATCAAGGAATGAGTGTGGCATGCAAATATGTCTCGGAGAAGTGACAACAGAAATCGAAAGGGTCATAAAGCCCTGTTCTGCTCGCTGCCTTGTTCCTGGCGGGGGCAGAGGTGACGTGCATTGTTGGTTCCACACGTTAGATTGGTTGTCAGGCATCAGTCTCTTGCTGGCCACCGTTTCACTGCAGGTGAGGCCATATAGAGCATAACTGAAGAGAACGTTTTATGTACAACTGGCCGCACTTCTTTAATGTGACCATAGATATAGACAGTCAGTCAGGTGAAACACTAGAAAAGGAACAGCAAAAGCCTGCTTCAGAACAGATGAGTAAATCTTTGCAAGCAAGCTATGAGCAAAACATTTATATGTGGCAGTTTTCACACACTCCAAATGCCCCAAAACACTTTACAGCCAACTAAGCGCTTTTGGAATAGAACACAGAACTTACAGTACAGAAGGAGGCCATTCAGCCCATCGATTCTGCACCGGACCAGTTAAGCCCTCGCTTTCACCCTATCCCCGTAACCCAATCACCCCACCTAACCTTTTATGGTCACCCAGGGCAATTTATGATGGCCAATCCACCTAACCTGCACGTCTTTGGCCTGTGGGAGGAAACCGGTGCACCCGGAGGAAACCCACACAGACACGGGGAGAACGTGCAGACTCCGCATAGACAGTGACCCAGCAGGGAATCGAACCTGGGGCCCTGGCGCTGTGAAGCCACAGTGCTAATCACTTGTGCTACCGTGCTGCCCAGGGTAGCCAATGTAAGAGATTCAGTAGACAACCTGTGCACAGCAAGCTCCCACAAACAGCACAGCGGTGGTGAACAGGTAGTTTGTTTGGAATGTTGGTTGAGGGGTAAATATTGGGCAGTACGCCAGGAAGGACTCCTCTGCTGATTGTCCAATAGTGTCATGGGATCTATTATGTCCAGCAGACAGACAGGGCCTGATTTAGCATCCCATTGGAAAGACAGCACCTCTGACAGTGCAGCACTCGTTCAGTCCAGCACTGGAACCCCAGCCTAGACTTTACTCCGGAGTGAGGCTTGAACCCGAATTCAGCAGCGGTTTAACTACAACTTGCATTTGTAAAACAAAAGCATCCAAGGTGAAGAAAGAACAAAGAACAGTACAGCACAGGAACAGGCCCTACGGCCCTCCAAGACTGTACTGGTCATGACACCACCCTTTGCCAAAACTCTCAGCACTTCCTTGTGCCGTATCCATCTAACCCCATCCTATCCATGTATTTGTCAAGGTGCCTTTTGAACGCCGTTAATGTATCTGCTTGGGTTGTCAAAGGGTTGTGGGGTTGGAGCTGGTTACAGAGAGCAGGAGTGGTGACGATATAAGGGGGTTTGAAAACAAGGATGAGGCCTTTGAAATCTAGGCATTGCTGAACCAGGACCCAATATCCATAGAATCCCTATGGTACAGAAGGAAGCCGTTCGGCCCATCGAGTCTGCACCAACCCCCCCTACCTCCTCCCCCCTCACCCTCTTACCCCTCTCCCCTCCCCCCTTTCCCCCTCCGCACTCCTCCCTCCTTCCCCCTACCCCTCCCTCTCCCCCCTCCTTCCCCCTCCCCCTCCCCGTCCCCATCCCACTTCCCCCTCCACCCACTCCCCCCTCCCCCTCCTCCCTTCCCCCCTCCCCCATCTTCCGTCCCCCACCCTGCCCCCTCCCCCTCCCCACGTCCCCATCCCCGCCCCCCCTCTGCCCCCCTCCCCTCCCCCTCCATCCCCCTCCCTCTCCCCCTATCCACATCCCCCTCCCCCCTCACCCCTCCCCCTACCCCCATCCCCCTCCTCCCTCTCCCCCCTCACCCCCTCCCGAGCTCCATAGCTGGCCAGGTGGTGGGCTGGGTTTAATAGCATCAAAGCGGTTTGGGGGGCTCTACCCAACTTGTCTGTGGGTCACATATGGGGACAGAAGCATTATTTCAACATGTGGTGGAGGTGAGCAACTTCTTAGGAGACCATAGATTGTGAGATGTTTGAGAAAATTGGATTTTGGTTGGGTTCACCTCCATGACAGAGTGGATGTGTTGTACTCAAGGAGGGTGGGGGAACATATGTGTTCGCGTGGGGTTATGATGTTTGGTTTTGGGTACACTACACACTCTGTATAGTTAATTGTGTAAAAGAAGAGTTTTGTAAATTATTGCCTCCCCGCTTTGCGGGTAGTGATGTAATATAAAATCTTTGGGAATGGTGGGTAACGCGGGAGGGAGAGAGGGGAGAGTTGGAGTGGAGGGGCTTGGTGCGACGTGGGGGTTGGGTTGGGCGGGGGTGTGTGAAGGTGCTTTGGTACAGAGGAAGTTGGTTAAAAGCAAATTACTGCGGATGCTGGAATCTGAAACGAAAGAGAAAATGCTGAAAATTCTCAGCAGGTCTGGCAGCATCTGTAGGGAGAGAAAAGAGCTAACGTTTCGAGTCCGATGACTCTTTGACAAAGCTTTTCCAACATTTTCTCTTTCGTCAGGGAAGTTGGTCTTTTGCCTCGTGTGGGGGGTCATCTTGCTAGCAGGTAGGCTAGTTAAGGAAGTGAAGTGGGGGGAAGAGCTGAGAAGGGAGGAGGTGGGGGTTGGGCTTTTGGGCTGTGCTGGTCTCCTTTGTTTGTGGCTTAGGTGAGGATGGTGGGCCTGGGGAGGAAGGACTTTTGGTGTTTGGGATGGGAGAGGGGTTGGGAGGGAGGGGTGAGTTGCTGTCATTGAAGGGGTTGCTATGGAGCAGTTGGCTGGAGGGGTGGGGGGGGTGGGGGTGGCAGTCGCCATCTTGAGGGGATCCAGCAGGTGGGTGGGACATGGATGGGGAGGAGTCAATTGAAACATGGATGAGGCTGATCAGGGTTCGTGGGGGGTGGTGCTTGGAGCCCTCCGACCAGACTGGTCTCTCGGAACGTTAGGAGACTGAATGGGACAGTCAAGCGGTCCTGTGTTTTTTGCCACTTACAGAGTTTGAAGGCAGTTGTGGGGCTGGGTTCTCCAATTTTGAGGCTATGTCCCCATGCTGGCAATGGAATGGCGGCGTTTTCCGACCGAATACTCAGTGTAAAACAGCCACCGATCTCCGTTTGGCTGGAGGCTAGCTTGCAGGCAGCGGAAAGCACCTGGCTCTAGCTGCCGATACGGCTCGGAGAATTGCCGGGAAAATAGTGCCCCCACTTTGACCGGCTCGCGTGCCGCAGACCACCCCCTCAACAGTGCCCCCAGCCCGTGTCAAAGCCCTCTCTGCCCACGGATCGGCCCTCCCCCCGACTGTGGCGGCACTGGACTGAGTCCACAGCCGCCACGCCAAGTTCCCGACGGATGATACCAGACCCGACCGATGCCGTCGGGAACTCGGCCGGTCGGGGGCGGAGAATCAGGGGGTGGGCCTCAGGCAGCATCAGGAGGGGGCGGAGCAACCTGAAAGCGGCGCCGCCCCCAATTTGGTCGTATACAGGTATTCTCCGGCCGATCGCCGACCGCGGTTTTGGCGTCGGTGACTGGAGAATCCCGCCCAGAGTCTTTCTGCAACTAAGGGTTGTCGATCAGATGAGATTGAGGAAAGGCTGGGTGGGGTCAGTATTTCATTCAGGGGTAGATATGAAGATGAGGAGGGTTGACTATGCTGATTAATAAGAAGATAGCCTGTTGGCTAGCAGCATAGTGGGGGTAGGCGTGTGATGGTGAGTGGGAGGGTGGGGGGTGCGCCTGTGACGTTGGTGAACAACAATGATCCCCAACTGGGATGGTGTTGATTTTATGAAGAGGGCGCTGGCAAAGGTTCCGGAACTTGACACACACCGGTTGATTATGGGGGGGGAGTAACACCGTTCTTGATCCTCGGCTGGATCAGTCCCTGAAGGTGTTGGCGATGGCGAAGGAATTGTTGGGATTTATGGGAAGGATGGGGGTGTGGATCCGTGGAGGTTTGGTAGGCCAAGAACGAAGGAGTTTTCATTTCTTTCTTGTGTACACCGGGTGTATTCCTGGATTGACATTTTTGTCACGGACAAGAGGATGTTGGCGGGGGTGGTTGTGATGGAGTATTCGGTGATCGTGGTCTTGTACTATGCGCCACCTCTTGTGGAGCTGTGTGTGGAGAAGAAAGTTTCTCAGGGGCCGCAGTGGAGGCTGGATGTGGGATTGTTGGCCAATAAGGAGATTGTTCGCACAAATCATATTATCTCGGGGTATTTCTGTCTGCACCGGGGACGAGGCAGGGTGTCCGTTGTCTCTGTTGCCTTTTGCATTGGTGATCGAGCCTTGGGTCCAGACAGTAAAGGTGCCGGTCTTGCCGAACCTCATGTTTATGTTTCAGAATCTTTCGATTTTTGTGCCCGTCTTTCTTTGGAAGGATGAATAGGATGATTGCGGAAATGATGTGGGTGGGTAAGGAACCCTGGATTAGGAGGCTGTTCTTGGAGAGGGACATGTGGAGAGGGAGGTTGGCGCTGACAAGCTTGCTGAATTGTTACTGGCCAGTGAATGCTGAAAAAGGTCAGGAAATGGGCGGAGGAGAGGTTGGTGTGGGGCAGATGGAGGAGGCCCCCTGTAGAGGGACGAGCTTCAGGGCACCAGTGCCTCTTCCGTTGTCGCCGGCCAGGTATTCCAGGAGCCCAGTGGTGGTTTCATCGCTCAGAGTGTGACATCAGTGCAGACAACATTTTAAGATGGAGGGTATGACATTGTTCGATTCTACGTTCAGGGTGTGGGAGAGGGTGGGGATAGAGTGTTTTCAGGGCCTGCTTGCAGGTTTGCGGAGTTTGGAGATATGGAAAAGATTAAATTTGCCATTGGGAGGTCAGATGAGCGTTTCTTTTTGAGGTGGAGGTTCTGCATTGACTTCTTTAAGGAGTGGTAAACATAAGCCGGGTTGGGGGTGGGGGGCTGTTTTCCTGCCTTGTGTTTTAATTTTGTGCTTTTATTATGACTGGAAAGTGGATCAGGGTGGGACATTGGCCGATTTGTATTAGGACTATGGTAAGTGAGTAATGTCTTTTTGTGTTCTGTGTTTTGTAAATAATTTGAAAATGCCTTGAATAAAAATATATATTTTTTAAAGTAATGAGAAGGGAGATTATTATTCAGTGAACTCATCTTGTCCCTGAGACCCACCACCTGCTCTCCGGATCCTGCTAAATTACTGATCACCCAACGTCCCTTCCTGCCTCCCACATTGTATTCTTAACGTTGCTGACATTGTTGACAGTTCTCTCCCCTGAGGTTCTGTCCCTCGCTCCATCAAATCTGCCATCATCACCCCTCTCCCAAAAAAAACAACCCTGGACCCCTCCATCCTTGTCAACCACCATCCCATCTCCAACCTCCCTTTATTCTCCCAAGTCCTTGAACACGTTGTCACCACCCAAATTCATGCTTAAAAGTCCTGGAGCTCTATGCTTCAATCCCGCCAATCAGGATTCCGCTCCGCCACAGTACTGAAAAGATTCTTGTCAAAGGAACTTACGACATCTTAAATGATTGGGACATCATCCCTATCGACCTATCCACAATCTTTGACACGGTAAAATCACATCATTCTCCTCCAAGGCCAGAGAAGAAAGACAATGCCAACAGTGATCATGGAATCACAGGCTTGTTGCAGCGTAGACAGAGGCTCTTCGGCCCATCGCTGCTGTACTGGCTCTCCTAGTGAGCCATTTACTTAGTGCCCTCTTGCCCCTAACCACACACATTGTTCCTTTTCAAATAACTGTCTGATTTTCTAATGAATGCCCCGATTGAACTTGCCTCTGCGCACCACACTCTCAGCCAGTGCATTCCAGACCGTAACCACTCGTTCGTGAAAAGGCTTCTTTTCGCAGATTGTTTTTGCACCTTTTGCAAGAAGCAAAGAACTGAAACCGTGGTGACAATGAACAATTGAGCAATGGCACCTTCAGCAGCAAATCAGTAGCAATGGATGCCGGGATTTTGAGTATATTTAAGGAGATAGACAGGTTCTTAATTAGTAAGGGGTTGAAGGGTTATGGAGACCAGCAGGAAAGTGGAGTTGAGGCCGAGAGAAGATGCCGTGATCATATTGAACAGTGGTGCAGATGCGAGGGGCTGAATTGCCTGTTCCTGCTCCTCGTTCTTATGTTCAAAGCCGTTATTGCAACCTTGTCTGGAAGGCAGAGTTCAATAATTTGGGATGGTCAGGTTCCTTTGCCTTAGGAAACAATCTGGTCATTCTCACATTGCTGTCCCATTCAATGAATGTTAGTGAAATCCAAATGTTAGTCTGTGATGCCAAAACAGCAACAGAAGTGTGTTTGTTAGTTTCTATTGAATAACCACAACAAACGTTGATTGAGTTAGAGTCACATTTGTAATATTAGTCATTTAATAGGGACATAATTTAATAATGAAAATGATAGGTATTGGACACCTGCTTTCTCTATGCACCACTGGTTTAATCTTCTTCTCACTGATTTTATAGTTTAACAAACTCCACAAAACAATCCCAGAGTGTAATGCAATATTGTCAATAGACAGGACATTGCAGTATAATCTTTTTGTATTATTTTCACAGTTTGTGGGTATTGCTGTCTAGGCCAGCATTTCTATTCCACATCCCCAATTCATAAATTCCCTATAGTGCAGAAGGAGGCCATTCGGCCCATCAAGTCTGCACCAACCCTCTGAAAGTGTACCCTACCTAGGTCCATGCTCCCACCCTATCCCCATAGCCCGACAAAACCCACCTAACCTTTTGGACACTAAGGGTAATTTAGCATGGCCAATCCACCTAACCTGCACATCTTTGGACTGTGGGAGGAAACCGGAGCACCCGGAGGAAACCCACGCACACACTGGGAGAACGTACAAACTCTACACTGATAGTCATCAAAGGTTGGAATCAAAACTGGGTCCCTGGCGCTGTGAGGCAGCAGTGCTAACCACTGTGCCTGTTTGCCGCCACTGAACTGCCTTTTTGAACCGCTGCAGTCCATGTGGTGTTATGGTGGGAGTTCCAGGATTTTGACCCAGCGACAGTGAAGGAACGGCGATATATTTCCATGTCAGCATGGTGCGTGGCTTGTAGGTGGTGGTCCCATCCATCGGCTGTCCTTGTCCTTCTGGGATGACGCAGACTTGGAAGGTGCTATCGAAGGAGCCTTGGTGAGTTCCTGCAGTTCATCTTGTCGGTGGTATACATGGCTGCCATGTGCACTGATGGTGGAGGTTGAAGGTAATGAATGGGGTAGCAAATGGGTGAGCTTCTTTGTCCTGGAGTGTTGAGCTTCTTGAGTGTTGTTGGAACTGCACTCATCCAGGCAAGTGGAGAGTATTCCATTGCACTCCTGACATGAGCCTTTGGGACAATGGGAACCAGGAGGTGAGTTACTCTCTGCAGAATTCCAAGCTGCAGACCGGCTCTTGTTTCCATAGTATTTGTACAGCTAGTCTAGTTCAGTTTCTGGTCAATGATAACCCCAGGAATGTTGATCGTGGAGAGTTTCAGCGATGGTGATACCATTGGATTCTGAGGGGTGATGGTTAGATTCAACCTGGTTAGATTCAACCAACTTGATTAAATTTTTCGAAAAAATGACCAGGGGCGAAATTCTCCGGAAACGGCGCGAAGTC
This sequence comes from Scyliorhinus torazame, assembly GCF_047496885.1. NCBI lineage: Eukaryota > Metazoa > Chordata > Chondrichthyes > Carcharhiniformes > Scyliorhinidae > Scyliorhinus > Scyliorhinus torazame. The sequence goes on from NC_092709.1 coordinate 330,279,003, forward strand.
CGCCGACCGGCGCCAAAAACGATGCAAATCAGTCGGGCATCTCGCCGCCCCAAAGGTGCGGAATCCTCCGCATCTTGGGGGGCCGAGCCCTAACCTTGAGGGGCTAGGCCCGTGCAGGACTGATTTCCGCTCCGCCAGCTGGCGGAAGTGCCCCGCCAGCTGGCGCGGAAATGACATTGCCGGGTGGCGCATGCGCGGGAGCGTTAGCGGCCGCTCACGGCATCCCCGCGCATGCGCTGTGGAGGGAGTCTCTTCCACCTCCGCCATGGTGGAGACCGTGCTGAAGGCGGAAGGGAAAGAGTGCCCCCACAGCACAAGCCCGCCCACGGATCGGTGGGCCCCGATTGAGGGGCCAGGCCACCGTGGGGGCACCCCCCGGGGCCAGATCGTCCCGTGCCCCCCCCAGGACCCCGGAGTCCGCCTGCGCCGCCTTGTCCCGCCGGTAAGAGAGGTGGTTTAATCCACGCCGGCGAGACAGGCATTCTAGCAGCGGGACTTCGGCCCATCCGGGGCCGGAGAATCGCGGGGGGGGGGGGGGGGGGCGCCAACCGGCGCGGCGCGATTCCCGCCCCCGCCGAATCTCCGGTGCCGGAGAATTCGGCAACCGGCGGGGGCGGGATTCACGCCAGCCCCCGGCGATTCTCCGACCCGGCGGGGGGTCGGAGAATCTCGCCCCAGGTGTGTAGATGAGGGCAATGCATTTGACATTGTCTATTTGGACTTCAGCAAGGCTTTTGATAAGGTCCCACATGGGAGACTGACAGTGAAGGTAAGAGCCCATGAGATCCAAGAAAATGTGGTAAATTGGATCCAGAATTTGCTGATCGGCAGGAAGCATAGAAACATAGGAACTTAGAACAGGAGGAGGCCATTCGGCCCTTTGAGACTGCTCCATCATTCATTAAGGTCATGGTCGATCATCCAACACCCAATAGTCTAATCCCGCTTCCCCCCATATTCTTTGATCCCCTTTGCCCTAGGTGCTATATCTAACTGCTTCTTGAAAACAGAAGGTGATGGTCGAGGGGTGTTTTTCTGACTGGAAGCCTGTGTCCAGATTAGTGTTGGGGCCCTTGCTGTTTGTGGTTTATATAAATTATTTAGACGTGAATGTAGGAGGATTGATCAGGACGTTTGCAGATGATACCAAAATTGGTGGGATGGTAAATCGTGAGGAGGATAGCCTTAGATGACAGGAGGACATAGACAGGCTGGTCAGATGGGCTGGTCAGTGGTAAATGGAATTCAATCCGGATAAGTGTGAGGTGATGCACTGGGGGACGACAAGCAAGCCAAGGGAATATATGATAAACGGCAGGACCCTGGGAAGCACCAAGGATCAGAGGGACCTTGGAGTCCATGTACACTGGTCCCTTAAGGTAGCAGAGGAGGTGGATACGGTGGTTAAGAAGGCATATGGCATAATTGCCTTTATTAGCCGATGCAGAGAGTTTAAGAGCAGGGAGGTTATGCCGGAACTGTATAAAATGTTGTTAGGCCACAGCTAGAGTGCTGTGTGCAGTTCCAGAATCCACATTATAGGAGGGATGTGATAGCACTGGAAAGGGTGCAGAGGAGATTTACCAGGATGTTGCCTGGGCTGGAGAGTTTTAGCTATGAAGAAAGATTGGATAGACAGGGAGTGTTTTTCTTGGAACAGAGGAGGCTGAAAGGGGACATGACTGAGATGTATAAAATTATGAGGGGCATAGATAGAGTAGACAGGAAGAAACATTTTCCCCTTGGTGGATGGATCGATGACCAGGAGGCATAGATTTAAAGTAAGGGGCAGGAGGTTTTGAGGGAATGTGAGGGAAACCATTTTTCACCCAGAAGGTGGAGAGAGTTTGGAATTCGCTGCCTGAAAGGGTGGTGGAGGCAGAGACCCAGATAACATTTAAAAAGTATTTAGATGTGCACTTGCGATCCCAAGGCATGCAAGGCATTGGGCCAAGTGCTGGAAAATGGGATTAGAATAGTTAGGTGGTTGTTTTTGACCGGTGCAGATGCGATGGACCGAAGGGCCTTTTCGGTGCTGTAGACCTCTATGACTCTATGACTCTCTTGTTGGAGATGGTCATTGTCTGGCACTTGTGTGGCGCGAATGTTGCTGGCCACTTGTCAGCCCAAGCCTGAATGTTGTCCAGATCCTTTTGCAAATGGACACATACTGCCTCAATAAATGAGCAACTAAATGTGCTGAACATTGTGCAATCATTCTCAAACATCTCCATTTCTGACCTGGTGGTGGAAGAACGATCAAGCAGCTGAAGATGGTTGGGCCTCGGACACTCCCTTGAGTTTGTAAATGCCGGGAGCATTAGGAAACCCTTTGTGCAAAATCTTCAGCCTCGAAGTAGCAATTTCCTATGTCAGAATTATATTTCTTTCCAACAAAGTATACGAAGGTAGATGGAAATCTGCCTGATTTACGAGTGCAGCACTTTGATGCTGATTATCTGCATATGTTCCTTTCCACTAACACACTTCGCCTTCTTATCGTCAAATGTCCAAGAAATTCACCGCAACACCCAATATGATTTTACCAAGCTATGAGCTAGATCTCTTTCATTCTTGACCCACTTTAATGCTTTTCCCTGAAGGGTTTATGTATGTATGTGGAGCTTTGTCCCAGCTCACATTCATAACACTGCTATTTTAAGTTAAATATCATTTAACAGTTATGAAACCAATCTTCCAACACACTAAGATCTTTCTGAAGCAGATAGCTGTGTTCTGTTACGCCACGTGGGTCTGCTGTGTTCTGTTATACCACGTGGGTCTGCTGTGTTCTGTTATACCACGTGGGTCTGCTATGTTCTGTTATACCACGTGGGTCTGCTATGTTCTTGTCGTCTTTTAAAATCTTTCCTACTTCAAGACTGTGAGAAAAAACAACTTTACAACTCTGTTTCGAAATAAATAACTTTGTCTTTATTGACCAAAGTCTGCATGCAGATGGCTACAGGTTAGAGAGAGAGAGAGCTGTTAAGGTAAACCTGCTCATTCTTTCTCAAGCTCGCAAAGACATGGAGAAAACGTTCAATATTTATACACAAACTGTATCATTTTACAAAAACAGACCTTGTTCAAAAATGTCAATACAGTCATAACTTCTGATCGAACATGTTGTCATGGAAAAGACCCTGACTCGGCTTATTTGCAGTAGTTTTTAGAGGAAATAAGACGTGGTCCTATTTTGTTTTTCACCTCTGCCCTCATGATGCCTTGACGCAGATGGACCTAGGTCATGAGGAAGTTGTGTTATTAGGACATTCCTAGATCGTGGCTTTGTTATCAGGTTTTAACAAGGTCAGGCACTATCTTCCCTCTTCTGGCCTTGTATGATACAATTATGTGAATTCTTAGCTTTGTCTAGTTTGTCAGGGTCTGGTCTTGGCACTAGCTGACACAGCTGTCTTACACTTGGTTACATAAGTTGGCTATTTTTCCCATCATGCTATTGCTGAGTTTGTACACTTTCACATTCAGTTACGCCACGTGGGTCTGCTATGTTCTGTTATACCACGTGGGTCTGCTGTGTTCTGTTATACCACGTGGGTCTGCTATGTTCTGTTATACCACGTGGGTCTGCTGTGTTCTGTTATACCACGTGGGTCTGCTGTGTTCTTTTATACCACGTGGGTCTGCTATGTTCTGTTATACCACGTGGGTCTGCTGTGTTCTGTTATGCCACGTGGGTCTGCTATGTTCTGTTATACCACGTGGGTCTGCTGTGTTCTGTTACGCCACGTGGGTCTGCTGTGTTCTGTTATACCACGTGGGTCTGCTGTGTTCTGTTATACCACGTGGGTCTGCTGTGTTCTGTTATACCACGTGGGTCTGCTATGTTCTGTTACGCCATGTGGGTCTGCTGTGTTCTGTTATACCACGTGGGTCTGCTGTGCTCTGTTATACCACGTGGGTCTGCTGTGTTCTGTTATGCCACGTGGGTCTGCTGTGTTCTTTTATACCACGTGGGTCTGCTATGTTCTGTTATACCACGTGGGTCTGCTATGTTCTGTTACGCCACGTGGGTCTGCTATGTTCTGTTATACCACGTGGGTCTGCTGTGTTCTGTTATACCACGTGGGTCTGCTATGTTCTGTTATACCACGTGGGTCTGCTGTGTTCTGTTATACCTCGTGGGTCTGCTATGTTCTGTTATACCACGTGGGTCTGCTATGTTCTGTTACGCCACGTGGGTCTGCTGTGTTCAGTTACGATACGTGGGTCTGCTATGTTCTGTTATACCACGTGGGTCTGCTGTGTTCTGTTATACCACGTGGGTCTGCTATGTTCTGTTATACCACGTGGGTCTGCTGTGTTCTGTTATACCACGTGGGTCTGCTGTGTTCTGTTATACCACGTGGGTCTGCTATGTTCTGTTACGCCACGTGGGTCTGCTGTGTTCAGTTACGATACGTGGGTCTGCTGTGTTCTGTTATACCACGTGGGTCTGCTGTGTTCTGTTATACCACGTGGGTCTGCTGTGTTCTGTTATACCACGTGGGTCTGCTGTGTTCTGTTATACCACGTGGGTCTGCTGTGTTCTGTTATACCACGTGGGTCTGCTGTGTTCTGTTATACCACGTGGGTCTGCTATGTTCTGTTATACCACGTGGGTCTGCTGTGTTCTGTTACGCCACGTGGGTCTGCTATGTTCTGTTATACCACGTGGGTCTGCTGTGTTCTGTTATACCACGTGGGTCTGCTATGTTCTGTTATACCACGTGGGTCTGCTGTGTTCTGTTACGCCACGTGGGTCTGCTATGTTCTGTTATACCACGTGGGTCTGCTATGTTCTGTTATACCACGTGGGTCTGCTGTGTTCTGTTATACCACGTGGGTCTGCTGTGTTCTGTTATACCACGTGGGACTGCTATGTTCTGTTATACCACGTGGGTCTGCTGTGCTCTGTTATACCACGTGGGTCTGCTATGTTCTGTTATACCTCGTGGGTCTGCTGTGTTCTGTTATACCACGTGGGACTGCTATGTTCTGTTATACCACGTGGGTCTGCTATGTTCTGTTATACCACGTGGGTCTGCTGTGCTCTGTTATACCACGTGGGTCTGCTGTGTTCTGTTATACCACGTGGGTCTGCTATGTTCTGTTATACCACGTGGGTCTGCTGTGTTCTGTTATACCACGTGGGTCTGCTGTGTTCAGTTACGATACGTGGGTCTGCTATGTTCTGTTATACCACGTGGGTCTGCTGTGTTCTGTTATACCACGTGGGTCTGCTATGTTCTGTTACGATACGTGGGTCTGCTATGTTCTGTTATACCACGTGGGTCTGCTATGTTCAGTTACGATACGTGGGTCTGCTATGTTCTGTTATACCACGTGGGTCTGCTATGTTCTGTTACGCCACGTGGGTCTGCTATGTTCTGTTATACCACGTGGGTCTGCTGTGTTCTGTTACGATACGTGGGTCTGCTATGTTCTGTTATACCACGTGGGTCTGCTATGTTCAGTTACGATACGTGGGTCTGCTATGTTCTGTTATACCACGTGGGTCTGCTATGTTCTGTTACGCCACGTGGGTCTGCTATGTTCTGTTATACCACGTGGGTCTGCTATGTTCTGTTACGCCACGTGGGTCTGCTGTGTTCTGTTATACCACGTGGGTCTGCTATGTTCTGTTATACCACGTGGGTCTGCTATGTTCTGTTATACCACGTGGGTCTGCTATGTTCTGTTATACCACGTGGGTCTGCTGTGTTCTGTTATACCACGTGGGTCTGCTATGTTCTGTTATACCACGTGGGTCTGCTGTGTTCTGTTATACCACGTGGGTCTGCTGTGTTCAGTTACGATACGTGGGTCTGCTGTGTTCTGTTACGCCACGTGGGTCTGCTATGTTCTGTTATACCACGTGGGTCTGCTGTGCTCTGTTATACCACGTGGGTCTGCTATGTTCTGTTATACCACGTGGGTCTGCTATGTTCTGTTATACCACGTGGGTCTGCTGTGCTCTGTTATACCACGTGGGTCTGCTATGTTCTGTTATACCACGTGGGTCTGCTATGTTCTGTTATACCACGTGGGTCTGCTATGTTCTGTTATACCACGTGGGTCTGCTGTGCTCTGTTATACCACGTGGGTCTGCTATGTTCTGTTATACCACGTGGGTCTGCTGTGCTCTGTTATACCACGTGGGTCTGCTGTGTTCTGTTATACCACGTGGGTCTGCTATGTTCTGTTATACCTCGTGGGTCTGCTATGTTCTGTTATACCTCGTGGGTCTGCTATGTTCTGTTATACCACGTGGGTCTGCTGTGTTCTGTTATACCTCGTGGGTCTGCTGTGTTCTGTTATACCACGTGGGTCTGCTGTGTTCTGTTATACCACGTGGGTCTGCTGTGCTCTGTTATACCACGTGGGTCTGCTGTGTTCTGTTATACCACGTGGGTCTGCTATGTTCTGTTACGCCACGTGGGTCTGCTATGTTCTGTTACGCCACGTGGGTCTGCTATGTTCTGTTATACCACGTGGGTCTGCTATGTTCTGTTATACCACGTGGGTCTGCTGTGCTCTGTTATACCACGTGGGTCTGCTGTGTTCAGTTACGATACGTGGGTCTGCTGTGTTCTGTTATACCACGTGGGTCTGCTATGTTCTGTTATACCACGTGGGTCTGCTATGTTCTGTTATACCACGTGGGTCTGCTGTGTTCTGTTATACCACGTGGGTCTGCTATGTTCTGTTATACCACGTGGGTCTGCTATGTTCTGTTATACCACGTGGGACTGCTATGTTCTGTTATACCACGTGGGTCTGCTGTGTTCTGTTATACCACGTGGGTCTGCTATGTTCTGTTATACCACGTGGGTCTGCTATGTTCTGTTATACCACGTGGGTCTGCTGTGTTCTGTTATACCACGTGGGTCTGCTGTGTTCTGTTATACCACGTGGGTCTGCTATGTTCTGTTATACCTCGTGGGTCTGCTGTGTACTGTTATACCACGTGGGTCTGCTATGTTCTGTTATACCACGTGGGTCTGCTATGTTCTGTTATACCACGTGGGTCTGCTATGTTCTGTTATACCACGTGGGTCTGCTATGTTCTGTTATACCACGTGGGTCTGCTATGTTCTGTTATACCACGTGGGTCTGCTGTGTTCTGTTATACCACGTGGGTCTGCTATGTTCTGTTATACCACGTGGGTCTGCTATGTTCTGTTACGCCATGTGGGTCTGCTATGTTCTGTTACGCCACGTGGGTCTGCTGTGTTCTGTTATACCACGTGGGTCTGCTATGTTCTGTTATACCACGTGGGTCTGCTATGTTCTGTTATACCACGTGGGTCTGCTATGTTCTGTTACGCCATGTGGGTCTGCTGTGTTCTGTTATACCACGTGGGTCTGCTATGTTCTGTTATACCACGTGGGTCTGCTATGTTCTGTTATACCACGTGGGTCTGCTATGTTCTGTTACGCCATGTGGGTCTGCTATGTTCTGTTATACCACGTGGGTCTGCTGTGTTCTGTTATACCACGTGGGTCTGCTATGTTCTGTTATACCACGTGGGTCTGCTATGTTCTGTTATACCACGTGGGTCTGCTATGTTCTGTTACGCCATGTGGGTCTGCTATGTTCTGTTACGCCACGTGGGTCTGCTATGTTCTGTTACGCCACGTGGGTCTGCTGTGTTCTGTTATACCACATGGGTCTGCTGTGTTCTGTTATACCACGTGGGTCTGCTATGTTCTGTTATACCACGTGGGTCTGCTATGTTCTGTTACGCCATGTGGGTCTGCTATGTTCTGTTACGCCACGTGGGTCTGCTATGTTCTGTTACGCCACGTGGGTCTGCTGTGTTCTGTTATACCACATGGGTCTGCTGTGTTCTGTTATACCACGTGGGTCTGCTATGTTCTGTTACGCCACGTGGGTCTGCTGTGTTCAGTTACGATACGTGGGTCTGCTATGTTCTGTTATACCACGTGGGTCTGCTATGTTCTGTTATACCACGTGGGTCTGCTATGTTCTGTTATACCACGTGGGTCTGCTATGTTCTGTTACGCCACGTGGGTCTGCTATGTTCTGTTACGCCACGTGGGTCTGCTGTGTTCTGTTATACCACATGGGTCTGCTGTGTTCTGTTATACCACGTGGGTCTGCTATGTTCTGTTACGCCACGTGGGTCTGCTGTGTTCAGTTACGATACGTGGGTCTGCTATGTTCTGTTATACCACGTGGGTCTGCTGTGTTCTGTTATACCACGTGGGTCTGCTATGTTCTGTTATACCACGTGGGTCTGCTGTGTTCTGTTATACCACGTGGGTCTGCTATGTTCTGTTATACCTCGTGGGTCTGCTATGTTCTGTTATACCTCGTGGGTCTGCTATGTTCTGTTATACCACGTGGGTCTGCTGTGTTCTGTTATACCTCGTGGGTCTGCTGTGTTCTGTTATACCACGTGGGTCTGCTATGTTCTGTTACGCCACGTGGGTCTGCTATGTTCTGTTATACCACGTGGGTCTGCTGTGCTCTGTTATACCACGTGGGTCTGCTGTGTTCAGTTACGATACGTGGGTCTGCTGTGTTCTGTTATACCACGTGGGTCTGCTATGTTCTGTTATACCACGTGGGTCTGCTGTGTTCTGTTACGCCACGTGGGTCTGCTATGTTCTGTTATACCACGTGGGTCTGCTGTGTTCTGTTATACCACGTGGGTCTGCTGTGTTCTGTTATACCACGTGGGTCTGCTATGTTCTGTTATACCTCGTGGGTCTGCTGTGTACTGTTATACCACGTGGGTCTGCTATGTTCTGTTATACCACGTGGGTCTGCTATGTTCTGTTATACCACGTGGGTCTGCTATGTTCTGTTATACCACGTGGGTCTGCTATGTTCTGTTATACCACGTGGGTCTGCTATGTTCTGTTATACCACGTGGGTCTGCTGTGTTCTGTTATACCACGTGGGTCTGCTGTGTTCTGTTATACCACGTGGGTCTGCTGTGTTCAGTTACGATACGTGGGTCTGCTGTGTTCTGTTATACCACGTGGGTCTGCTGTGTTCAGTTACGATACGTGGGTCTGCTATGTTCTGTTACGCCATGTGGGTCTGCTATGTTCTGTTACGCCACGTGGGTCTGCTGTGTTCTGTTATACCACGTGGGTCTGCTATGTTCTGTTATACCACGTGGGTCTGCTATGTTCTGTTATACCACGTGGGTCTGCTATGTTCTGTTATACCACGTGGGTCTGCTGTGTTCTGTTATACCACGTGGGTCTGCTATGTTCTGTTATACCACGTGGGTCTGCTGTGTTCTGTTATACCACGTGGGTCTGCTATGTTCTGTTACGCCACGTGGGTCTGCTGTGTTCTGTTATTCCACGTGGGTCTGCTGTGTTCTGTTATACCACGTGGGTCTGCTATGTTCTGTTATACCACGTGGGTCTGCTGTGTTCTGTTATACCACGTGGGTCTGCTATGTTCTGTTACGCCATGTGGGTCTGCTGTGTTCTGTTATACCACGTGGGTCTGCTGTGTTCTGTTATACCACGTGGGTCTGCTGTGCTCTGTTATACCACGTGGGTCTGCTATGTTCTGTTATACCACGTGGGTCTGCTGTGTTCTGTTATACCACGTGGGTCTGCTGTGTTCTGTTATACCACGTGGGACTGCTATGTTCTGTTATACCACGTGGGTCTGCTATGTTCTGTTATACCACGTGGGTCTGCTGTGTTCTGTTATACCACGTGGGTCTGCTGTGTTCTGTTATACCACGTGGGTCTGCTGTGTTCTGTTATACCACGTGGGACTGCTATGTTCTGTTATACCACGTGGGTCTGCTATGTTCTGTTATACCACGTGGGTCTGCTATGTTCTGTTATACCACGTGGGTCTGCTATGTTCTGTTATACCACGTGGGTCTGCTGTGTTCTGTTATACCACGTGGGTCTGCTGTGTTCTGTTATACCACGTGGGTCTGCTATGTTCTGTTATACCACGTGGGTCTGCTGTGTTCTGTTATACCACGTGGGTCTGCTATGTTCTGTTACGCCATGTGGGTCTGCTATGTTCTGTTACGCCACGTGGGTCTGCTATGTTCTGTTACGCCACGTGGGTCTGCTGTGTTCTGTTATACCACATGGGTCTGCTGTGTTCTGTTATACCACGTGGGTCTGCTATGTTCTGTTATACCACGTGGGTCTGCTATGTTCTGTTACGCCATGTGGGTCTGCTATGTTCTGTTACGCCACGTGGGTCTGCTATGTTCTGTTACGCCACGTGGGTCTGCTGTGTTCTGTTATACCACATGGGTCTGCTGTGTTCTGTTATACCACGTGGGTCTGCTATGTTCTGTTACGCCACGTGGGTCTGCTGTGTTCAGTTACGATACGTGGGTCTGCTATGTTCTGTTATACCACGTGGGTCTGCTATGTTCTGTTATACCACGTGGGTCTGCTATGTTCTGTTATACCACGTGGGTCTGCTATGTTCTGTTACGCCACGTGGGTCTGCTATGTTCTGTTACGCCACGTGGGTCTGCTGTGTTCTGTTATACCACATGGGTCTGCTGTGTTCTGTTATACCACGTGGGTCTGCTATGTTCTGTTACGCCACGTGGGTCTGCTGTGTTCAGTTACGATACGTGGGTCTGCTATGTTCTGTTATACCACGTGGGTCTGCTATGTTCTGTTATACCACGTGGGTCTGCTATGTTCTGTTACGCCATGTGGGTCTGCTGTGTTCTGTTACGCCACGTGGGTCTGCTGTGTTCTGTTATACCACGTGGGTCTGCTGTGTTCTGTTATACCACGTGGGTCTGCTGTGTTCTGTTATACCACGTGGGTCTGCTACGTTCTGCTCCTCCACTGTGGGCCTGCTGAGCTCTACTCCACTGTGGGCAGGTTGTGGCCTGCTCCTCCCCTTTTTACATGGTAAAACGTCTTATTTCACCAGGTTAAAGCCCAACAGGTTTGTTTCGAATCACCAGCTTTCGGAGCACTGCACCTTCCTCAGGTGAATGAAGAGGTGGGTTCCAGAAATACATATGTAGACAAAGTCAAAGATACCAGACAATACTTTGATTGCGAGGTCACCTCAGCACTTCGCTTTACCGCAAGCCCACGGATATCCTCACGATGCTCCACTTCTCCAGCTTCCACCCTAAACACGGGCAGCACGGTAGCATTGTAGATAGCACAATTGCTTCACAGCTCCAGGGTCCCAGGTTCGATTCCGGCTTGGGTCACTGTCTGTGCGGAGTCTGCTTATCCTCCCCGTGTCTGCGTGTGTTTCCTCCGGGTGCTCCGGTTTCCTCCCACAGTCCAAAGATGTGCAGGTTAGGTGGATTGGCCATGATAAATTGCCCTTAGTGTGCAAAATTGCCCTTAGTGTTGGGTGGGGTTACTGGGTTATGGGGATAGGGTGGAGGTGTTGACCTTGGGTAGGGTGCTCGTTCCAAGAGCCGGTGCAGACTCGATGGGCTGAATGGCCTCCTTCTGCACTGTAAATTCTATGAAATCTATGAAACACATTAAAGAAGCCATCCCCTATGGACAAGCCTTCCGTATACACAGGAGCTGCTCAGATGAGGAGGAACGTAAAAAACATCTAGAGATGCTGAAAGATGCCCACGTACGAATGGGAAATGGCACTCGACTCATCGATCGACAGTTCCAACGCGTCATAACAAAAAAATGCATCAACCTCGTCAGAAGACAAACAAGAGACACAACCGACAGAGTATCCTTCGTCGTCCAGTACTTCCCTGGATCGGAGAAACTACAACATCTTCTTCACAGCCTTCAACACGTTATCGATGAAGATGAACATCTTGCCAAGGCCATCCCCACACCCTCACTACTTGCCTTCAAACAACCGCGCAACCTCAAACAAACCATTGTTTGCAGCAAACTACCCAGCCTTCAGAACAGTGACCACGACACCACACAACCCTGCCATGGCAAATCTCTGCAAGACATGCCAGATCATCGGCATGGATACCATCATTACACGTGAGAACACCACCCACCAGGTACATGGTGCATACTCGTGCGACTCGGTCAACATTGTCTACCTCATACGCTGCAGGAAAGGATGCCCTGAGGCATGGTACATTGGTGAGACCATGCAGACGCTGCAATAACGGATGAACGGACATTGCGTGAGAATCGCCAGGCAGGAATGTTCCCTTCCAGTTGGGGAACACTTCAGCAGTCAAAGGCATTCAGCCTCTGATCTTCGGGAAAGCGTTCACGAAGGCGGCCTACAGAACGCGCAACAATGCAGAATCGCCGAGCAGAAACTTGTAGCCAAGTTCTGCACACAAGAGTACGGCCTCAACCAGAACCTTGGATTCATGTTGCATTACATTCACCCCCCACCATCTGGCCGGGGCTTGCAAAATCCTACCAACTGTCCTGGCTTGAGACAATTCATACCTCTTTAACCTGTGATGATCCCTCTCTCCAGTTGCTCCGTCTGGACCTGTAAAGATTTAATTACCTGTAAAGACTCGCATTCAAAGTGTCATCTTGCATCATTGGCTCTGTCTATATATATGTTTCTGGAACCCACCTCTTTACCCACCTGTCGAAGGAGCTGTGCACCAAAAGCTAGTGATTCGAAACAAACCTGTTGGACTTTACCCTGGTGTTGTAAGACTTCTTACTGTGCTCACCCCAGTCCAACACCGGCATCTCCACATCATGGCTACCTCTTTACATGTAACACTTCCATATTATTCCACTTCCTTTCTTTCTTATGTTTGGTAGAAAAATAGCATAGAGACAGTGTGACTTGTGATTAGTGATCCATTTAAAATCAATCATTTGAGCAAAAGTGGTTTCAGAATCACTGTCATGGTGGTACAGAGATGTGCCTCTACACATCCCTTCCTTTGCCTGGATCTTCTGGATGATGGGAGACTTCAACTTCCCCAATATTGACTGGGACTCACTTAGTGCCAGGGGCTTAGACGGGGCGGAGTTTGTAAGGAGCATCCAGGAGGGCTTCTTAAAACACTATGTAGACAGTCCAACTAGGGAAGGGGCGGTACAGGACCTGGTATTGGGGAATGAGCCCGGCCAGGTGGTAGATGTTTCAGTAGGGGAGCATTTCGGTAACAGTGACCACAATTCAGTAAGTTTTAAAGTACTGGTGGACAAGGATAAGAGTGGTCCTAGGATGAATGTGCTAAATTGGGGGAAGGCTAATTATAACAATATTAGGCGGGAACTGAAGAACATAGATTGGGGGCGGATGTTTGAGGGCAAATCAACATCTGACATGTGGGAGGCTTTCAAGTGTCAGTTGAAAGGAATTCAGGACCGGCATGTTCCTGTGAGGAAGAAGGATAAATACGGCAATTTTCGGGAACCTTGGATAACGAGAGGTATTGTAGGCCTCGTCAAAAAGAAAAAGGAGGCATTTGTCAGGGCTAAAAGGCTGGGAACAGGCGAAGCCTGCGTGGAATGTAAGGAAAGTAGGAAGGAACTTAAGCAAGGAGTCAGGAGGGCTAGAAGGGGTCACGAAAAGTAATTGGCAAATAGGGTTAAGGAAAATCCCAAGGCTTTTTACACGTATATAAAAAGCAAGAGGGTAGCCAGGGAAAGGGTTGGCCCACTGAAGGATAGGCAAGGGAATCTATGTGTGGAGCCAGAGAAAATGAGCGAGGTACTAAATGAATACTTTGCATCAGTATTCACCAAAGAGAAGAAATTGGTAGATGTTGAGTCTGGAGAAGGGTGTGCAGATAGCCTGGGTCACATTGAGATCCAAAAAGACGAGGTGTTGGGTGTCTTAAAAAATATTAAGGTAGATAAGTCCCCAGGGCCTGATGGGATCTACCCCAGAATACTGAAGGAGGCTGGAGAGGAAATTGCTGAGGCCTTGACAGAAATCTTTGGAGCCTCACTGTCTTCAGGGGATGTCCCGGAGGACTGGAGAATAGCCAATGTTGTTCCTCTGTTTAAGAAGGGTAGCAAGGATAATCCCGGGAACTACAGGCCGGTGAGCCTTACTTCAGTGGTAGGGAAATTACTGGAGAGAATTCTTCGAGACAGGATCTACTCCCATTTGGAAGCAAATGGACGTATTAGTGAGAGGCAGCACGGTTTTGTGAAGGGGAGGTCGTGTCTCACTAACTTGATAGAGTTTTTCGAGGAGGTCACTAAGATGATTGATGCAGGTAGGGCAGTGGATGTTGTCTATATGGACTTCAGTAAGGCTTTTGACAAGGTCCCTCATGGTAGACTAGTACAAAAGGTGAAGTCACACGGGATCAGGGGTGAGCTGGCAAGGTGGATACAGAACTGGCTAGGTCATAGAAGGCAGAGAGTAGCAATGGAAGGATGCTTTTCTAATTGGAGGGCTGTGACCAGTGGTGTTCCACAGGGATCAGTGCTGGGACCTTTGCTCTTTGTAGTATATATAAATGATTTGGAGGAAAATGTAACTGGTCTGATTAGTAAGTTTGCAGACGATACAAAGGTTGGTGGAATTGCGGATAGCGATGAGGACTGTCAGAGGATACAGCAGGATTTAGATTGTTTGGAGACTTGGGCGGAGAGATGGCAGATGGAGTTTAATCCGGACAAATGTGAGGTAATGCATTTTGGAAGGTCTAATGCAGGTAGGGAATATACAGTGAATGGTAGAACCCTCAAGAGTATTGAAAGTCAAAGAGATCTAGGTGTACAGGTCCACAGGTCATTGAAAGGGGCAACACAGGTGGAGAAGGTAGTCAAGAAGGCATACGGCCTTCATTGGCCGGGGCATTGAGTATAAGAATTGGCAAGTCATGTTACAGCTGTATAGAACCTTAGTTAGGCCACACTTGGAGTATAGTGTTCAATTCTGGTCGCCACACTACCAGAAGGATGTGGAGGCTTTAGAGAGGGTGCAGAAGAGATTTACCAGAATGTTGCCTGGTATGGAGGGCATTAGCTATGAGGAGCGGTTGAATAAACTCGGTTTGTTCTCACTGGAACAAAGGAGGTTGAGGGGAGACCTGATAGAGGTCTATAAAATTATGAGGGGCATAGACAGAGTGAATAGTGAGAGGCTTTTCCCCAGGGTAGAGGGGTCAATTACTAGGGGTCATAGGTTTAAGGTGAGAGGGGCAAGGTTTAGAGTCGATGTACGAGGCAAGTTTTTTACGCAGAGGGTAGTGGGTGCCTGGAACTCGCTACCGGAGGAGGTGGTGGAAGCAGGGACGATAGTGACATTTAAGGGGCATCTTGACAAATACATGAATAGGATTGGAATAGAGGGATACGGACCCAGGAAGTGTAGAAGATTGTAGTTTAGTCGGGCAGCGTGGTCGGCACGGGCTTGGAGAGCCGAAGGGCCTGTTCCTGTGCTGTACATTTCTTTGTTCTTTGTTCTTTGTTCGCCTTTTGTTCACTGACAGGAGGCTCCCGCTAGCCTCCACCAGTCTCGTGTTCCTCAATGTGACATCCTGGATCTCTCTCTGAGCTCCGGCTCCTCAGGTTCTGGGCTGGGGGCTGGGAGTTCCTGAAGATTAGATGCTTGGTCTTGTTGGGGTCACTCTGGAGTGGCACGGACACTTGGCATATGGGTTTGCTTTGCAGCCCTTGTAGCTTAAGGGAAGCAAGAGCCTAGAGTTAATGTCATTAGCCTAATAATCCAGATGCCCCCAAAAATGCTATGGACTGGTTTCAAATCCCAGCACAGCATCTGGTGGAATTTAAATTCACTTAAAATCTGGAACTGAAAGTTAGTTTCAATTATAGTACCATGAATCTGTCATCGATTGTCATCAAAACCCATCTGGCTCACTACTGTTCTGTCGGGAAGAAAACCTGCCATCCATTTATTAAACTCATTCACAGCATGTGGACATTGCTGGCTAGGCCAGAATTTATCGTCCATCCCTAATTGCACTGAGAAGGATGAGCCACCCTCTTGAACAGCTGCAGTCCTTGTGGTGTAGACGCACCCACAGTGCTGTTAGGGAGGGTGTTCGAGACGTTTGACCCAGTGACAGTGAAGGAATGGGGATGCAGGCTGGAATTCTACGTCCATGTCACTCCTCCCCTCTCCACCTCCAATGGGTTCTGAGGTTGGAAGGAGCCTGGAATTATATGGACAAGACTGCCTGCAGGTTCCCATCCACCCTGACCCTGGAAGCAATTTTACCACAGAGTGGGCAAGACCTCAGATGGAAAGTCCGCCCTTGCCCCAAATAATACTCTTAAGTGGCCACTTAATGGCTGTTTCCGACCCAGCCCCAGTTTTTTGGCTAGCGGAGGAAATGCGTAAATAAAGATAGTGAGATCTTTGGCAGGAACGGGGTGGGGCGTGCCGATATCAGATCCCCCTTCTGACTGGGAGCACCTTAGCTTTAAGGCCCAGTGACCTTCAGACCTTCTTCCCCTCCATCACCCCACTGTCACAATCCCCAGGTGTTCCCTACCCTCCCGGCCCAGGGACCCCCTTCCACTTACCGTGTCCTCTGGGTCCCAGGACTCTGTGCCAGGCAACTACCTGAAATACCTCTTCTGGCCACTGCAGTGCTGTGCCGAGAGGGACTGGGGAGCTGCTCAGTGTGGGATTTCTTCCTGCCTGATGGGCGGAAATCCCACTTACTGCCAATTCACGCTCATCCTGCGCCCCCGCCATCCTGAAAATTCCTACTATTGTCCCAAGTCAGGATGGTGAGTGACTTTGATTAGAACTTGCAGGTGGTGGCCTTCCCATGCATCTGATACCATCGTTCTTCTCGATGGTAGGGGTCACAGATTTGGAAGGTGCTGTCAAAGTAGCCTTGGTGAGCGGCTGCAGTGTATCTTGTAGATGGTACACACGGCTGGCTCTGTACGTTAGTGGTGAAGGGAGTGAATGTTGAAGGTTGTCAAGGGGGTGCCGATCAAACTGGTCGCATTGTCCTGGATGGTGTCAAGCTTCTTGAGTGTTACTGGAGCTGCACTCATTCAGGCAAGTGGAGAGTATTCCATTACACTCCTGCCTTGTGCCTTGTATAACAATCCCTGACCACACCCCCAACAGTGGCTGGGATACTAGACCAAAACCCCAATATGTTAGTTTATTTGTAAGACTGTGTGGAAAGAATGATTTGCTCCAGGAATGATTGCACAAAGAAATAGGGATTTGGTACTTTTAAAACAAAATTTTATTAGGTATACAATATTAAAACTTGTTAACTTAATACCCTAAATGAACACCTTACAATTACCCCTTAACACTCAATCCCCCCATTAAACAACAAGAAAAGAAAGATACAGCTCTCAATCCATCTTAAAAACAGCATGGCATAGAGTAATATTTGTTTTACAGAAGAGATGAGGCTCCTGATAGAACTCCTTCAGACTCTGGCTGAATATCTTCAAAAAGCTGGTTCATTTGGCATGGTTTATTTCTTGTCCTCAGCCAAGACTGCTTTGCTTTAAGTATTATTGCTCTTTTTCGAACGATCATACTGTGAGAGAATTGTGGACTCAGTGAGACAGTCAGATCAGACTTCAACTCCTCTCCAAATCTTTTCCAAAATGTCTCTGCCTCCCTTAGCGCCAGCCAGTAACGACATCATCTCCCCAAGCTGAAAAACAAATGAACTCTGCAGGCTGAAAGCACATTAAATCCCCAGGAACCTCCCTCAGTCAAACCACTGAGCATTAGCCCAGACTGAAAACCACATTCCTCTGGTCAATTTCACCTTCTGACTCCTGAAAGCTCCAGGCCCTACAAAACAGAATCTCTTTTAAAAACATGACCACTGCAGTCAAACACACTACAATCCCAGGATTTAAAGCCTTAAATTGCCCCAATATCGAGAAGCCAATATTCCTAAAATCCTCCATTCGTCACACTAGATGGTGCTTTAACATGGCCTACATGTTACTCCAGATCGTGAGTAATGTGGTTGACTGAGCCAAAATGGCCTATTAACTCATTCAGTCTGTGGGTAACAGCAACAAATCCCATGACAGAGTAAAAAGAAAACTCACTGCTGGCAAAGGGGAGAGGTCCAGGTCCCCCAACACCCCTCCCTCCTGTGCCCTCTTTGGTTTCTAAGGCTCTGGTGTTGCAACACCTTGCCCTAACAATGAGCCTTTGCTCCTTGCCCGACATCCACCCAGAAACTGTGAGGCCCACGTTCTGCATCCTTTTGCTGCAGGCCATTGAGAAGATGAAGCGAAGAACGCCCTTCACCTCAAGTGGGGCGACAAATACACCCGGATAAGCGGAGGAATTTTGAAAATGTTTTAAAGAGGTCTGACCTATTGGAGATCAAATAACCCTGACTGAGGTTTGTAAGCCAATGGTCAAGCCATATTGGTTTATGTTTGGATTTTTACACCAAATCTCTTGATTTTTAAAGGTTTGTCGCATTATTTCTGAAATGGTGAGGTTAATTGGTATTACTGCAACCTGTAACTTCGTAACTGCTTCAGAAAATTCAATCATAAGAACAGAAGAACTAAGAGCAGGAGTAGGCCATCTGGCCCCTCGAGCCTGCTCCGCCAATCAATGAGATCATGGATGATCTTTTGTGGACTCAGCTCCACTTTCCGGCCCGAACACCCTAACCCTTAATCCCTTTATTCTTCAAAAAACTATCTATCTTTCTCTTAAAAACATTTAATGAAGGAGCCTCTACTGCTTCACTGGGCAAGGAATTCCATAGATTCACAACCCTTTGGGTGAAGAAGTTCCTCCTAAACTCAGTCCTAAATCTAGTTCCACTTATTTTGAGGCTATGCCCCCTAGTTCTGCTTTCACCCGCCAGTGGAAACAACCTGCCCGCATCTATCCTATCTATTCCCTTCATAATTTTATACGTTTCTATAAGATCCCCCTCATCCTTCTTAATTCCAACGAGTACAGTCCCAGTCTACTCAACCTCTCCTCGTAATCCAACCCCTTCAGCTCTGGGATTAACCTAGTGAATCTCCTCTGCACTCCCTCCAGTGCCAGTATGTCCTTTCTCAAGTAAGGGGACTAAAACTGAACACAATATTCCAAGTGTGGCCTCACTAACACCTTATACAATTGCAACATAACCTCCCTAGTCTTAAACTCTATCCCTCCAGCAATGAAGAACAAAATTCCATTTGCCTTCTTAATCACCTGTTGTACCTGTAAACCAACTTTTTGCGACTCATGCACTAGCACACCCAGGTCTCTCTGCACAGCAGCATGTTTTAATATTTTATCATTGAAATAATAATCCCTTTTGCTGTTATTCCTACCAAAATGGATAACCTCACATTTATCAACATTGTATTCCATCTGCCAGACCCTAGCCCATTCACATAACCTATCAAATCCCTCTGCAGACTTC